>NC_051309.1:108685120-108988150 GCF_015220235.1 Choloepus didactylus | reverse complement strand
AAACTATTTATAAGTTTTAATGAATCAAGAAATGTCAGATTTGGCTTACTGTCAACAAAACACAAATTACATCAAAATCTTGATCTTAACATAATCAGTGATTTTTCTAAAATGAAAGAAGAAAAGTAATTCTTATGGAATAAATATATAATAATATATATAATACTAATAATAATTCATAATATATAATAATTCATAACTTATATTTACCACTGGTCCATTTACCACTGGTCCATCAATGGAAGGTACAGATGCACAAGCAATAATTAAAATCAGTCATCCTTTACATTTTCTAACTCGTCACATAGAGATATCATGGCTGTTCACATTTTGTCATTACAAATGTATTTTTTGTCAGAGTAGGAGGATAAAACATTTTATTTAAAAATTTGTTAATTTAACATGTAAATATTCAGGAATATGGTATGTGAGTCTCCACAAATGTTAGGGCTGATTTGTTGGAAGTCATTGCGTAAATATATAATGTCAGTATTGTTTTATTTTTAAGGAACCAAGGATTTATAGCTTACTCACCTGGCTTATTTACAGCTTATCAGCTGATGGAATCTGTGACTGAAAAGAGATGACTACTGTTCCCCATACTAAAGAACCCCACTGAAGATAGCAAAAACGAAGCCAAATGCAATAATAGAATAATTAGAGAAATTGCTTATGAACTAAGGTATTGACATATGTATTGTCTTATTTCCTGATCTACAGAAACAGTATATTTCTTTGAGCTTTATTATAACCTAATAAATATTACCTATAGACACTAATAGAGTTGCTAAATACTAATAAATTATTACTATATTCTATCAGGTCAGACCCTGTTCTATTATGTCAGAGTTAAAAAGCTTCTAGTAGAACCATAAGAAAATAGTAGATTTGGCCACCCCAGGAGATGGGCCATGATGGGTTTTCTGCCCCTACTATTTTGGACTCTTTGTGCTGTGTAAGTAACAAAAAGATATTTGCCCTTTTTGTACTCTTTATACTGTATAAGTAATAAAGAGATCATTTGCTGAAAGTTTCTGTTGTGCCCTGAACCTGTGATCCCACAACACTGTGTTGTAGCATGGGGAGCAGTAGTGGTGGTGGAATGCTCAGGAAGAAGTAATGGGTTTGGTGAACAGGGAGATAGTCTTGGCCATTCAGGGCTCTGATTACCTGCTTCATATTCTTCAGTATATTTAGCCCAATTTTTTAAATACAAATCTATTATCCCTATAGAAATCATGTAAGAAGTGAAGAGTTGCTTTTTCCTTCTTGCAAATTAGCCTTTGGAAGTGTTTGATGCAAATGGAGTGAGAAAGCTCACAAAGGTACAATCTTATAAACTTCTATATTTTTACCTTAGCTATTATTCAAGGCAAAGTTTCAGCAACTAAGGGTGGCTTGGGGAGACTTTGGTCACCTCCAAAATATTCACTCTGAATAAAAATATTGTGCTTGCTTTGAAAATGCAATTTCAAATCATATCCCCCAGCCTCTGAGATCATTAAGATTTCCACAGTCACCCAAAAGTATATATCAGATCCCATCCATCTGAAATTTTCATTAAGTCATTGGCAATTGAACTAGTTTGAACTATCATTAAAGAAAGTTTGTAGACCAACTTAACAGAGAATACAAAAAGAAAAAAAGTTTTAAACATATTTTTAAAGTTCTTAAGCTTGATACATTTGCAGGTAATGCTACTATAAATTTTTTTAATCTAAAACAAGCATATTAGTATTTGTTCTTGGTAATACTTATTTGCATGTAAAATTATTTAAATTTGTTATATATTTATATATACATATTACATCTGTACATAAAAACTATATCTTCAGGTGCTCTACAACTCATTAATTTAAGCAAGCCCTTTCCTCAAATTGGTAAAGTTTTGTTACCTTTCTCTACAGATTTTGTAAATTTCCTGAATTGTAAGCTTACTTTGGAGAAAAAAGTGATTTGCTTCATTTTTGAGAAGTAAGATGAGTACAATGTGTTGGGTTTTAAAACAGGAAATAGAAAACTAAACAAAGAGCCAGCATGTAAGTTTCCATATCCTGTCATGAGATATGATAAATGATCTGGATAGCTCTTGCCTGAAGTTTTTGGACTTACCTCTTAATGAAGGAAGAGGTCGTCTCAGACTGTTTCCTGCTGAGATTCTGAGCAGAAGAGATGGCTTATTCAAAAAATTAGGTTATTTCATGAAACATCAGGACATTGAACACAGTATGCATCAGAAAGAATGACATCAATGTCTTGTAAATTGTTCAGTTACAGAGTTTACATATTTCATTTGGCAGAAAAAAAATCACAGGTTTATATGTGCATAGGCATTAACTAAATCCTGTTGAGAAGTTTTTTATTCAGAAGTACGAAAGCTGTGGAAAGAACGTTCCTTGCATCCCTGAATGTTCCGTAGGTCTATCGCTTTATCTTTTAAAATTGAGAAAAGTCATGCTTGTGTCTACCTCATATGTTTTCAGGTTGCAATGGAACTCTATGTGAAAGTCCACTGAAGTATCTTATAAATGTAAAGAATCATTAGGAAGTACTTTTTGGAGCAGTTGATTTTCTTTACTATTATGTCTCAAATATCTTAAACCTGCTGATTTGTTAATCTTTATCTGATAACCATATATCTATTCCTATGAGTAAAAGCACTGCACTTTTATCCCTTGCCTGGTACCTGACATTATTAAGATCCAATCAGAGCAATTCTATAATAAACTAGAAAAGTTCCTTTAAAAAGTTAAAATATTTAGCAAGATGATTCTCAAAAAAATTCAGTCTGTGTATTGATAGCTGTATTAATTAGCTTTCACGAGGTTATGCTGGGCTAACAAACAAACAATTCTAAAATCCCCCACACCAAAAAACAGACAAAATCTATGGAAAAAATATATGGGAAAGCCTTTAGACTCTTCTCTGAGCAATTTTATCTAACTGAAAGGACTGGGGAGTCATGTTTATCTGTTCAAGAGTTTTAGCAAAGAGTGTGATGGCCACACCTTTTATATGGTTTTTGCCCTGTGACTGATCTGTGGTGAGGAGTGAGGTATATATTGTATGGTTTTAAACTCTTGTCAGGTTTTAGTGATGTCTTCCTTTCATCAGAATTAAGGTGGAATTTGGAGTCCCTCTAATACTAACAAAGCTATGTGACTTTCAAACTTATAGAATATAGCCAATGAGTCTTTCTCAGTTATCATTGTCTAGTAAGATTGAGCAAAAGAAATTTATATGTAACAACCAAGAGTTTTGCAAATACCAGATTTAGTTGCAAAAACTATGGCGACATCATCTCTGGCAAACAGAGGGAGAATATTAAAGGTTAAAAGCAGATTAATGTCCAATACCCGTAGCTAGCAATATACATGCAGAAATTTTTTGAGCATCATCTTGTTAGCTGCTATAACTACAGGGAGTTTTGTCCAGTTCAGTATGAAATCATTGTGCCCAATGTGACACCACACTTTACTTCTTCAGGGCTTTTTTCTTTGGTTGCTCTTTGGCTTTCACTTGTGTTCACTCTTTTCCTTGGTTTTCTTATCTGTGGTATCATCACCTAAGTTCTTTGTTAGGAATACTCCTTGCCATACATTTTTGAGCCTGATTACTTCCACAAGCTTCTGCCCTATTGCCAACATACCTCCTTGAAAATTCCACTTGGATTCCTCTAATGTCAATTTAAAGTCAGTATTTCATACTTTTCCTTACCTAACCTCTCTATCCTCCCATCTGTTCATCCACATCTATCCTCTTGGCTACTTTGGCTTTGCTACTTTATCTCTCAGAAAACCAATCTAAAACACCTGGGAATTTTCTTTTATGCCTTCTCTCCTTTTCTTAGTGCCCATCTCCACCACCTATGTCTTCCCAGATGTCATAGCCAGTCAGTCACTAAATCATCAATTCTTCCTCCAAGATGTTTCACATCTGTCTCTTGTTTTGGTGTTACACAGGTTTTAGGTCTTTTACCTAAGTGACATCTTTACCAGCCTTGTAACAAAGATATCCCTTTTATGATTTGCCCTATACCTTGTGGCTGGATTAGTATCCTGAAATTGAGGAAGCATGTAGTCTTACTTTTTCAGAAATATTGATTTCTCAGTACTACAGGGTAATCCCTTTCTCAAGGGATTTAGGGTGTTGACTTTCTGTAACGGTTAGGATTGGGTTCAGCTGCAAGTGTGGGCAATTCAAAATAACAGGAGCTCAAATAAAATAGGTATAAAAGTCCAGAGAGGTCCAGGGCAGATTTGAAACTCCATAGTGTCAAAGACCTTTGCTCCTTCTATCTTTTTATTCCTTCATGTTTGGTCTATGTTTCCAAGTTCATTTCATGGCCAGAGGTGGCTCTCTAATCCTGCATTCCTTCCAGTCAGCAAGAAACAGAAAAGAAAAGGACTTGCCCCTTCGTTTAAGGAAACTTCCTGGATGTTGCAGCCACCATGGCTGTTTACTCCTTGGAGTCAAAATTTAACCTCATGGCCTGTGGTAGTTTGAAGCTGTTATATACCCCATAAAAGGCCATGTTCTTTTAATCCATTCTTTTGGGTGCAGATCTATTGTGGGTGGGAACTTTTGATTAGGTTGTTTCAACTGAGATGTGACCCACCCAAATCAAGGTGTGTCTTAATTCTTTACTGGAGTCCCCTTTTTAAGAGGATAAAGGACAGAAAAATGTCAGAGAGCTCAAAGAGAGAGAAACACCCACAGAAGCTGAAAGAGCCACTGAGGCTAGACTCTGAAAGTAATGAAACCCAGGAGAGAAGGACCAACAGATGCCAGCCATGTGCCTTCCCATGTGACAGAGGTGTCCCAAATGCCAACAGCCTTTCTTCAGAAAAGGTATACTCTTGTTGATGGCTTAATTCAGATATTTTCACAGCCTTAGAATAATAAAATTGTAAGCCAATAAACTCTCTTTGTAAGAACCAACCTTTTTCTGGTATATTGCATTTGGGCAGCTTTAGCAAACCAAAACACACACCTACTCTCTGTTTCTTCCTTACACCAATCTGTCATGACAATCAAACTCTCTCCTTAGTCCATTCAAACATAAACTCTTCAAAACTCCAACCGGTCATTCTCTTTACTCTTTAAACCAGAAGTACTATTCATTTGGCAGTCAAACAGGTACTTGTTTTGCAACAGCTGTATTAATGTGGTCTTAATGGTTAAAGCACTGTTTAAATTTTCCTCCTTGTCTAAATCTCTCAGCTACATTGAGGGAAGGACCTAAACCCTATCTATCACCTCTCTCCCTACTCCTAGTGTTTGGCATATTGCCTGGCATGTAGTGCAACTTGATGACCACACTCTACTTTATTTAACAGGCTGACAGCACCAACCTGGAATATATCGTGTGTACTCCAGTATTTGGGAGAGGTTATGGTAAGATGTATTATGATGTGTGGTATTTCATCTATTGCATCACAACTCAGTTGTATATGTATAGATAAAAGAAGACTATACAGCAATTAAAAAGCGTTCAATGTCTACAATAATTTTCCTGCCATAATGTTAGGAATATGTGTTAGGGACATTACTCTGCCTGTAGATGTGTAATTTAGATGGTGAGATAAGAGTTACAAAATACTAACATAGACAAGTGAAATCTTATTTGAGAAAGCATTATCAACACACAGACTTTTGAAACTCCCCTCACCACCCCTGCAAAACCTGTAGATCAATAAGAGGTAATGAGTTGGTTTTTGTTTTTGTTTTTGTTTTTGTTTTAACCCTAAGATGGCAGAATAAGAGTTTTAGGATTCAGTTTGTCTTCCAGGGCAGGTGGGTTAGGCAGGGGAGACTCAGCCAGGTACTGATTGCAGCTTCTGATTAGTGAATTTGGACTGCTGGGTATCAGCTCCAGGCACAGCTAAATTTATAACACACCCAGGACAGAAAGCACCCAGAAGTTTCTGTTTTAACCCTGCCCCTGGCAGGGGAGGAAGCAGGGTGGATGGAGAGACACAGGAACTTCTCAGGGTGGTAGAGATCAGTTTGTTGAAGGATGGCTTTTCTCCAGGAAAGGAGGGAAATAGGACCGGGGACCGACTCTGGCTCTTGAATAGCAAATTTGGGACGCTGGACTCCAACTCTGAGAACAGCTACAGTTTTAACCAGCCCAATACTGAAAACAGCTCACAGTCTCTTTTTCAAACATGCTGCTGGCAGGGGAGGAATCTGAGTTGACTGAGAGAGACAGTAACTTCTCAGGTCAGTGGGGAAAAGCTTGTTGAGAAAAAACTGGGAGGAGGGCAGGGCCAGGTCACTGACTCTGTCTATTGATCAGCAAATTTGGAGTGCTAGATTCCAGCTCTGAGAGAACAGCTACAGCTTTAACCAGCACAGGGCAGAAAGTAGGTGGCAGCCTCCATTTCAACACTGCTTCTGGCAGGGGTGGAAGTAGGGCTGATTGATAGACACAGTAAATTCTCAGGGTGGCAGGGGACAGTTTGCTGAAGGGTGGCTCTTCCCCCAAAAAAGGTGGGGGCAAGGCGCAGCACAGTTTGCAGCTGTTGTTTAGAGACCTAGATCGCTGACTCTGGGATCCAAGCAAAACTTTCAACCCACCCTGGCTAAAAGCAGCGGGCAATCTCTGTCTCAACCATGCACCCTGCAGGGATTGAGTCAGCTGAGAATTAAAGGCACAGTACCACCTTAAGACTGTGGGGAACAGTTAGCTAAAAAGTGCCATCTATTGGACATGACAGGAAAGCACAGATTCAGGGAGACATCCGGATCTTCTCCCCAGGGGACTTTGGGACTAATCTATGTCCAATTTGTGGGTCCTAGGCCTGTTTTGACTGGGAAAAAACTAACTTGGGTAGGTCCTCTCTGGGGAGATCCTCCTCCCAGAATTAGCCTTACAGGTAAAAGTAGCTAGAGGTAATGAAAAGAGTGTTAAAAACATATAGAGGGGGCAATATGGTGGTATAGAGAGGTGTGGAATTTAGTTAGTCCTCTCAAGCAGCTAGTAAATAGCCAGGAACAACTAGTAAACAGTCTGGAACAACTGTTTGGGTACATCCATGACCAGACAACATCATACACCATCCTGGAATGGGTGGAACAGCTGAGACTGCAGCATAGAACTATAAGTAAAGCTCCCCAAACTGCAGAGCTGGTGCCCCTCCCCCACCGGCATGGCAGGCTGAGCCCTGTGGAAAGAAGCAGACTACCTAGAGTGAGGGAAAGTAACTCAAGCAAGCTCCAATTGTGGTTTTAATTAACAAATTTGGACTACTGAAAAGAAGCTGCAAACATAGATAAACCCTGAGCAAGCAGGAAAGGAACCGTGAGGTTCCTGTGGCAGAGAGGAGGTGGGGCTGATGGATAAAATTAATAAATAAATAAAAACAGAGGACTCTGAAGATGGCTAAGCTCAGAATACCGGAAAACAGCTGTGTCCCAAGAAAAGGGGCACAGAGAACGGGGGACCAACACCAGTTGACTGGCAAAACTGGGGGCTGGGGACTGGCTCTGAAAAGGAGCTTAATCTGTTTTTCCTTTTTTTTCTCCCATTCCAAGTAGCTCATTAGAGAAAGCCTCAGGCATTTTCCATTGTCAGCACTGACCAAGGCAAGGATAGAATTAAGAGAGTCATAGAGACAGAGGAGGAATTCAAATGTAGAAGAGAACTCCCAAAAGGGTGTATCTTCCCTAAGAAATGGGGGGTGGGGCCCAGCTCAATTGGCTGCCCTCCCTTAGAGAATTCAGACCCCAGGGCCTGGTGGGAGGTGGGAAACAGAACAACTTAAGCTTGGCTTCTGAAACTCTCAGTCCCTGGCCAGGACAGGGTCTGCTGAGAATTAAAGGAACTATACCTCTTTACACCATTGGGGAGCTACAGGCTGACAAGTGCCAACTGCTGGACAGGATAGGAAAATCACAGAGTCTACAGGCCTCAGAGGAAAGTTTGACAAATTTCTGGGTCTCATTCTCAGGGAAACATGATATTGAATACATCCTCTTCCTGAGACCTGGGCCTGTCTTGTCTGGGAAAATCTGACTGTGATAATCAAGGAAACCAGATGCCTAGACAACGAAAAATTACAAATCACATTAGAAAAAAAGAAGATATGGCCCAGTCAAAGGGGAAACTTACACTTCAAATGAGATACAGGAGTTGAAACAACTAATTAAAGATCTTCAAACAAATATACTAAATCAATTCAAAAATAAAATCAATGAGTTGAGGGAAGAAATGGCAAAAGAGATGAAGGATATAAAGAAGACATTGGGTGAACATAAAGAACTCAAAAGTTTGAAAAAACAATTGGCAGAACTTACGGGAATGAAAGGCACTATACAAGAGATGAAAAACACAATGGAGACATACAACAGCAGATTTGAAGAGGCAGAAGAAAGAGTCATCAGCTGGAGTACAGACCATCTGAAATCCTTTCCACAAAGGAACAGATAGGAAAAAGAAGGAAAAAATATGAGATGCATCTCAGGGAATTGAATGACAACATGAAGTGCATGAATATACATGTCATGGGTGTCCCCAAAGGAGAAGAGAAGGGAAAAGGGGCTGTGCTGGTTTGGATGTAATGTGTCCCCCAAAAGGCCATGTTCTTCAATGCAATCTTGTGGGGGGAGATGTATTAGTGTTGATTAGGTTGGAATCCTTTGATTGAGTGTTTCCATGGAGATATGACCTAATCAACTGTGAGTGAAACCTTTGATTGGATAATTTCCATGGAGATATGGACCCAGGGTGGGTATTAATTTAATCACTGGAGTCCTATAAAAGAGCTCACAAACAGAAGGACCTCAGAGCAACTGAGAGGGACATTTTGGAAAGCAGCTGAGAGGGACATTTTGGAGAGCATCTCAGAGAGACATTTGTAAATGGCCACTGAAAGCAGGCTTTTGCTGACACTTTGGAGATGCTAGCCCAGTGTTTGCTCTGGAGAAGCTAAGAGAGGACAAAACACCCCAAGAGCAACATTTTGAAGAAATCACAGGAGCTGGATCACAACCTGGGATCAGCAGATGCCAGCCACATGTCTTCCTAGCCAGCAGAGGTTTTCCAGATGCCACTGGCCTTTCTGTGGTGATTTTTGTGGCCTTCAGACTGTAAATTTGTAGCCAAATAAACCCCCTTTATAAAAGTCAATCCATTTCTGGTATTTTGCATAATGGCAGCATTAGCAAACTGGAACAGTGGCAGAAACAATAATGGAGGAAATAATCACTGAAAATATACCTTCTCTTATGAAAGACATAAAATTACAGATCCAAGAAGTACAGCATACCCCAAAAAGAATAGATCTGAATAGACCTAAGCCAAGACATTTAATAATCAGATTATCAAATGTGAAACACAAGGGTAGAATTCTGAAAGCAGCAAGAGTAAAGCAATCCATCACATGCAAGGGATGGTTGATAAGACTATATGTGGATTTTTCAGTAGAAATCATGGAGGCAAGAAAGCACTGGCATGATATATTTAAGATACTAAAAGAGGAAAATTGCCAAACAAGAGTTCTATATCTGGCAAAATCGTCCTTCAAAAATGAGGGAGAGTTTAAAATAATCTCAAACCAATAGACACTGAGTTTGTGAACAAGATACCTTCTCTACAGGAAATACTAAAGGGAGCACTATGGAGAGATAGGAAAAGATGGGAGAGAGAGATTTGGAGCACAATATTGGATGATGGTAGCACAATACTCTAAGTACACCAAACAAAGATGACTGTGAGTATGGTTGAAAGAGGAAGGTTAGGGGCATGGAGGACACCAGGAGGAAAGATAGAAGATTAAGGTTGGGACTGTATCACTTAGTGAAACCTAGAGGGGTCAGTGATTGTGATTATGGTACAAATATAAGAATGTTTTTATAGGAGGGAGCACAAATGAATGTCAACTTTGCAAGGTGTTAAAAATGGGGTGGTATCAGGGAAAATATACAATCAATGCAAACTAGAGACTAATTTACAGTAACATTGTAATATGCTTCCATTAATTGTAACAAAGGCAATGTAACAAAACTAAATGTCTATAAGAGGGAGACATAAGGGAGGGGTATGGGATTCTTGGCATTGAGGTTGTCTGACTTTTTAATTGTATTTTGTTTCAATTTTATTTTTTCTTTTATTACTTTTTAGTTGTCATCTTTTTTCTTTTTCCTTTTTTTTTCACCTCCTCCTTTTTCTTTGTAGAAGAGATGGCAATGTCCTTATATAGATAATGGTTGTGAAGGCATAACTATGTGATTAAACAGGGAACCAATGATTGTTTGCATAGGATGGGATTTATGGTGTGTAAATAAAACTTTCTAAAAAATAAACATAGGGATACAAGTGGTGTAGAAAATGTGGAGAGAGGGGTGTACCTAATCACCTTTGGTGGGGAAGTAGAATGGTGCAGCCCATTTGGAGGTCAGTGTGGTGGTTCCACAGGAAGCTAAGCGTGGGGTTGCCATGTGGTCCTGAAACTCACTTATTGCATATGTACTTGGAAGAACTGAAAAGAGGGACATGAATGGATATTTGCACAGTGGAGGTTAGTGTGTCAGTATTCACAATTTGCAGTGGATGGAAGTGGCTTAAGGATACATCAACTGATAAATAGAATGGCAAGCTGTGATGTATACACACAATGGAATATAGACCTGCTACAAGAAGAAGTGAAGTTGTGAGGTGAATGGACATTGAGGACAGTATTTTGAGTAAAATAAACCAGAAATGAAAAGAAACACATTATAATGCCTCACTAATATGGATGAACTATAATGTGCAACCTCTGAGAATTGAGTCTGAGGGCATAGGTTATCAGGGGAAGGCTTATTGTAAAGGTTCATAGATTGTAAGCTCTGACAGCAGTTACATCTGTTTCTGAGTTGTAATGGCTGTTTCTAAATTCTGAGATGCTGAGCTCTTTGTATATAATCTGGTTGGTCCCTGGAACTTTGGGTATCTCTGTGACACCTGAGACTCAGAGCCAGAGTCCTAGCAGCTATGCATGTCAGCATTACTCCATACAGCAAATGTTAAAGAGTCTGAAAAAAAAGGGATCAGACTTCAATTAGAGATATGAATGAAATGGACTTAGTTAGGATTAAGGTAAATCAGACTAAAGGGTAAAACATGATATTGGTGGAGTTTTTAAAACTTCAACTTCTGTGTGAGACCAAAAGAAGAAATGTTTATTAGGTACAAAGTCTATATTTTTTGTAACACACTATATAATTTAACTTGTATAGTCAATTTATTCAAACAACATAATTACATATAATGTTGAATAGGGACTGAAATCTGGTTGGTTTATATAGGTTAGTGTGAAACTCCAATACGTCTCAGAGTAATTTGCCAGAGAATAAAAATATATCTTCAAAGCCCCCTTGAGAGATTGGGGAAAATACAGAAATATTAAACCTCCCCACATGGGGAATTTATGATATTCTCACAAGCATTGGGGACTACCAATTTAGAAGGCTGAGCCCTCAATATTGGGGCTGGCCCTTATGAAGCTTGTTACTGCAAAGGAGAGGCTAAGCTTACTTATAATTGTGCCTAAGAGTCACCCCCAGAGAACCTCTTTTGTTGCTCAGATGTGGCCTCTCTCAAAGCCAACTATGCAGGTAAACTCACTGCCATCCTTGTATGTGGGACATGACACCTAGGGGTGTAAATCTCCATGGAAACATGGGACATGACTTGTGGGGATAAGTTTGGCCCTGGCATCATGGGATTGAGAAAGCATTCATGGACCAAAAGGGGAAGAGAGATGAAACAAAATAAAGTTTCAGTGGCTGAGAGATCTCAAATAGAGTTGAGAGGTTATTCTGAAGGTGATTCTGGAGGTTATTTTTATGCATTATATAGATATCCCTTTTTAGTTTTTAGTGTATTGGAATAGCTAGAAGGAAATGCCTGAAACTGTTGAACTGCAACCCAGTAGCCTTTATTCTTGAAGATGATCATATAACTATATAGCTTGCACTGTGTGACCATGTGATGGTGAAAACTTCGTGGCTCCCACTCCTTTTATCCAGTGTATGGACAGATGACTAGAAAAATGAGGACAAAAAGTAAATGAATAATAGGGAGGGATGGGGGTATGGGATGTTTGGGGTGTACTTTTCCTTTTATTCTTATTCTTTTTTGTGTGTGGTAATCAAAATATTCAAAAATTATGGTGATGAATGTACAACTATATAATGGTACTGTGAACAACTGATTGTACACCATGGATTACTGTATGGTATGTGAATATGGCTCAATAAAATTGAATTTTTTAAAAAAACATATAGAGACAAAAAACAAAAAACAAACAAACAAACAAAAATACAGAACAGATCAACATTCCCAGAGGAGAAAGAGGAAAAAGTAAGTTTTCTCCAAGGGGTGAAACAATTGCGCAAATAGTGCAATCTAAAAAATTGTAACATATATTCAGGGCAAGACTCAGATTAATAAGAGCTGAAAACTTTCTGATTAGTTAAAGGTCTAGGTTAAGTTGAACCAAGTGTCAACGAAGAACTATAGCATGAAACCAATCAACAATTAAACCCTGGGCAAGAGAGAAAAACTGACCTCCAGAATAAACTCATCAAGAAAATCAGATACCTAGATACCAGCAAAAACACACAAGCCATACTAAGAAACAGGAAGATATGGCCCAGTCAAAGGAACAAATTAAAACTTCAGATGAGACACAGGAGTTATAACAACTAATAAATGATGTTCAAACAAATCTAAATCAAGTCAAGGAATTGAAGGAAAATACAGCAAAAGAGATATAAAGGATATAAAGATGACACTGGGAGAATATAAAGATTCAAAAGCATGCAAAAAAAATTAACAACTTATGGCAATGAAAGTCACAATAGAAGAGATAATACAGCAGAGACATACAACAACAAACTTGTAGAGGCAGAAGAAAGGAACAGTGAACTATGGGATAGACCATCTGAAATCTTACAGACAAAAGAGCAGAGAGGAAAAAGAATGGAAAAATTTGAGAAGACTCTCAGGGAATTGAATGACAGCAGAAATGCAGAAATATACATGCCATGGGTGTTCCAGAAGAAGAGGGAGGAAAGGGGGCAGAAAGAATATTAGAGGTAATAATGGTCAAAAATTTCCCAACTTTTATGAAACACATCAACATACAGTCCCAAGAAGTACAATGTACTCCAAACATAATACATCTGAATAGACCTACTCCAAGACAGTTATTAATCAGGATGTCAAATGCCAAAGACAAAGAGAGAATTCTAAAAGCAGCAAGGGAAAAGTGATTCATCACATACAAGGGAAGCTCAATAAGACTAAGTCCCAATTTCTCATCAGAAACCATGGAGGCGAAATATATTTAAGATATTGAAAGAGAAAAACTGTCAGGCAAGAATTCTTTACCTGGCAAAAATGTCTTTCAAAAATGAGGGTGAGTTTAAAATATTCACAGATAAATAGAAACTGAGAGAGTTCATAAGAGATTTTCCCTACAAGAAACACTAAATGCATTGCTACATGCTGAAAGGAAAAGACAGGAGAGAGAGGTCTGGAGGAGAGTGTAGAATTAAGGAATATCAGTAAGGGTAACTAAAAGGGTAAAAAAGAGACAAAAATAAGATATGACATATAAAAGCCAAAGGATAAAATGGTTGAAGAATGTACTGCCTTTACAGTAATAACACTGAATGTTAATGGTTAAACTCCACAATCAAAAGACATAGACTGGATGAAGGGATAAAAATGATCCATGTATATGCTGTCTACAAAAGACTCATTTTATTTTTTTTTTTTTTTTTTTTTTTTAAATCATCATTTTATTGAGATATATTCACATACCACGCAGTCATACAAAACAAATTGTACTTTCGATTGTTTACAGTACCATTACATAGTTGTACATTCATCACCTAAATAAATCCCTGACACCTTCATTAGCACACACACAAAAATAACAAGAATAATAATTAGAGTGAAAAAGAGCAATTGAAGTAAAAAAGAACACTGGGTACCTTTGTCTGTCTGTTTCCCTCCCCTACTTTTCTACACATCCATCCATAAACTAGACAAAGTGGTGTTTGGCAAAAGACTCATTTTAGACCCAAGGACACAAAAGGGTTGAAAGTGAAAGCTTGGAAAAATATATTCCATGCAAAAAGCAACCAGAAAAGAGTGGAGGTAGCTATACTAATATCAGACAAAATAGACTTTAAATGCAAAACTGTTAAAGGAGATAAAGTAGGACACTATTATTTTAATAAAAGGGGCAATCCAACAAAAAGAAATAACAACCATTAATATTTATGCACCTAACCAGGGTGCCTCAAAATACTTGAGGCAAACACTGGTGACATTGAAGGGGAAAATAGACATCTCTACAAAAATAGTTGGAAACTTCAATCAAACACTCTCATCAATAGATAGACCACCTAGACAGAGGATTAATAAGGAAACAGAGAACTTGAATAACATGATACATGAACTAGACCTAACAGATATTTACAGAACATTGCACCCTACAACAGCAGGGTATACATTCTTCTCAAGTGCTCATGGATCATTCTCTAGAATGAATCACATGTTGGGTCATAAAACAGGTCTCAATAAATTTAAATGTTGAAATTATACAAGACACTTTCTCTGATCATAATGAAAAGAAGCTGGACATTGCATAAATTTATGGAGGCTAAACAACACACTCTTAAACAATCAGTGGGTCAAAGAAAAAAATACAAGAGAAATCAGTAAATATCTGGAGACAAGTGAAAATGAGAACACAAAGTATCAAAACTTATGGGATGCAGCAAAAACAGTGCTAAGAGGGAAATGTATTGCCCTAAGTGCCTACATTAAAAAAAGAGCTAAAATTGAAGCCCTAACTGCACATCTGGAGGAACTAGTTAAAAGAACAGCAAACTAACCCCAAAACAAACAGAAGGAAAAAAAAAAAAAAAAAACAGAGATTAGAGGAGAAATAAATTAAATTGAGAATAAAAAACAATACAGAGAATTAACAAAACTAGAAGTTGGTTCTTTGAGAAAATTAATAAAATTGACAAACCTTTAGCTAGAGTGACAAAATTTAAAAAGAGAAAAGACGCAAATAAATAAAATACAAAATGAAAGGGGGGACATAACTACTGACCCTACAGAAATAAAAAAGATAAGATGATATTATGAACATCTGTATGCCAACAAATGAAATGGACAACTTCCTAGATGAAATGGACAACTTCCTAGAAAAACATAGACAACATGCACTGACTCTAGAAGAAATAGCAGGCCTCAACAAATCAATCAGAAATAAACAGGTTGAAATAGTCATCAAAAACCTTCCAGAAAATTAAAGCCCAGGACCAGATTCCTTCACAGGTGAATTCTACCAAGCATTCCAAGAAGAATTAATGCCAATCATGCTCATACTTTTCCAAAAAAACTGAAGAGGAGGGAAGGCTACCTATCTTATTCTATGAAGCCAACATCACCCTAATACCAAAGCCAGACAAAGATACTACAAGAAAAGAAAATTGCAGACCAATTTCTATAATGAATATAGATGCAAAAATCCTCAACAAAATATTAGCAAATCGAATCCAAATGCACATTAAAAGAATTATACACCATGACCAAGTGGGTTTTATCCCAGGCATGTAAAGGTGGTTCAACATGAGAAAATCAATTAATAAAATACATAACATTAACAAATCGAAGGGGAAAAACCATGCCATCTCAATTGATGTGGAAAAGGCATATGACAAAATCCAGCAACCTTTCTTTATAAAAACACTTCAAAAGATAGAAATTGAAGAAAACGCCCTCAACGTGATAAGTGGCATATATGAAAAACCCACAGCTAACATCATACTCAATGGTGAAAGACTGAAAGCTTTCCCTCTAAGCTCTGGCACAATACAAGTATGCCCCCTGTCACCATTGTTATTTAACATTGTGCTGGAAGTTCTAGCTAGAGGAATTCAGCAAGAAAAAGAAATAAAAGGCATCCAAAATGGAAAGAAAGAAATAGAAGTTTGACTGTTTGCAGATGACATGGTTTTATATTCAGAAAGTCCTGAAAAATCTACAACAAAACTACTAGAGCTAGTAAATGAGTTCAATAAAGTGGCAGGATACAACATCAACATGCAAAAATCAGTAGTGTTTCTATACACCAGGAAGGAGAAATCTGAGGAGGAAATCAAGAAAAAATTCCATCTACAAAGGCAACTAAAAGAATCAAAGATCTTGGAATAAATTTAACCAAGGAAGTAAGAGACCTATGCACAGAAAACTACAAAACATTGTTAAAAAAAATCAAGGAAGATCTAAAGAAATGGAAGGACATTCCGTATTATTGGATTGGATAATTAAATATAGTTAAGATGTCAATTCTACCAAAATTGATTTACAGATTAAAAAACAAAATACCAATCAAAATTCCAACAGCCTACTTTGCAGAAGTGGAAAAACCAAACATCAAATTTATTTGGAAGGGCAAGGTGCCCCCAAATAGCCAAAACCTCTTGAGAAAGAAAAACAAAAATGGATGACTCACATTTCCTAACTTTAAGACATATTACAAAGCTACAGTGCTCAAAGAAGCTTGGTACTGGCATAAGAATAGATATATTGATCAATTGAATTGAACTGAGAGTTCAAAAACAGACCCTCACATCTATGGTTAATTTATTTTTGACAAAGTGACCAAGTTGCCTCAACTGGAACAGAACAGTCTCTTCAGCAAATGGTGCTGGGAGAGCTGGATATCTCACATCTTACATCTTACACAAAAATTAACTCAAAATGGATCAAAGACCTAAACATTAGACCTAGTACCATAAAACTCCTAAAGGAAAATACAGGGAAGCATCTTAAAAATCTTGTGGTAGGAGGTGGTTTCTGAAACCTTACACTCAAAGCACAAGCAAAGAAAGAAGAAATAGATAAACGGAGTGTTCTAGTTTGCTAATGCTGCAGAATGCAAAACACCAGAGATGGATTGGCTTTTATAAAAAGGGAGTTTATTTGGCTATACAGTTACAGTCTTAAGGCCATAAAGTGTCCAAGGTAACACATCAGTAATCAGGTACCTTCACTGGAGGATGGCAAATGGCGTCCGGAAAACCTCTGTTAGCTGGGAAGGCACGTGGCTGGCGTCTGTTCCAAAGTTCTGGTTTCAAAATGGCTTTCTCCCAGGACATTCCTCTCTAGCAAGCTTGCTCCTCTTCAAACCGTCACTCACAGCTGCACTCCATTCAGTCTCTTTGAGTCAGCATGTTTTATATGGCTCCACTGATCAAGGCCCACCCTGAATGGGTGGGGTCACACCTCCATGGGAGTATCCCACCAAAGTCACCACCCACAGCTGGGTGGGGCACATTCCAAGCAAATCTAACCAGCAACAAAACGTTTGTCCCACAAGACCACAAAGATAATGCCATTTGGGGGACACAATACATTCAAACCAGCACACGGAGTCTCCTCAGAATTGAATACTTTTGTGCCTCAAAGGACTTTGTCCAGAAAGTGAAAAGCCTACTCAATGGGAAAATATATTTAGAAAACACACACCCCATAAAGGTTTAATATCCAGAACATACAAAGAAATCCTACAATGCAACAATAAAAAGACAAACAACCAAAATGAACAATAGGCCAAAGACTTGAATAGACATGTTTCCAAGGAGGAAATATAATGGCTAAAAAGCACATGAAAAGATGCTCAATATCACTGGCTATTAGGGAAACGCAAATCAGAACCACAATGACTATATGATGATACTGTGAACAATTGATTGCACACTGTGGATGATTGTATGGTATGTGAATATGTCTCTATAAAATTGTAGGAAAAAATATAAATTGGGATAAAAGTGCTGGAAAAAATGTGGAGAGTGTGATGTACCTATTAACTGTTGGTGGGGAAGTAGAATGGTGTAGCCTATCTGAAGGACAGTGTGGTGGTTCAACAAGAAGATAAGCATGTGGGTGCCATAAGGTCCTGCAACCTCATTATGGAGTGTATACTTGGAAGATCTGAGAGCAGGGACATGAATGGACATTTGCTCACTGGTGTTTATGGAGGAAGTATTCATGATTTGCAATGGATGGAGGTGGCCTACGGGCACACTGACTGAGGAACAGAATGGTGAACTGTGGTGTATGCATACAATGGAATACTAAGCAACTGCAAGAAGGAGTGAAACTGTGAGACAAGCAACGAGGTGAATGGATTTTGAGGACAGCATTTTGAGTGAAGTACGCCAGAAACGAAAAGAAAAACATTATAATGCCTCACCAATATGGACTAACTACAGTGTGTAAACTCTGAGAATTCAATCTTAGGGCACAGCTTATCAGGGCACACTTATTATAATGGTCCCTAAATTGTAAGCTCTTACAGCAGTCACATCTATTCCTGAACTGTAATGGCTGTCTCCAAATTCTGAGATGCTGATCTCTTTGTGTATAATCTGGTCAGTCTCTGGAACTTTGGGTATCTGTGTGACACTTGAAACTCAGAGTTAGAGCTTGGCAGCTATGAACGTCAGTATTAGGCATACAGCAACTGTTAAAAAAGCTGAAAAAGAGTCCAGACTTTAATTAGAGATATGAATGAAGCAGATCTGGTTAGGACTAACGCAAATCAGGCCAAACAGTAAAGGACGATTTTGACTGTGTTTTAAAACTTCAACTTCTGTGTGAGATGAATGGAAGAGATGTTTATTTGGCACAGGATATATATCTTCTACATATTCTACAGCACACTAAATAATTTAACTTGTACAGTCAGTTTATTCAAACACCATAATTACATGGAAATTTGCATAGGAAGTGAGATCTGGTAGGTTTGTACAGGTTAGTGTGAAATAGCAATACATCACAAAGTAATTTGGGCAGAGAATAAAAATATATTTAAAGGGCCCCCTGAGGAGCTGAGGAAAAATGCAGAAATGTTGGACGTCCCAACCTGGGTTATTGCTGATATTCTCACAGACATTGAGGGCTAACAATTTGTTACGCCGTGCCCTCGATCTTGGGGCTTGCCCTTATAAGGCTTGTTACTGCAAAGGAGAGGCTAAGCCTACTTATAATTGTGCCTAAGAATCTTCCCCAGAAAACCTCTTTGTTGCTCAGACGTGGCCCTCTCTCTCTAGCTAAGCCAATTTGGCAGGTGAACTCAGTACCCTCTCCCCTACGTGGCATCTGACTCGCAAGGGTGTAAATCTCCCTGGCAAGGCAAGATATGACAACCAGGGGTGAGCCTGGACGCAGCATCGTGGGATTGAGAAAATCTTCTTGACCAAAAGGGGGAAGCAAAATGAAACAAAATAAAGTTTCAATGGCTGAGAGATTTCAAATGGAGTCAAGAGGTCACTCTGGAGGGCATTCTTATGCACTATATAGATATCCCTTTTAAGGTTTAGTGTATTGGAATAGCCAGAAGGAAATAACTGAAACTTTCAAACTGCAACCCAGTAGCCTTGATTTTGGAAGACGATTGTATAACTATGTAGCTTACATGATGTGATGGTGTGATTGTGAAACCCTTGTGGTTCACACTCCCTTTATCCAGTGTATGGATGGATGAGTAGAAAAATGGGGACAAAAAGTAAATGAAAAATAGGTTGGAAAGGGGGGGATGGAATGATTTGGGTGTTCTTTTTTACCTTTTTTTTTGTTGTTGTTATTTTTATTCTTTTTGGTGTAAGGAAAATGTTCAAAAACTGATTGCGGTGATGAATGCACAACAATATGATGGTCCTGTAAATCATGGATGATTGTAAGATATGTGAATATAGCTCAATAGAACTGAATTAAAAAAAAAGATATCATTTCATACCTACTAGAATGACCACTATTTTAAAAACACAAAACTAGAAGTGCTGGACAGGATATGGAGAAATAGATATACTTATTCACTGCTGGTGGGAATATAGAATGGTGCAGCCTCTGTGGAAGGCAGTTTGGCAGTTCCTCAGGAAGCTAAGCATAGTACTGCTGTAAGACCAGTAATCCTGTTACTAGGTTTATACTCAGAAGAACTGAAAGCAGGGATGTGAACAGACATTTGCACACCGATATTCATAATGGCATTATTCATGATTGCCCGAGTGTCCAACAACTGATGACTGCAAAAACAAACTGTGGTAATACATACGATGGAATATTAGGCCACTGTAAGAAGGAATGAAGTCATGATGCATGCAACAACATGGATGAACCTTGAGGACATTATGTTGAGTGAAATAAGCTAGACATAAAAGGACAAATATTCTATGTTCTCACTAATATTAATTATAATGAGCAAACTTTGAGAGTTAAAATACTGAGTATAGGTTACCAAGAGGAAGAAAGAGGGCAGAGAATGGACAGATGATGCTTAAGGTGTAGAAAATTTTAAACATGGCTGATAGTAAATGTTTGCAAATAGATGGATGTCATGGTAGCACAATACTGTAAGTGTAATTAACAAGTGCTGAGTGTGAGTATGGTTGAAAGGGGAAGTCTAAGTCATGTATGTAACTAGAAGGAAAGCTAGAGAATAAAACATGGGACTATATAACAGAGTGAGACTTATTGTGGATAATGACTGTGGTTAATTATACAAACATAAAGTTCTAACATGAACTGGAGCAAAATTATGTCACTATTACAAGGTGTTAATAATAGGTTGGTAAATGGGAAAAAAATACAATTAATGCAAATAAGGACACACACAAAAAAAGGTCCAGACCTTGGCAACCCCAGGACTTATCACATGCCTGCAGCTACAAGTTCACTCCTCAATGCCAGTCCTGTACATGAGCATGAGATTTTTGCAAGAAAAAAGTTGAGATAGTATGTAAAATGCTTTCTGAGAATGACTTTCCAAATACAGTAACTGTGTACCCATTGAAAAAAAAGAAGAGTTAATGAAAAGATAATATGAGAAAAAAAGAACTTTGATTCTCGATCTTAAAACAGGAAATTACCAAAAATTCTGAGGACTATTGGATATGGAAAAAAAAATTAGTGCTCTATTGTAAGCGATGTTTGGTCCCAAGATCTTTAAACTGTTTTACCTGAAATGGCAGTGGATATGGCTGATCCTCATTGTAACTGTTGGGATTGAATCATGTACCCCACCAAGCCATGTTCAAGTCTTAAACTCTGGTCTTGTGGTTATGAACCCATTTATATATAGAACCTTTGAAGATGTTGCTTTTTGTTAAGGTATGGCCAAAGCGAATGAGGGAGGGCCTTAATGCAAAGTGGCTGAAGTCCTTATAAGCAAAGGAAATTCAGAAGCAGACGTTGGAAGAAGCCAGAAATCAACAGAAGCCAAAAGTCAATGGAAACCAGTGAAGCAGACATAGGGAGAGAGAAATAGCCAGTGACAGAGGGTTGCCGGAGTGCTACAGACTTTGAAAAAAGCAAATCCTGCCACTACCTTAATGGACTTCCGGCGCCCAAAAGCATGAGAAAATAAATCCCCATTGTTAAAGCCGAACTATCATGTGGCATTTATTATAGAAGCTTGGGCAAACTAAGACAGTAACCTATTCCATAAATTTGTGAATTACGTGGTGTAATCTTTGATCCTGGAAAGTGCAAAGATGAGCAATGTGGAATTCAAACCTATGACATTGGCTTCATCAACACTGAGTTAAACAGCATGGGCTTCTGTTCACATCATCATATTTACATGTAGAATTTGGGGAGAACTATAGCCTTTGTGCCACAAAAATTAAAATGTCACTCCATATATTCTTCACACTTCATAAAACCCTTTTACAATGTTATGAGGTCAGCTTATCTGGTGCTATGAATCCCTATTTAATAAATAATAATGTGTGACTGAGCCAGACTCAATTCCAATTCTTTTACTCTAGGTAAATATTCTGTATTATACCATACTGGAACTCAGTTATTGACAACTGAGTTAGTCCTTGAAGGCACATTCTTTCTAGGATGCCCTAGGTACAGAGAACCAAAATTCTAATTTGGATTTCCTCATGAGAAGAAATTCTGCCACTGCCTGTCAAGGCTAATATCCTTGAAAGAATTGGAAAGTCTCTTCACATTTACCTTTAAAAAAGGGTTTAAAGAAAGATGTATTTGAGAAATTAGAGATTACCAAGTGTGGGATGATCTCTCAAATTCTCTACACAAAAAGTCAAGAGTAACAACAGTGCTAGTCGCTGGTGTTTGAGAGGAGACAGTAATTGGTTATAGAAAGTCTGGCTGAGGTAGAAAAAGGCTATTAAGGAAAGTGGCAATAATAGTAGGACCATCTACTTCATACTAGTTTAGCTTTTTGCGATTGGAGAGCACTTATTAAGTAGCTAATTGGGTACAGCTATGAAAAAGAATTATGTAGCTCTGATTATATTAAATACATGTATTAGCATGAATACATGTACTAGAGAGATAAGATTAACATTTCTGCATCATGCTTTTTTTTCAGGACAGGTAAGACAGTAGGAAATCATCACATAACTGCTGTGAAAAGTGGAGAAACTGTTATTGTCCTGTTCACCTTAGGAAGAGGAAAACTGTTGCATTTATTAAACCTATTGCAGTTTTTAATTTGAGTGTTGGATGATTTGGCTGAGTGTACCTTGGGTAGTTTTCAAACTTTGCTGATTCCACATTCAAGGAAGACAATTTACCACGCAGGAAAAAAAAAAAATTGGAGTCAAAAATACTTCTAAAGATTTATTTCATCCCTCCTCAGCAGCCAAAGTAGAAGATAACAGTTATCATTTACCGAGTGCTAGTTACTGTGTGCCAAACACATGCTACAGTGTACCTTGCATACCTTTTCCCTTAATCTTTCAATAACCATGTGAAACCAGGTGCTACCATAATCATTTTGCAGAGGCTTCAAAGTTTAGTAACAGTTTAGTAACAGTTTAGTAACTGTGAAGAGGCAGAGCAGAATTCAAGTCTACCTGCTCCTGAGCTCAATCTCTCAACTACTATCCAGTGATGCAAGAGTAAATTCCTTTAGTTGGGTCTCTCATGATAAAAAACATTTACAGTAATCTCTAAACTGGAGAAGGTATTAATGTTGACTTATGAGATATTTCCTGAAGCTTCGGTGGAGCTCGAGTTAACTACTACTTGGGTTCCTTAGCTTTCGACTGTCATCATATCAATGAACTGGGGGAATGGAATAACTCTCACTATTGATGACACCATAAGAACTACTGGGTTCCCAGGGGGAGAAATAATAAAAAGGACCCTCAGGGTCAAAATTGTTGGGAACCTCTTCTCTAGGATTTATTTCCCAGAAATAGGGAGTTCCTCTAATTTTATAAACTCTTTCAAATTGACAGCCAATCCAAAGTACTTCAAAGTATTTATTTTGAACTTTTCTTTGAACTATCCAATTAGGTCTAAAAACGTAGTAGACTATTAAACACTGTAAATGTGAAAGATTAGTGTCACTACTAATCACCTGGAGATGTACACAGGTGTTATTAATTTATTAGTTGGATGATTTAAGTCGCTGGCGTTATGATAGTACTTTGTATACATTACTATTTTTTAAGCCCACCATTTGCAATTGATTACGTGGACCATCTGTAACTGACTGTGAATCATGTTAGCTACCCTACTGGCATTTACTGAATATTTGTCATGTAGCAAAACGTTAAGTGTAAAAAAAGTTGACACAATAGTTTTAAGGTTTCACTAATCAACTTTAGACATCAGGCTATAGGTACAATCCACTGATGTGTAGTCTCCAGAAAAAATATGCCTTCTGATTTGATTAACGAATACCGTCTCACCCCCCAGGCCTCCTGTGAGGTAGACAAAAAGGTCTTGAGACCAGTGAAGTGCGGTTGCTCCACTGTTTGTTCCCGTGAAACTAAGCGGGGGTGGATTCAAAAGTGGTGAAGAAAGAGGGGGTGGAATACAGCGAAAACGCAGTGGGAGCAGCAGGTCGTGATCGGTCGGTGGCTGGGGACTCGCCTAGGGGGAAGAAGCTAGCGAATTCTATGCCTCGCGCAGAAACCGGACAGACCCCCGGGATCCTCTCACAAGGACCGGTTTGCGCCACCTGTCAGAAGGGAGTAGCTGCCCGGGATGGGGAAGCGGCGAGGAGGAGGTCGCCGGGTCCCTGAAGGAAGGCTCGTGGCCAGTGGATTTACGCTGGCGGGCCCGGTCCAGAGCAAGAGGGAGCGCTAGGCCCCAAGGAGACTTCATGAGGTCTCCAGAGCTCCGCTGGTGGTTTGGGAAGGGGGTGCTGCCAAAAGCCCTTCCCCAGCCTCTCAGCCCCTCCTCCAGACACGTGACCGCAACCTACTGCTCCCTTCGCTCCTGCAGCGTAGCTGGCTCTGTTTCTTCCCTCCCGCCGCCGTGTCCTTCTTCTCCCCGATTCCAGTCCCTCCGCCCTCCCCCACCTCTCTCCTCACACGCCCCAATCGCGGCTCGAGTTGCGAAGTGCCCGCCCCTCCGTCCTTTTCTTCGCCTTATCATTGGCTGAAACCTCAAGGACGCGTCCCGAGGGCGGGTGGCAGCCATTGGTGCGATGAGCAATCCGAGTTCCCGGATGAGGGAACATTCTGCAGTATAAAGGGAGCGGGGAAGGCGGGAGACAGCGCAGTTTGAATCGCGGTGCGACGAAGGAGTAGGCGGTGGGATCTCGCTGTGTGTTTGACTAGCCTTTTCTCTGCCTTGCTTGTTTGAGCTTCAGCACAATTCGAAATGGTAAACTTCGCAGAACCGCTTGATGACTGCGCGGGTTTTGCCGGCGGGAGTAAAACCCGTTACGCACGGGGATGGGGTGAAGTGGCGGTGGTTGGGAACGCGCGGAGACAGCCTTTAAAAGAGCGGGGGGAGGTGTTTTGTCAGAGGCTAGCGAAGCAGCCTCGGATCTCGTGGTGGGCTGCGACGGTTGGGTCGCGCGCGCAGCGCCGCTGGGGGCGGGCGGGCCGGCGGAGGCGCGCGGCCGCGGCGAGCGCGCGGTGGGGGGCTGGCGGGCGGGGTCGCCTCTGCGGCGCAGTGGGCTGGAGACCCTAGCGGGGCCGCGCTCGCGCCCGGGTCGCGCTGCGGTGGGGGAGGGGCGTGTCGCTCTGGTAATCCTATATTCTCCGTTCCTCCTCCGCTTTCGGGCGTGTGCGCGCCGCAGGCTGGCGGTAAGGCTGGGAAGGACTCCGGAAAGGCCAAGACAAAGGCGGTTTCCCGCTCGCAGAGAGCCGGCTTGCAGGTCAGTGGTTGTTCGTGCAGTCTTAGAGTCGTGGCGTTTTTTTTTTTGCTTCTCCGTTCTTGTTTGTCACCGCTCTAGATGGGCGTTTTGTGTGTTCAGGGGAGATGCGGTGTCGCGACTTGGGTTGCCGATACGATAAATATGGGGGGGGGGGATCACGTGTGTCGATCCTGTGGCGTGTTGCTGCACCAACGTCGCCCATGAGCATTGGTTTCGCGCTCGTATAATTTTCCCGTGTTTGACACATCTTTGTGCATTTATATTTGTGTGTGCATAAAATTAAGTTTCCGGTGGGCCGTATTCATCGACACTTGAAATCTAGGACGACCAGCCACGGGCGTGTAGGCGCGACTGCCGCCGTGTACAGCGCAGCTATCCTGGAGTACCTCACCGCAGAGGTAAATGGGTGTACGCCTATAATCTGGAAAAGGTTTTCGTTATGGGGGGAGGAGAGGGAAGAAGGAAAGTGATGCAAGAAAACTCCCAGGCCCTAAACGCGGCGAGAAGCCTCTGCGAACGGTAGAGGGAGCCGGTGTTCAATAAGGGATCCATCCTGTTGAGCTTAGTTGTTGCTCTGGGAAATAATTGCTTGCCCCCTTTATATAGTTTTTATGTATCTTGCCCTTCAGGTATTCGGGGGACAAGGACAGTGGGTACATTTACATTCACGAAGGTTTGATTCTACTCTGGATCTTGGCGTAAGGAAAGTTGGGAGGAAATTGATTAGATTCTGTTTTCTAGGTACTTGAACTGGCAGGAAATGCATCAAAAGATTTGAAGGTAAAGCGTATTACTCCTCGTCATTTGCAACTTGCTATTCGTGGAGATGAAGAATTGGACTCGCTGATCAAGGCTACAATTGCTGGTGGTGGTATGTAACTAAAATTTTAAAATGCTCAAAGAGGAGGACACATTTTTATTGATGTATGGTTGCATATTTGTGATATTTGATTTATGGTATGTAAATCAAAATGAATTCTTAAATATTTGAGCTTCACGATTTAAAGACGTCTTTCAAGTTGAACTATAAACTGCCTTCCTTTTAAGTAGTGTGAGTTTAAAAATAAGTATGTTGAAAGGTAAAATTAATCCCTGTCACTCTTCTAGGTGTCATTCCACATATCCACAAATCTCTGATTGGGAAGAAAGGACAACAGAAGACTGTCTAAAGGATGCCTGGATTCCTTATTATCTCAGGACTCTAAATACTCGAACAGCTGTCCAGTGTTGGTGATTCCAGTGGACTGTATCTCTGTGAAAAACACAATTTTGCCTTTTTGTAATTCTATTTGAGCAAGTTGGAAGTTTAATTAGCTTTCCAACCAACCAAATTTCTGCATTTGAGTCTTAACCATATTTAAGTGTTACTGTGGCTTCAAAGAAGCTATTGATTCTGAAGTAGTGGGTTTTGATTGAGTTGACTGTTTTTAAAAAACTGTTTGGATTTTAATTGTGATGCAGAAGTTATAGTAACAAACATTTGGTTTTGTACAGACATTATTTCCACTCTGGTGGATAAGCTCAATAAAGGTCATATCCCAGCCTAGTTGTGTTTTTAATTTGCTTGATTGTAGGAAGAACTCATGTTTTGACTAGTCATCTCATCCAACAGTAACTAAGCACATTTTCCCTCCTCAAAATTAAACAAATTCTATAAAGTCAGATGGCTCAAATATAATTTTTTTTTAATGTTATGTAAAGAGCTATGTAAGGTTTAAAACTGGCAGGAAGTGGAGTGGAATATGATACTGTTTTTTTTTTCTTTTAGGTAAGGTTTGACCTAAAACCTTAGGCTGGTCTCATATGTGACAGTAGACCAGTGCGGTTTTCTTTGTTGGAGTTGGGAGGGAGAGGACAGGTAGGGAAGTTTTGATTATAGAGATTTCCAAAGAATGAACTTCAAGATTAGAATTAAGAAAGAATAGTGAGCAGTGAGGTTTTTGTGTTCTATGCACTGTTTCCAAGTCTACAGTGTGCAATAACGTTTGAGATGTATTATCCACTTTTTATAGGATCATCATGGCCAAATGAACATATAAAAGTGGATGTTTAGTTGGGTTGAGTGGATTGTTTTCATACTTGGCTTCAGGCAAGTTCTTCATCTTAGAACATTTTAAAATGTGGATGTAGACAGTGTAAAACAATGGTACTAACCCCCAAGAGACCAATATGACATGGTATCATGCTACCCAGAGGTAATGTCAAAAATGAGTATAAAGGGGAGAAAACCAATTAAGTTTCTTTTGTGGCAGTTAGACATTCTGAAAGGGTTGGCTCCTGCCTTGCTTTGGTCACAACAGGATCAGGATTAACACTTTTTCACCAAAATAATTGTAAAGTACAAATTAAACAGGTTTTTTTTTTCTTTAATTGACCTGACGGACAATCTAAAGGAATCTGGGTCAGAAGAATGTGTAGTTGAAATAAAAATGTATAGTTGAAATAAATGGGCTGTAAAACAAGCCCCGGGTTGGGGTTATAACGACACTCTAAAGTTTATGAACACCTGTGCGGTTAGTGCCTAGTGGGGACTGACAGCGCGGTCCTCACCTGACAATCCTCCCTCCCTGAAGGTGGCCTAGGACGGAGTCTTCGTGCCCAGGGAGTTGTCCTGAAAACCAGATCCCCGTCCATCCCGTCCCATTGCCCTGACCTCCCGAAAGGCGGGCTTCCGTCTGCGGAATCCGTGCCCGGAGATCGGGAGTCCTGGATCGGCGGAACGCGCCCCCTACCCCAGTAGCTCAGCTGGTATCGCCCACCATCCCACCTCCCGCCTCCCCGGGTTGGTCGGCTTCCGCCGGTCGGGAACCCGTGGGGGCCGCGCACGGATCGCCGAGCCCCAGCCGGGAGGGATGCGGTCCGCGCCGTAGCTACCCGCAGGGGGCGGGAAGGCCGCCGTGAGAAGGCGGAGCTGCGAAGCCATCCCGTCAGCCCCGGCCGCAGCCGCGGTCCCCCGCGCTCCTCCCAGTTCTCCGCACGCCCCCGCCCCGGCGGCTTCCGCCCCTCCTAGCTGCGCTACCAAAGGAAACGGAAGAAGGCGCAAGCCATGGAGGGGAACCGGGATGAGGCGGAGAAATGTGTCGAGATCGCCCGGGAGGCCCTGAACGCCGGCAACCGCGAGAAGGCCCAGCGCTTCCTGCAGAAGGCCGAGAAGCTCTACCCACTGCCCTCGGCCCGCGGTGAGGACCTCAGCGTCCCTCCCCTCCCTTCCCATCCCCAGACCACCGCGTAGCCCGTCCCCTGCCCCCGCCATTGCCCCTCCGGAAGCCGGCGGGATCCCGGCCTGCCCGACCCCGCCGCGGGGCACTGGGGAGTAGCATCCGGACACACCCCCCGCCCCAGGTCGGGCTCGGGCCTGAGGGGCTACCGGAGTCTCCCTCTGCACCATCCTACCTGCGGGTCGTGGGCTCCCAGCTGACAGGCGGGAGTTGCGGCTCCGGGGTCGGTTTTCGTAAGTGTTCAGCCCTCGTCTGGGAGATTTGTGTGATGCCGTGTTGCCAGAGGGGGGCTTTATATCTTAAGTGTTGTGCGGCCCTTCCTTCCCCGTCCCTACCCCCAAATAAGGCCTAGGCCCCAAATGAAGTGAGAAAAAACAGGGAACTCTAGTGGCTAATTTATAGGTCTCAGGTTCCACCGTCTCTGGGGTCGAAAACCGTTCCCAAAGCAAACATTTTCGAATACCTAAGATGATATTGTTTTTCCCTGGGAGAGAGAGTTCCTTTAGAAGAGAGGAGCACATATTTGGCAGGAATGATCAGGAGTCAGTGATGATTTGCTAAATAGTATCTGAGTTGACAACACCATAATTGTCAACTAATTAGGCAAAACTAAGGAACAGAATACTGGACTTACTTCAGTTGAATTCACTGTGTTCATTTTCCTATTCTCTAGGCTTCAAAGTAATAACAATAGCCAATATTTATTGAGCACTTAAAAAGTGCCAAGCGTTGTGTTAAGCGTTTTATGTGAATTGTTTCATTTACTTCTCAGAATAAACCTGTGTAGAGGTATAGGCTTCATTTGGCCATGTGCAAACAGACTTTTTAATGAATGAATGAATGAATGAAACCATCTTATACAAGGTCGCACAGTAATTACTGGCAAAGTCAGAATAGTACTTGAGCAGTGAGACTCCAAAAGGTCCTTAACCACTACACTCCTACTGCTTTTCTAGTAGGATACTGTTTCACTTGAGGTGCAAAGTATTTCCAGATTAAGAAGAAAATTATTGATAACTTAATAAGAATGTGGGGCCATTGTTAACTTTTTCCCCATGTTAGTGAGGCCTTTGTGCTCTCTGCTTTTCTTTCCCTCTGTCCCATTAATTGCCTTTGATTGCTCTACCAGAGAGGACAGGAAAGGGAAGAGAAGGAAAAGAAAGGAATGAATAAGTTTTTAATTCCCCCATTGTATGAATATATGATTTCATTTAGTCATTATCTAGTCCTAGAGAGACAGTTTTGACCTTAAACAATACTG
This sequence comes from Choloepus didactylus, assembly GCF_015220235.1. NCBI lineage: Eukaryota > Metazoa > Chordata > Mammalia > Pilosa > Megalonychidae > Choloepus > Choloepus didactylus. Next base: position 108,958,496 of record NC_051309.1, on the reverse strand, counting down.
CACTACTGATAGAATACCTTGATTTTGAAGCCTGGTTCCTCCACTTAGTAGCTTGTAACCTTCTAATCTTGGGTGAGTTAGAGAACCTGTCTAGCCTTTGGCTTTTACATCTGTTAAATGGAAACAATAATGTACTGATTCCTAGTGCTGTTGTGAGGATTAAATGGGTTAATATATGTAAAGCATTTAACAGTAAGTTCTCATTTTTGTTGTCATCTCCATTTTACACGTGAGTCTCTGAAAATTTTTAAAGCCTGTCAAAACTTACACAATCTTTCATTCTTCTATCATACAAGCAATTTGAACCAATTCATAGTGCTAATGGACACTATGAGATATCAAAGCACAATAATTAGTGCTCTTAAAGACATAAACAGAAGAAAAATTTAAAAAAAAAAATGAAAATCAGTAGCACAAATGTATTGTGAGGCAGTATGCTGTTACCAAATAAAGTGATAGGGTACATTTGTGTTATAGTCTGGAAACCTTAGTTCAAATGCACACTTTACCTCTTAACAGCTTTGTAACAGGGACAAGTCACTTCGCTTCTCTGAGACTTGTTTAGTTACATGAAAAATGAAGGTTTCCTCACAGCGCAATATGAAACATTAGTTGAAATAAGGTATGTGCAAGTACTTAGCAAAGTCTGTGTTAAGAAGATTTATTGAAATAATATATTGAAGTAGTTTATTGAAATATTCCGTGAAGGAAAGATCTAGAACATTTTTGTAAGATATGATAAAAGGTTTGGTGTAGAAGGAAATTGAAGTTATTGGTTACGTTGAGATTTAAAATTTTATTCCTGAACTTCACCTATTCTAGACTACCACCAAACCTTTGTAACTCAGAAAGTTGATTAAATGTTCTTCCAGATGTGTTTTTATACTAACATAGGCTAAAGAAAACATTACATTTTGATTTCCATTATTCTTATACAGTAAATGGAAAAATGTGAGACTAAACTAGCTAAATTCTAGGATATTCTTATAATTTTATTCTTGCCAGGTTAGAAGTAGGATTGATAAAACACTTTAAAACATTGGCAAGAATTTTCCTTGAGGAAAACTTGATCTCCAGATGGATCTAGGACATTGTTGCTTTCTATGTTTTTAGTTGAGAATATTGTTTTGCAGTTTATGTATTGTAGTGGACTTCAGAGTGAATTGAATTTTACAGTGTTCAAATATTTTTGTTCCCATGCGTTTAATATAGTTTTGAAAAAATTTATATATATGAAGAGCTATGACACACAAAATATAAACATTCTGGGAAAATGGTGTCAATAGGCAAAAAGTAAATTACATTTTACTTTCTTAAATGGTAAATTTATTGAATTATTCTTGTGTTTTGGTATGACAGGGAGATAAAATCTCATTGTTTTAATGTGCTACATTGCTATTTTTGATACTTTATTGTTTCAAACTAATTGGGGGACTGGCAATCTGAAAAATAGATTTTTTTTCTTTTTTCAGAGAAAGTATTTTTATTGTTTTCAAGACCATCATAGTAATCTGAATCAGATGGTAACCTACAGCTTCAAAAAACGGCCATCCTGAGTCTACTTTAATGAATGGATGGCTCATGTATAATTTGCAGTATCAGTCTGCACATTAGTAATTAAAATAACCCTCTTTTAATTTTTTTTCCCTCATGCGAGAAGACAACACCCCTTTTCTCCTTTTCCTAATGCAATTAGGAATGCTATATATAGAAAGGCAATATTCAAGTGATATATTTAATTGTTGTTTTGGACTTGCCTTTACAACCAATATTAGATTCTTTAATAAGAACTTGGTGGTATCATTGACCTCAAAAGATTAGTTATTTACCCTCAAACCAGCTGCCTTTTCTTCCTTTGTTTCCTTACGTTATTTTAAAATTTAGATCTAATAAAAAGTTCAAAGGTCTGGCCCTTTTATCTCATTTAAAATGGTAAAATAAAGCCCCTTAAACTGTCATAATTCTGGAATATTATACTAAATATTAATTTAAGACAATCCCATTCTCTTTCTGTTTCTGACTTAATTAAAATATAGTGGCGAGTACAAATTACACATTTGGAAGTTATTTCTATAGAGCCAAGTTAAGTCTTATAAAATGATTTACAAATTTCAGCCAATAGTCAAACTATTTCAGACATTATAGTTGAAGAATGAATCCTAAATTTGGCTTTGAACTTTAATTTAATCTTTGTGTGACCTTTAGTTCTGAGATAATTCAGAAAGTTTAACTTAATCTTTCTGAGCCTCAGTTTCGTCACCTAAAAGGTAGGGATTTAGTTACTCAACAAATAAGTTTCTGAGTACTTGCCAGGCACTGCATGCTTAGGCACTGTTGTAGAAGCTAGGGATTCAGTGACCAAGTCTTTGTCTTCATGGAGCTTACATTCTAGAGGGCATAGAAAGTGTCTGGTGGACATAAAAATGGCTCAATTCCATTAATCCCCCTTCTTTATTTGACTCAGTTTTCTCATCTTTACATGATAATTATGAGGACATTTTATTAGCTTAAGTGCTATAAAATTGTGTTATTACTATGGCAGAAGAATTTGGATGATTCTTTGGAGTTGACAGGTAATATTTGTCTCTTTTCCGTCATTTTTAATGTATTTATTTTAGCACAAAGTAATTGCTTGTAAATTAGGATTAATTTCTGTTTGGATTCAACTATTCATTCTGTGCTTAGTTAACATTTTGTTCTCCTGTGTTGCCTCATTCATTCCTTATATTTATATATTTAGCTGTCCCTCTCCTACATTACAAACTCCTTTGAATTTTTAAATTAAAGCCATTTGAATCTTAATTGTCCTTTTTTTCTCATGTAGTGCCTAACAGAGTTTTGCATTTACTTCTGGCATCTATAAACTGCGATCTTCTGGGATGATACTTTTTTAATAAAATTTTGCTCCCTTCAGTAAAGATGATTTGTTAGTAAATAATGAAATGAAAATTTAATTTGATAGTTTTTAGGCTTTTCATATTAATACCTTCACAGTGAAGTTTTTTCACAATCAGACAATTTGGGTAAAAATGTATATATAAGGGTTGTCACTGTAGCAAAAATTTGGAAACTGTATAAATGTCCATTAGTGGGAACTGATTAAATAAATTGCATTGCATTTATGTAATAGAGTACTCTGCACTTGTTAAAACAGTGGGATCTCTATTTATTGCTATAGAATGATATCCATAATGTATCAAGAATTGAATAAAGGTAAGCTACAGAGCAGTACATGTAGATTATTCCATTTTTATTTAAAATATCTAAAAAAGCTAGACAGCCAGTTATCTAGAATAGCTAGAGTTAAATACACCAAAATGATAATAGTAATTTTTCTCTTGTGTGTGATTTATAAGTGATTTTTACTTTATCTCTCTCTTTTATTTATTTATTTTATGTTTTTGATGAGCTGAGCATACATTAGTTATATAATCACATGAATAATAAAGCTGTTTCCAGTTTATGGTGAGGAGAAAGTCCATTTGTTTTTCAAATCATGTGTTCTGACTTTAGATTCAGCTTATGATGGACTTTAGACTTAACGGTGTACAGCAGAAACTTATAAAATAAAAATAGATCTCAGTTCTTCACTTTTGGATTATCTAAATAACATTTTTAATGCTATGTTTATTTCTTCACTTTTCCTTAATATGGACTATATTTAATTAAATCCAGATTACCTTAAAACCCCAATTAAGATAGTGTTATCTGGAAGGTGAATGCATAAAATAAGGTTGGATAACTTTAAAACCCAAAGTAAATGTACTCTGGTTTATAAATACGATATTCTGCCCAACTGAAGTTTTTAATGCTGCACGTTATTAGAAATGAGATCTCATGTGATAGCTAAGACATTTAATAAATCAGAAAAATCCCATGTGTACTAAGTTCTGGCAGTACTTGAATTGGACCATATTGCCTTCTTAGACATTTGTTTCAGTGATTGTTAATACAGAAAACCTTGTGATCCCATTTTAAAGATGATGAAATTAGATATTGAGGCTCAGAGGTAATGAAACTTGTGTAGATTTTCACTCTGGAGCCAGTGAGTGTTTGATGTGAGCACATGTGCATGTTCAGTAATCATTAGGCAGATCTATGAATGAAATTGTGAAGGAGAAAAATTTTCTGTGTCATAACAACAGTTAAAATATGAAACAGCTGAAGGTCTCACTTTAATAATATCCAACATTCAGCTCTCAACATGGAAGAAGATGTAAAGAACTTTAGGAAAAATTAATATTTGTGCCAAGAGTAGAGGGGGAACATACAGATAACTTCAGCTAGCATGCATAGGGACATTGTGACCACCTATAAATACCAAACATTTATAACCACTTTCATATATGGCTCCACATTTATTAGCTGAAATACTTCTGTAAAGAGACACTTCCTGCTCACCTATCTTATGATTAGGCAGTGGTGTAGTTCATATAGGAAAGGCAGGATAAATGCTTGATTGCTTTAATCAGTTTTTAAGAAGAGGAGTTTCTTTGTAAGAAAAGGTGTCATTCTCCAAAAGCAACTAATTATTTTAAAATTATTGTAATTATTTATTATTACTTTTCTTTGGCTAGTCACAAAGACTGTTAGCTCCTGAGTCCTGTAGGTACCATCCCAGTAGTCTTTAATAGTTACTTTGCTGTTTGGTATAACAGAATGTTCAGGCTCATCTTGTACATTTCCTGTGCTAGACCTGGAATCAACCATATCTCCAATAAAGCCCTGGTTTCTGTCCCCAGTTGCTGAGCTGCCACCAGGGACTCAGTAGCCTCCTCCTTGAGCTCCCTAGTTTCCTGATGTTCCACAACTCCACTGCCTTCCATAGGCCATTTCCACTGAGGACAAGGAATCTTATTGTATGTCTGCTATTCAGAACCTCCACTCTTTGGCCCCTTTGCTAATGCAGGTAAAGGTGATGACCTGCTTCCTTCTGGGACTGAGAATTATTTCCATATAAGAATTCAACAGAGAAACTGCAGGAAGACCGTTACTACTGTCCAAGGGATTTTTTTTTTAAATTCAGTTTTATTGAAATATATTCACATATCATACAGTCATCCATGGTATACAATCAAATGTTCACAGTACCATCATATGGTTGTGCATTCATCACCCCAATCTATTTTTTGAACATTTTCCTTATACCAGAAAAAGTAAAAATAAGAATAAAAAATAAGAGTAAAAAAGAACACCCAAATCAGCCCCCCACACACACTATTTTTCATTTAGTTTTTGTCCCCATTTTTCTACTCATCCATCCGTAAACTGAATAAAGGGAGTGTGATCCACAAGACTTTCACAATCTCACTGTCATCCCTTGTAAGCTACATTGTTATAAAATCGTCTTCAAGAGTCAAGGCCACTGGGTTGCAGTTCAACAGTTTCAGGTATTTACTTCTAGCTATTCCAATAAATTAAAACCTAAAAAGTGTTATCTATATAGTGCGTAAGATTGCCCAATAGAGTGACCTTGACTCCATTTGGAATCTCTCAGCCACTGAAACTTTATTTTGTTTCATTTCACATCCCCGTTTTGTTCAAGAAGATGTGCTCCATCCCACGATGTCGGGTCCAGATTCATCCTTGGGAGTCATATCCTGCGTTGCCAGGGAGAAGTACACCCCTGGGAGTCATGTCCTATGTGTGGGGGGGGGGGGGGCAGTGAGTTCACCTGCCAAGTTGGATTAGCTAGAGAGAGAGGACCACATCTGAGCAACAAAGAGGTACTCAGAGGGAGACACTTAGCCACAATTATAAGCTGCCTTAGCCTCTCCTTTACAGTAACAAGCTCCATAAGGACAAGAGGCACGACAGAGGGCTCAGTATACCAAACCACCAGTCCTCAGTGTTTGTGAGAACATCAACAGCAATCCAGGTGAGGAAGTCCAACACTTCTGTATTTTCCCCTGGCTTCTCAGGGGGACCCTGCATATATATTTTTATTCTCTGCCTAAATTACTTTGGGATGTGTTGCTACTTCACACTAACCTGTACAAACCTACCAGGTCTCACCTCCTATTCAAAGTTCCATGTAATTATGGTATTTGAACAAACTGTGTTAAATTGTTTAGGAATTATATCTCCTGCACCAAATAAACATCTCTTCCCTTGGTCTCACATGGAAGTTGAAGTTTTAAAACACAGTATCATCCTTTATCCTTTGGCCCGATTTGCCCTGGTCCTAACAAGATCTGCTCCATTCATATCTCTATTTCCAAGGGATTTTTGATGATTATGATAAAAAGAAACTAGTGAAGGTGTTTAAGAAGAAATTTGGCTGCAGTGGTACTGTATTGAGCATCCAGAGTATGGAGAAGTGATTCAGCTACAAGATGACCAGCAAGCAAGAACATATGCCAGTTCCTTGTAGAGACTGGAGTGGCAAAGGCCAGCCAGTAGAAGGTTTATGGGTTTTGAGTGCCTTTGTGGCTCACTGAAACTTAAGTGAGGATTTCCATGTAGTGAGTAGAAAAGTTTCCTTCTGTTCTTGTCACAAGTTTAAAAACCTCACAGCTTGTATATTGTAACCATCTGGGGTCCACTTTTAAAACTTGAACTAGTGTAACTCCTTCATGCAAGAAGCTGAAAAGAGCCATGCTCTTTAGTCTTGGAAGTCCCTCATTTAAACAGAGGTCAAGCAGTAACAAAGCAATAATCTGATGTTTCAGCCATGCCCAGAGCCCCACGATTACAGACAGCTATGTTTCCTTGGCCCTCACTCTGCAGAGTTCCCTGTCCTGAGAGAATGCCATCACCTGACCAGCCCTTGCTGGATATGAGAAAATATGGAGTAAGGCAGCCGCAGCAGCGGCACCACGAGAAAGATAGCAAAAGATAGATCGCCCTGGGTCTCCAGGCTGACCAGGTTGGCAGAGTTCAGAGGCCATCTTCCCTCCAGTGAGGTGATAGGACATCTGGCTTGCCACCAAGATCCTTGTTTTTTTTTTTTGACCAGATGTAATGTCCTAGCTAAGGGTTGTCCAGTCGGAGAGCCACCAAAATGTGAGGCCAACTCTGAGTTAAACTTTTGACAAGGCTACAAATTTCAAACTGGTATTGGTCACGTAGCAATTGTAGAGGTTGCATTTTATTAGCAACAGCTGCCCAGTGCCATGTGAAGTAAAACTGGTTTGGGGTCCTCCTTCCCCCTTCAGTTTTAATATTTATGTAAGTATTTAAACTCTTATTTAAATAAAACTTGTTTTCAGAAAAAAACAAAAGCCCTGTTTTTTTTGGTGGAAAATTGTGTTTCAGATTACAATCTGGCCACCAGGGATGTTGTAGCTACTATGTTTGTTGTTTCTTGTCCTTTTCAGTGCAAAGAACTAGAAATATATGCTTTTTTAAAAAGATAAAACAGCTTACAAGTTTACACTGTTGCTTACAATTCAAATTAAGCACTTCAGGGTTCTTATTTGAACTTATATCTGTATCTCTTTTCTTCCACAGTAGTAATCTTGGTTTTCAAGGACATGGGGTATGGTAGAATATACCGTAATTGCTTATTTGCTTTGTACCATATTACATGTAGCATAATACTTCTAGAGTAATATTACCAAAACTACCCCACAATATAATAATCAAAAGCAGTTAATTTTTTTGTATATACCCTTCCTATTTCTCCCCATTTTTAATTTTTACAATTTTGAAATAATTTCAAATGTACAGAAAAGTCAGAAGAAGAGTACAATGACTTACTATATAGCTATCACTCAGGGTCCCCGTTTGTGAAAATTTTATATTTGCTTCATTAGTCTTCCCGCCTCCCTTCATGCCACCCCTTTCTTTGTCTATACACACATATACACACATGTTTAAAAGTTTTGTTTTTTTATTTTATTTTTTTTTCTGAATTGATTATTAGTAAATTGTAGACATGCCCAATTTAGCCAGTGAAAGCTGACGTCAGGCTGCCTGTTGTATGCTTTTGACATGTCCTTATTATTCTTTGAGCTTCCTTACTTTCTGGCACACACACAAAAATCAGATTGAGGCTAATTTCTCACTTTTTATGCCCTGGAGCTCACTGTATCTCCAAGGAATCCTGATTCCTTTTAGAGGGCAGTGGTTTTTAGAAACAGATTTAGGCACTAGGTACGCTTATTACTACAGTGGCATCATTCCTTCTCAGTCCTCTTAGTGGGTAGAGCTGGAAAATATATGTATATATGTATATGTATGCATGTGTTATTTGTGTTTGTGTGTGGATATACACACATCTATATTCATTTAATCTATATTAGTTTTGGTATCTGCATGTAAGACTGTGGGTGTATGTATGTCTATATATATTTTTTTCACAGCGTAAAAATCAGTCCAACACCACAGGGTCCATTTTAGCCTTCTCTATTTCCATATTTCTAATTTCATTTTCTGGCAGTGAGGAACATGACTCCCATTATTCTCAAATGGTTTTCTTTCCTAGCTCCTCAGTAAATTTTACTAGGCTGTCTTGGTATTTGTTGTTCTGGGTCAATATCCTTAGGTATATGATTTCCTTGCCTTTTCAATATGCTGTTTCAAATCTTTTGGTTTTTATAGCAGAAAAGTTTTCTCCTATTATTGTTATACTTTTTCTATTCCCTTGCTTTGATTTTCTTGGTTAGGACTTCTATTATACTTATGTTGGGTCTTCTTTATCTTCACTATATCTGTCACTTTCTTTTGAATGCTTTTTTGCTCTTTCATTGTTTTTTTGTTTGTTTTGTTTTGTTTTGTTTTGTTTTAAGTTTTAGAATTTTCCTTCTTTTTATCTTCTCTGTCTTGCAAGGTATTTTCAATTGTGTTTATCCACTCCTTGTTTCTTCTAGTTTGGTCTTCATTTCTGAATTGATTTTTTTTTCTTTCTTTTCTTATTCTTTCTTAAGTTTTATCACCTAAATTCTGGATAAATAATAATATGATTTTTCTAATTCTGATTTATGTTGTTCTTTCATGTATCATTTTCTTAAAGTGATGTGTTTTGAAATAGGAGGTTATAGTGTTCATCTGTTTTGTCAGTAAGTGTTTGTGGTATGAACTTACTGTCTTCAGAGGTTTCTTTTATTCCTGTTTTCTTTTTTCCTATGATAACTTTGTATGAGATTTGATGTCTTTTACTTTCTTCTACTCATTTTTAGGTGAAGGTAGTTCAGTTCGCTTTTCTAAATACATGAAGATCCTTCTTTTGTTTTCTGTGTAATGATTGAAATTATGTCACCTTGCTATATATGAGAGCTCCATCCTTTCCCTTTCTCCACTTTAATCTGGATTTTCTCTTTTCTTTTTTCCTACTGCTCTGTCCTCCTCAGTTTGGATTTTGTTCCCAGCGGTTTCTCCTTGATGTGGCATTGTTCTGGAAGGGAGGTTTGGCTGATTAGTTTTGAGAATTTGTCATACCTAGAATGTTCTGTTCCCTTGAGACCTTATTGTTGATGCTTGCACTCAGCTGCCATTAGAGTGGGCAAAACCAGTTCCTTTCTGCACACTTTTTTTTCAGTTTTGCCTGCTGTGCTTTATGAAGAGTCTTTGTTATTTTGGGGTTCCTCTGTTCCTTGGGCTGACAAATGCCCCATTACTCTCCTCTGCTTCTTCCCACACAAATGCTAATACCAAAACAGATTTTGCAGCTGTTAGTGGCTTGTCCCACCTTTTGTATTTTGGGAGGTTGTCTTTGAGGTTTTGATTTTGGTCTGTCTGACTTGATGAGGGAATTGGGGCAAATTCAGATTTAAGCTGCTGCTGTTGCCTTTTCTGAATTCCCACAAAATTTTTCATGTTTAAAAGTTGTGTCCATGCTGGCTTCCTCTCTCAGGTTAACATTGTGATTACATTAAATAAGGACTAAACTACACCTAAAAACTGAATGCATAATAGATGCTATATTTCTCTTGTTAATAAATAATAGATTGCTGTCTAATGGAGTGCTTTTCTGTGTCTAAAACTAGATTATCATAAAAACTGAATTTCTTAACACTTTGGTGACTTTTTGTAGGCATTAGCCAGAGAAAAGGTATGATAGAAAGAAGTAATTTTGTATTCATAAAATATAATAAAAATATCTACATATTTGGAAATTTGCCAATAGCACTGCTGGAATTTTTTTAACATATAAAAGCTTTATTGAGATATAATTCACATACTATACTAGAATTTGTATGTCTTTTATTTTTGAATTTTATTATACACACATACATATATAGTTAAATGGCAATAATAAGATGAATAATGTTTATCTACTATCTAGTTTAAAAAATAGGACATCATCAGTATCTTTAAAGCTTCCTCTGTGCTCCTCTCTGATCTCAGGTCCCTCTCCACCACTTTCCTGACTTACTTTAATCATTTCCTTGCCTTTCTTTATAATTTTACCACCTATGTATGTTTGTCCAGATAATTTAATATTTAGCTTTCTATTTTTTGAACTTTATATAAATAGCATCATTCTATATACATTTTTATGTGACTTATTTCTTTAGCTAGTATTAGGTTTTTTTTTAAAAAATCATTAATATAGGTTGAAAATAACCGTAGTTCCCTCATTTTCTACACTGTTCATTTATATATAATGCTACATTGTTCATTTATATTTTATAGTACTACATTGTTCATTTATATTATGTAACATTTATCAATTCCATTATTAATGAATATTTGGATGGATAGATTCCAATTTGGGGCCATTATAACATTCTTTCCAAAATCATTCTTGAAATTCTGGTGCATGCATGCAAGAGTATCTCTAGGATATATTACTAGGAATGGCTGTAGAATATGCCTATATTCAACTTTACTAGGTTGTATCAAATTATTTTCCTAATCCCTGAGGGGTTGCATCAATTTATGCTCCTATCAGTGCATGAGAATTCCTGTGAAATGGTGTCTAATTGTTGTTCTACTTTGTGTTTTCCTTATTAAGAATGAGATTACACAGGTTTTCATATATTTATTGGCCATTTTCTAATTTCTTTGATATTTCTTTTATGTCTTTGGCACATTTTTCTGTTGGATGAAAAGTTTTGTCTATTTCTCATTGATTTTGAAGAGTTCTTTTTAAGGTTCTGTATACTAACCATTTTTTAGTTTTGTATATTGCAAATATCTTGTCTTGGTTTGTTGCTTGTCTTTTCACTCTTTTTATAGATTTTTGCATTTGAATTTTGAAGGAAATTGTATTAAATCTCAAGATTTTAGGGGAGTTAACATCTTATGATTTTTGTATCTAAGAACACAGTTCTTTTAATGAAAGTTAACAATTTTTCTACAAATGGTTTACATGACTTTTGTTTTTTTCTTAGGTTATTTATATAGTAAATATACACACAAATATCTGCATATTTGCAAATCTGCCAGTAGCACTGCTGGAATTTTTTTAATATATAAAAGCTTTATTGAGATATAATTCACATACTGTACTAGAATTTGTGTATCTTTTATTTTTGAATTTTATTATTCTATTTTGTATAGAATCTTTTTCTAAAATTACATTTTCTAACTGATTTTGTATGGAAAATAATATGCCTTCTGTATCTTGATTTTTATATCCAGAAACCTTATCAAACTCCTATTAATATTATTTATTGTTGATTCTTTTGAGTTTTCTACTTAGACAGTCATATCTTTTGCAGATAATTTACTTTACTTTCTGATTCTTACACATTTTACTAATTTTCTTGTCTTACTGATTATCTTGGTCATCCATTACAGTACTAAGAGGTGATAGCAGGCATCATTATTCCTGATTTAAAGGGAAGACTTTCATTATTGTGCATTATGTAGAATGTTTGCTGTAGGTATTTTTTGTAGATGACCTTTATCAGGTAAATTTGATAACAATTTTTTTTTCTTTTCTCTTTTTTTCCCTGAATGGAAGTTGAAATTGTTTTTCTGTATGTATTGAGATGCTGATGTGCTTTTCTCTTTCAGTTTTTTAATAGTAAATTTCATTGATCCAGATTTCTAATATGAAACCAGCCTTGCCTACTGCTAATAAATCCAGCTAAATATTCCTAGATTCACTTTGCTGAAAATTTGTTGAGGATTTTTGCATCTATCTTTGTGTAAGATTAGATTATAAATTTCTTGAAAGTTGGTAGAATTTTATTTGAGAAATCAACTGGGCTTATGGAATTTATTTGTTAATTTTTATTTCTTTGGTAAGATTTTTATCTATTTTAGGGTATCTATATAGGGTTATTTGGCCCAGTTACCAATCAGTTTTGGTAGGCAGTTTTTTTTAGGAATATATTAAATTTTTTCAAATTTATCTTAATTACTTGCTTTAGCTGTGCCCCACAAGTTTTGTTGTTGTTGTTTTTTTAACATCTTTATTGAGATCTAATTCATATACCATAAAATACACCCATTTAAAGTGTACAATTCAGTGGTTTGGGTATATTCACAGAGTTGTGCAACCATCACTGACCTAAATGTAGAGTATTTTCATCACCCAAAAAGGAACCCCATACACATTAGCAGTCATTTACCTTCATTCCCTTGCTTCCCTATGCAACCACTATTCTCCTTTCTTCTCTGTAAATTTATCTCTTCTGGACATTTCATATGAATGTTCATCTGTGTTGTAGCATGTCTCAGTACTTCATGCTTTTTTATCAATAATATTCCATTTATGGAAATATCGCATTTTATATATCCATCAGTTGATGGACATTTGTATAGTTTCCACTTTGGGGCTATTATGAATAATACTACTATGAACATTCATATACAAGTCTTTGTGTGTATATGTTTTTGTTTCTCTTAGGTATATCCCTGGATGTGGGATTTCTGGGTCCAATGGTAACTGTGTTTAACCTTTTAAAGAATTACCAGAGTATTTTCAAAAGCAGCTACATTCCCACTAGCTTTACCTCCTTGTCAGTACTTGCTTTTGTCAGTCTTTTTAATTATAGGCACCCCTAAAGAGTGTTAAGTAGTATCTCATTGTGGTTCTAATTTTCATTTTCCTACTGACTGACTATGTTCAGCATCTTATTGGACATTTGCGAATCTTCTTTGGAGATATGCCCGTTTAGATCCTTTGGAATTTTTAAATTGAGTTATTTGTCTTTATTGTTGAGTTGTAAGAGTGCCTCATATATTCTGGATACGTGTATCTTATCAGATATATACTTTGCAAATATTTTCTCCCACTTTGTGGGTTGTCTTTTCACTTTCTTGATGGTGTTTACTTTTGAGGAAGTTGAATTTCTCTGTTTTTTCTTACGTGGCTTGTACTTTTGGTGTCTTATCTAAGAATGCTTTGCCTAAACCAAGATCACAAAAATTTAAGCCCATTTTCTTCTAAGGGTTTTATAGTTTTAGCTCTTACATGTAGGTGTATGATCTATGTTGAGTTAATTTTTGCATCTGTTGTGAGGGAGGAGTCTAACTTCATTCTTTTGTGTGTAGTTATACAGTTTGTCCTACCACTATTTGTTAACCCACCGATTGTGATGTATGGTATTTTCATTTTCATTTAATTCTAAATACTTTCTAATTTCTTTTATGATTATTTCTTTGATCCATTAGTTGTCCAAATATTTATTTTTTCCTTTCCAACCCATTTGTGATTTTTTTTCTTGTTGCATTTTGAAAGTTGTGTTTGTTAGTTTCATTTTCGAGTTGCATTTTCATAATTTATTTCTAACTTAAATTCGTTGTATTCATTGCATGTGGTATGTATGATACAAATTCTTCGGGACTTGAAGAGGATCATTTTAAGGTCTTCCTATGATGTTGTCAGTTTTCATTCCTTGTGTGCTTGTAAAGAATGAATAGTCAGCAATTTTTGAGTAGAATATGTTTATGTCTCTTAGATCAAGCTTGATAAATTAGAGGTTTATGTCATCTGTATCCTTAGTGATACTTTTTATATAACTGATGTTAATTACTGATTGAAATGTTTTAAAATCATCTACCATGATGATGGATTTTTCTATTTGTTTACTTTTAGTTCTGTTAATTTTTTATACTTTGTTTTATCTTCTGTTATGGAAAGTTTCAAGCATGCACAAAAGGAGAGAGAATACCGTTATCAATCCCTGTCACACATCTTTAACCGTTACCAATCTATGGCCATTATTACTTCCTATGTACCGTCAGCCCTTACTTCTTGCTTTCATCTACCTATCTTTCCACCAGATTATTTTAAAGCCAATCTCAGATATCCATTATTATTTTGTAAACACAATGTTAGTTAGATTTGTTTGCACATTTACCACAGTATTTGCTCACCATTCCTTCTTGTATCTTAGCCCCTCTGGAATAATTTTCCTTCTGCTTGAAATATATATATTACACTGTTTTCTAGTGATACTCTGTTAGTAGTAAATTGTTTCACTTTGCAGTTTGTTTGAAAATGTTTTTATTTTGCACACTTTCTAGAAAAATAATATAGAACTCAGCTGAAAGTTATTTTCTCTGAGCGTTTTGCAGATATTATTCCAACACCTTCTTACCACCATTACTGCTTTTGAGAAATAAAGAGGAAAGTCTAATCACTGTTTCTTTGAAGGTGTTCTCACTGGCTATATTTATGATTCTCCTTTTCTTTGATATTCTGCATTTCATTGGGAGAATTATATATGAGAAGATATGACAAATGAAAATTGTCATACATAATTGAATGATAGTAATATCAAGGTATCACCTTTAAATTTCTTAACATTTTACTTCTAAATGGTCATTAGTGGTCTGTAACAATAATGTACAAAAATGGATGCTTGGTATCTAAAAAGACCCTATGGTAAATATTTTTGGAGAACACAGTACTTAATTTTTTCTGTTTTATAACTTTCTTCTCAAGACATGATGCATGTACCTTGATGTAAACAGGCCCAGTATACTTTCTGTATGTTTCTACAGCACTATTAGAAATCATTATGAAAAATGGAAGCACAGCTGGAAATACCCCTCATTGCCGAAAACCATCAAGTAGTAGTGACCACAACAAGCCTAACTGTACAAAAGAGAGCACATCTGGTAGCGGCGAGAGTGGAAAAGGCTACACCAAAGACCAAGTAGATGGAGTTCTCAGGTAGGGATAAATACAATTTATATTTCAACTCTAATTCATACCAATGTAATTTTTTATGTTATAAAGCCTAAAAATGTATTATGACTTATAGAAAAATGGATGTTGAGGAATTGAAAATCTGGGTGTGTCTTATACTTCATATTCTTTATGAAATCAGTCTATAACTTACCAACTCTATGGAAAGTTCAGTCTTTGAAAATAACTGTAAGACACAAAACTATTTCCAAATAATCTTTAAAAAGGAAAACTGTTTCAAGTTTTGACAAAGTACAGTTTTTAGATTAGTGAAGGAAGATGAAGAATAGTTATGTTTTATGTATAAATGAGTGGGAGAATTACATATGAGGAAAATTGAGGGCAATAGCAATGGTATTTTCAATTCTCTATATTAATGAAGGGTAGTTTGTTGCTGTTTGCTGTTTATAGTCTTTCTTCAAAGCTTTATTTACATATATATGTGTGTGTGTGTATACACACACATATACACATACCATAATGTTCTCTCTCCTTTTAATATTTTTCTAACTGATTATACTGCCTCACTGTTTTAGTTTTACTTCATGATACACTCCTACTTAAAGCAGAAGAATTAGGTAGAATTGAAGAAATATAAACTGGGTTTTGGGGATCTGACTTTAATAATTTTGTGAATGAGAAAAAAGTTTTCTGGAAATAAGTATGAAAAATTAGTAAAAATATAGTTTTGTTTTCTGTTACAGTTTAAGGAAAATGATGCCTCTTATGTTATTTTCCTAGAGAAACTAAAATTTAGGAGAAAGGGCTCTGAACAGTGATTAATCAGATAATTCACATGGAGAGGAACTAGCTCAAGTGAAGACTAGATAAACCTAGTTATCGATTAAGCCTCCATCTTGCCCTTTCTTATCTATTTCTGTTTTAGTGTTATTTACTCTTTTTTACCCCCCTTCCTATTTTTCACATTCTTGCTTTTTAATTCATTTTTTATTTACTCACCATAATGTGGAATTGAAGGTTTTTTAAGATGCAGATTTGCTTTATTGCGAAAAATGATTTATCACCCAGTCTTAGTTTTTTTTTTTCTTTTTCACTTATATAAATGTATTTTTTATTGTGGTAATATATGTAACACAAAATTTGCCATTTCACCCATTTTTAAATGTACAATTTAGGGGCATTACTTACATTTACAATGTTGTACTGCCATCACTACCATCCATTACCAAAACTTTTTCATCACCCAAAACAGAAACTCTGTACCCATTAAATAATAGCTCCCTGTTCCCACAGCTGCTTGGTAACCTCTAATCTACTTTCTATCTTTATGAATTTTCTTTTTTCTAGATATTTCATGTAAGTGGAATCATAAAATATTTATCCTTTTGTATCTGCACTTATTTCACTTAGCATAATATTTTCAGAGTTTATCCATGTTGTAACATGTATCAGAACTTCATTCCTTTTTATGTCTGAATAATAAACCATTGTAAGTCTTTATCACATTTTGTTTATCCTTTCCTCTGTGGTGGACGTTGGGGTTGTTCCCACTTTTTGGCTATGGTGAATAATGCTATGAACATCGAGGTATAGGTATCTGTTTGAGTCACTGCTTTCAGTTCTTTGGGGTACATATCTAAGAGTAGAATTGCCGGGTGATATGATAATTCTGTGTTTAACTTTTTTGAGAAACGGCCAAAGTGTTCTCTACGGTAGCTGCACCATTTTGCATTCTCACCAGCAATGCCCAGAAGATCCAGTTTCTACACAATCTTCACCAACACTTGTTTTCCATTTTGTTAATAAGATACATCCTGAAGGGTATGAAGTGATATCTCATTTTGATTTTTCACTAATAATTTGAGCATATATTCATGTGCTTATACGTTATTTGTATGTCTTCTTTGGAGAAATGTCTACTCACATCTTTGGCCCATATTTTAATTGTGGTGCTTGTCTTTTTATTGTTGACTTGTAGGAGTTCTTTATATAATCCTGATATTAAACCCTTGTCAGATTCCCAAGTATTTTCTCCCATTTAATAGGTAGTCTTTTTACTTTCTTGATAATGTCCTTTGATGCACAAGTTTTTAACTTTGATGAAGTCCATTTATATATTTGTTCTTTACCTGCTAATGCTTTTGATGTCATTTTTAGGGATCCATTGCAAAGTACAAGGTTCCAGAAATTTCCCCCTGTGTTTTCTTCTGAGAGTTTTGTTGTTTTATGGTTGTAGCTCTTATACTTAGATTGTTGATCCATTTGAGTTGATTTTTATATACAGTAAGAAGTCGGGATCCAATTTCATTCTTTTGCATGCCCTATTTTGGTTTGCTAAAGTTGCCAGAATGCAATATACCAAAAATAGGTTGGCTTTTTCAGTTGAGTTTTATTAGGTTACAAATTTACAGTTCTGAGACCATGAAAATGTCCAAATGAAGGCACCAAGAGGAAGATACCTTCTCTGAGGAAAGGCTGCTGGCATCTGGGGTTCCTCTGTCACATGGGAAGGCACATGGCAATGTCTGCTGGTCCTTTTTCTCCTGCGTCTGGTTTCAATTGCTGTCTCCAGATGTTTCTGGGCATTTCTCTCTAACTTCTCTGGGTTTTTACTGTCTTTTATCCTCTTCATAAATGACTCCAGTAAAGGATTAAGACCTTGAATGAGCTGGGTCACATCTCAGTTCAAATAGCTTAACCAAAAGGTTCCACCCACAATATTTCTGCCTCTACAAGAATGAGTTAAAAGAACATGGTCTTTTTTTGTCACAGTCAGTTACAGGCATGGTCTTTCCTAAGGCAGAATTCTCCTCTGGCTGTAGACCTGTGAAACTCAGAATAAGTTATCTGCTTCCAATATACATACAAAGGAGGGATAGTCATAGGATAAATGTTCCCATTTCCGAAGGGAGAAATTGGAAGGAAAACAGGGGACAAAGGTTCCAAACAGATCCTTTTGGCAAACGCCATTAGATTTCAAAGTCTAATGGCAAATGCCATTAGATTTCAAAGTCTGAGAGTCATCTACAGAAAGACATTTTATCCTTAGAGCTTGAGAGAATGGCAGTCCCACTTTCTCCAAGGGCTTATGCAACAGCCCTGCTATCTCCAAACTCTCTCAGTGCCAATCTTTTCAAGCCTCAGGGCAGCACCCAGACTCTCTGCCATCTCTGAGGCGCACTCTCAACCCCCTTAAAACAGTGGGGTGGCGGTAAGGTGCTCCCCAATCCCTGGGGAATGTGCTCCATTCTCTCTGATGCTTGGAGTAGCTGCATTCTTCCTGAACACTGGAGCGGCCAAGCTCCCCTCAATTCCCCAGGCATCCAGGAGCCCTGGGGTGGTAACACTTCCTGAACAACAGGGAGGAAGGCCCACCCTCCGCAAACTCCAGGGCAAACTCACCCTCTTCACATGCATGGGTTGGTCCACTCTCCTGGCCCACTCTCTTGACTCCAGACCTTAGCATCCTTGGTTCTGCCTTTGAAGTCATTTTTCCTTCAATCTGTCTGTTTTCTGTCCCCTTTAGTCCAGGCTGGCAGTGGTTCCATTCATTCAGATCTCACAAAAAACTTGTCTGTTTGTCATGCAGCTCACAGAGGCCCTGCCTGTCAGGCAATAGGACTTTTCACATTTTCTATCTGGATAACTCCATATCCAATCCTTTCTCACACTGAAATGGCTGATTGGTTAAATCCTCACATTGCCTATATTCTCTGGGGACTTGCTTTCTGGAAACTCAGAATTTTCCAAACCATCAATTTCTGGTTTCTTTGTACCCAAGAGTTCATTTCTCAGCTTATCCCTTTCCTCTCACATTTCACTATATGCTGCAAGGAGGGGCCAGGCTGCATTTTCCACATTTAGTTTGGAAATTTCCTCAGCTAGGTATCGGAGCTCATTGCTTTCAGATTCTGCCTCACATCCAACACAGTACTCAATTTTGCCAAGTTCTCTGCCACTTTAAAACAAGATCACCTTTCTTGCAGTTGGCAATGACACATTCATCATTTCTGTCTAAGGCTGCATTGGAAGTACTCTAGATAGCTCTGAAGAAAGCAATCTAGGCCTTTTCTGTCAAGCGTCTCACAATTCTTCCAGAATCTCCCCCTTATCCACTTATAAAGTCGTTCCAGCATTTTTGGTATTTGCATCTCACAGCACCCCACTTCTCTGGTACCAAAATCTCTTTTCAGTTTGCTGAAGCTGCCAAAATACAATATACCAGAAAGGGATTGACTTTTTCAATGGGGTTTATTAGGTTACAAATTTATAGTTCTAAGGATATGAAAATGCCCAAATTAAGGCATCAAGACAGAGATACCTTCTCTGAGGAAAGGCTGCTGGCATCCGGGGTCCCTCTGTCACATGCATGGTGACATCTGCTGGTCCTTCTTTCCTGGTTCTGGTTTCAGTGGCCATCTTCAAATGTCTCTGGGTGTTTCTCCCTAAGCTCTCTGTTTTTTTTACTGTCTTTTTTCCTCTTCACAGATGATTCCAGTAAAGGATTAAAACCTATCTTAAATGAGCTGGGTCACATCTCAGTTGAAATAGCCTAACCAAAAGGTTCCATCCACGAGAATGGACTAAAAGAACGTGGTCTTTTCTGGGGTACAAAGCAAATTCAAACCAGCACAGTGGCTGTCCAGCTTTCCCAGCACCATTTGTTGAAGAGACTATTTTTTCCTCATTGAGTGGATTTGGTGCCCTTGTCAAAACTCAATTGGGCATACATGTGAGAGTTTTATCTCTGGATTCACAATTCTGTTCCTTTGGTTTATCTGTCTATCATTATACCAGTTCCACACTATTTGGTTACTGTAGCTTTGTGGTAAGTTTTGAAATTGGGAAGTTTGATTCCTCCAACTTTGTTTTTCTTCGTCAAGATTGTTTTGGCTATTTAGGACCCTTCCAATTTCATATAAATTTGATTATTGGCCTTTTCATTTTTGCAAAAAAGGTGATCGGAATTTTAATAAGAATTCATTGAGATAATCTCTAGATCTCTTTAGATAGTATTGACAGCTTAACAATATTAAGTCTTCTAATCCATAAACATGGGGTGTCTTTTCATTTAATTAGGTATTCTTTAATTTTTTTCAGCAGTGTTACAGTTTTCAGTGTACAAGTCTTTCACATTATTGGTTAAATTTATTTCTAGATATTTTATTCTTTTAGGTGCTGTTGTAACTGGAATTTTTTGTTGTTCTTGTTACCTGTTCACAGTGTTCATTTCTGATGTGTAGAAACAAAACTGATTTTTGTGTGTCAGTCTTATGCCTCTACAACATTGTTGAATTTGTATATTAGCTCTAGTAGCTTGCTTGTGGATTCTTTGGGATTTTCCAAATATGGGATCCTGTCATCTGCAAATAGAGTTAGTTTTACTTTTTCCTTTCTTTTATTCCTTTTGCTTGCCTTCTTGCTCTGCCTAGAATTTCCACTATAATATTGAATACCAGTGGTAAAAGTAGGCATCCTTGTCTTATTCCTGACCTTAAAGGGAAAGCTTTCGGTATTTCAACATTAAATATGATGATAGCAGCAGGTTTATCATATATGCCTTTTATAGAGTTGAGAAAACTCTCTTCTATTCCTATTTTTCTGAGTAATGTTGTCAAGAAAAAGTGCTAGATTCTGTCATATCCTTTTTTTGCTATTGTTTTTTTCCTTCATTCCATTAATGTGATGTATAACATTGATGGATTTTCCTAAGTTGACCAACCTTGCATTCCTGGAATAAGTTCCACCTGTTGTGGCATTTATTCCTTTTAATGTGTTTTGAGATTCATTTGTTAGTATTTTGTTGAAGGTTTTTTATATATATTCATAAGGGAAAATGTAATTTTCTCTTCTTGTGATGTCTTTCTCTGTCTTTGGCATCAAGGTAATGTGGGCTTCATAGAATGAGTTATGGCTTGTACCCTCCTCTTCAGTTTTTTGAAAGATATTGAGAAGGATTGGTGTTAATTCTTCTTTGAATATTTGGTGGAATTCACCAGTGAAACCATCAGGTCCTGGATTTTTCTTTGTTGGGAGGCTTTGATTACTTATTCAGTCTCTCCTTGTTATTGATCTGTTGAGATTTTCTTTTTCTTCTTGTGTTGGTTTAGGTAATTTCTCTGTGTCTAGGTATTTGTCCATTTCATATAGATTATCTAATTGGTTGGTGTACAGTCATTAGTGGTTTTCTCTTATAATCTTGTTATTTCTGTGAGATTAGTAGTCATGGCCCCACTTTCATTTCTTATTTTAGTCATTTTTGTTTTTTATCTGTCTTTGTCAATCTAGCTGAAGATTTGTCAATTTTATTGACGTTTTCAAAAAACCAACCTTTGGTTTGTTAATTCTCTCTATTGTTTATTCTGTTGTATTTATCTCTTTTCTAATCTTTATTATTTTCTTCCTTCTGCTAACTTTGGGTTTAGTTTCCTCTTCTTTGTCTAGTTCTCAAGGTGTAAAAGGAGGCTATTGATTTGAGCTCATTCCTCTTTTTTCAAATGTAAGTATCTGGAGCTATAATTTTCCTCTCAGCACTGCCTTTGCTGAATCCCATAAGTTTCAGTATGTTATATTTTTGTTTTCATTCATCTCTAAGAAATTTTTAATGTCCCTTTTATTTCTTCTTGAGCCACTGATTGTTTAAGGATGTGGTTTAATTTCCACATATTTCTGAATTTTCCACTTCTTTTTTTTTATTTATGGCTCCATTCCACTGTGGTCAAAGAAGGTACTTTTTATGATATTAGTCTTTTTACATTTATTCAGACTTGTTTTGTGACAATATATGGTCTATCCTGGAGAATGATCCAAGTGCACTTGAGGAAAATGTGCATTCTGCTATTGTGGGGTGAAGTGTTCTGTATATGCATTAGGGCTAGTTGGTTTATAATATTGTTCAAGCCCTCTATTTCCTTTTGAACTTCTGTCTAGATTATTGAAAGCAGTGTTTAAGTCTCCTGTTATCCTAGACTATGCATTACAGCTTTCAGTTCACTCAGTGTTTGCTTCATGTATTTTGGGGCTCTATTGTTAGATGTGTTTATGTTTAGAATTGTTAAATCTTCTTGATCAGTTGACCCTTTTTGCAATAAATAGTGTCCTCCCTTGTCTCTTACAACAGTTTACAATTTAAAGTCTATTTTGTCTGATATTAATATAGCCATCCATTGTCATAGCCACTATTTGTAAAGAGCATTTTTTTCCAGCCTTTTGCTTTCAACCTACTTGTATCTTTGAATTTAAGATGAGTCTTCTGTTGACAGCATATAGTTGGGTTGTGTGTTTTTATCCATTCTGCCATTCTCTGTGTTTTGATTGGAAGTTTAATCCATTTACATTTAAAGTAATTACTGCTAATATAGGAATTCTGCCACTTTCCTATTTGTTTTTTAAGTCTTAAATCTTTTTATCCCCTCATTTCCTTCAGCCTGCCAACTTTTGCATTTAGTTGATCTTTTTCAATGAACCATTTAGAATTCCTTCTTATTTCCTTTTGTGTATACTTTTAGATACCTTCTTTCTGTTTACCATAGGGTTTAAATTTGTTATGTTGCATGTATAGCAAACTCATTTGAATTTAACTTCAATAGCAAACACTGCCCTATATGTGCTCCCATACTTTAAAGTTTTTTTTTTGTCACAGATTACATCTTTATGCATTGTGTGCCCCATACTATAGATTTTTAATTACTTTTTTTGCATTTGTATTTTAAATCATGTCAGAAATAAAAACTGGAGTTACAAAACCAGAATACAATAATACTGGCATTTATATTTACCCATGTAGTTACCTTTACTGGAGATCTTTATTTCTTCATACAGTTCTCAAGCTACTGTCTAGTGACTTTCCCTTTCAACCTGATCGATTCCTGTTCCAGTTTGCTAATGCTGCTGGGATGCAAAACACCAGACATGGATTGGCTTTTATAAAAGGGGGTTTATTTGGTTACACAGTTACAGTCTTAAGGCCATAAAGTGTCCAAGGTAACACATCAACAATCGGGTACCTTCGCTGCAGGATGGCCAATGGCATCCGGAAAACCTCTGTTAGCTGGGAAGGCAAGTGGCCAGCATCTGCTCCAAAGTTCTGGTTTCAAAATGGCTTTCCCCCAGGGCATTCCTCTGTAGGCTTCAGTTCCTCAAAAATGTCACTCTTAGTTGCTCTTGGGGCATTTGTCCTCTCTTAGCCTCTCAAGAGCAAAAGTCTGCTTTCAAAGGCTGTCTCCAAAATGACTCTGTAAGCTGAAGCTCCTCTCTCAGTTCCAGTACATTCTTCAAGGTGTCCCTCTTGGCTGTAGCAAGCTCACTCCTTCTGTCTGAGCTTATATACTGCTCCAGTAATCAAGGCCCACACTGAGTGGGTGGGGCCACGCCTCCATGGAAAGTATCCAATCCGAGTCATCACCCACAGTTGGGTGAGGCGCATCTCCATGGAAACACTCAAAGGATTCCAATCTAATCAGCACTAAAACGCTTGCCCCACAAGATTGCGTCAAAGAATATGGCTTTTTCTGGGGGACATAATACATTCAAACCAGCACTGTTCCCAATAGCATTTTTTGTAGAGCAGGTGTAATTGTAACAAATTCCCTTAAGTTTTGTTTAACTCAGTGTCTTAATTTCTCTTTCATTTTTGAGGGATAGCTTTGCTGGATATAGAATTCTTGGTTTATAGTTTTTTTTCTTTCAACATCTAAAATATGTCATCCCCCTGCCTTCTCACCTCCATTGTTTCTGAGGAGAAATTAGCATCTAATCTCGTTTATGATCCCTTATATGAGACAAGTTGCTTCTTGTTTGCTTCTTTCAGGATCTTTGTCTTTGGCATTTGACAGTTTGACTATTATGTGGGTCAACCGGATCTCTTTGAGTTTATCTTTTTTGGAGTTTATTGAGCTTCTTGGATGTGTATATTTATGCCATTTTTCAAATTTCGGAAGTTCTCAATCATTATTTCTTCACATATTCTTCCTGCCCCTCTCCCTCTTGTCCTGGGATTCCCGTAATGCATATAGTGGTACGCTTGGTGTTGTTTCAGGGTCCCTTTGGTTCTATTCATTTTTCTTAATTCTTTTCTCTTTTGTCTCCTCAGACTGGATAATTTCAGTTGTCCTATCTTCAAGTTCTTTCTTCTGCCAGCTCAACTTTGCTGTTGAATCCCTCTAGGGAATTTTCAGTTTTTATTCTTTTTAGTCCCAGAATTTATATTTGGTTTCATTTTATAATTTCTATCTCTTTATTGAAATTGTAATTTTGTTCAGATATTCCTATCCATATTCTCCTTTAGCTCTTTGAGCGTATTTAAGGCAATCATTTTAAAGTCTTTATTTTAATAAGTCCAACATCTGAGTTTCTTCATTGATGGTTTCTTTCACTTAATTTTACTCCTTTGAATGGACCATCTTTTCCTTTTTCTTTTCATGCCTTATGGGTTTTTCTTGAAATCTGCACATGTGAATATTTTGATTTGTTGACTCTGGAAATGAGATTCATCTCCATCCCCAGGGTTTGCTATTTTTTTTTCTCATTGGCGAAGACTCTAGTAGTCTATTGTTAAGTGATCTTTCTACATTGTTTATGCAAAGCCTGTTTTCCTTGACATTTTTCTTACTGAAGTCTCTGTTCATTAAGGCTGTATTCAGCTAGTATTATGACAGAGATTTCCTTGAATGCCAGGAGCTAACACCACCACCAATGACAAAAAAAAATAGAAAAAAATACCCATTTCTCCTTTTTTTTTTTTTTTTTTTTTAAGCATTCAGCCAACCTTGCAGTGAGCCTAAGGAACCACCTTAGTTGAAAGCTTAGGGTCCTCTTATTTCTTTTCTGAGCATGTATCTTGCTTTGGGCATAGTCTTGTGAATTCCCCCATATATACAGATAGTCTGAATGCCCTGTTTTCCTCAAGAAATTCTCTGCGACCTTTCATTCCAGGCCCTTTCCATCCATGCTGTATGGTATGACTTAATTAATTTTAGCTCAGGCAGCTGCAATTGATTGTTTTCTTCCTATGTTTTAGTGGCCATACCAGCTGCTTCTCTATCCAGAGTGAGTTCTGGGACAGATGGGACAGAGATGCCTTTGTTTAATTCTTCAGTCTGTCTCCAGCCAGATTGAAACAAACATAATACACCCCAGTCTGCAAATTAGGGGAATTCTTTTCCCTTCAGAACCCAGGACTAGGGACCTGATCTGGGAGAACAAGTTGCCCCCATGCAGAGCTATGGCATGGACGGAGGAAGTGCTAGTAAAAGTGCAATGAGGCTCTTCTACTGTTCTTAAGTTGCCTTTTTCTTGATTCAGCATTCTCTTAAATTGCTGTAAACTTTTGACTGTTTTCCAGAGTTCTGAAAGTTGGTTCTGCTTATTAAATGTTTTTATGTGCGTATCAGATTTTTGAGCTTCTTACACCACCATCTAGCTGACATTCCTTCCACCCAGTGTTAGTTTTTAAATCAAATATTAAGCCATTAATGTTTTGCCTTTTTTTAATCTATATATTTAAATGGTGACTCTTTGCTGTAATATTTTATCTGGGTGTGACCCACAGTAAAAAAGAAAAAGAGTCCCTAATCATGTTAAAGCCAATGTAAAGGCTATTTGATTAGCATGAATGGTAGCAAAGCACTTTGAGAATGTAAATAATGCTACCAAACTCATTGGTAACTGTACTACTTTGTCATAGGTAGCTGCGAAGACAGTTTCTTTCTTTGAATTTCTTCCAGAAAACTCTGATTAATTAAGCAGTGTGCTGAAAGCCATTTCTGGGAATATCCTGAAACAAATTACATTTTCTTGTAGGAATTACTGTATATTGGAGAATATATTCCCAATGAAGCACACAAAATAAAATTAAATGTGTTTGGGTGATTTTTTATTTAGAATAATTTTATGATTTTTTTTGTTTTTTAAGAAAAGCCATAGAATCACCTATATATTTGGAAATATGACCAAAAACATATAATTGGAAATTTTGGAGAATAGGAATTTCCAGAAACTGGAAAATTAAAAATTGTTTTTCTTCATTTTCTCTACCCTTGAGACTAGCCTCAAAAGGAAAAGAAGCCTAGCCCAATGAGTGGTAGAAATAAGGAAAGAAGAACAGTGCTATTTTAATGTTGATAATATTTGTTTATATTTATATATGTATTTGTATATATTGGCATTTATTTGTTTATGTGTTTTATATACTGATAAATACTATGTATAAATATGCATATGTGTGTGTATATATACATACATACATATGCATATGTAAAATATGCATGGTTCTCCAAAACCCAGTGGATCTGGCTTTAAGCAGGGGGACAACTTGACAATGGAAAAATGAAAGAAGATGGTAGGTGCGGGTGCACTTTGTATGTTACGAAAGTTGGGCAGATGGAGAAAATAAAATGTTGAGGGAATTCCTTTCTGTTGGCTTCTGTTTTCTTATAAAATTGAATTCTTTATGGATAGGGAATTAGTTTAATATCGTACTTGTATTAGACATTTATTTTTCTGGTCAATAATTTTATTATACCTTTTTAATTAAACAAATGTAATTTTTTTTCTTGGGAACTAAATGATTGGAACATTCTTTAGTGGAATCCCAGAGTCATTAAAAAACTTCAATGAGTACTTTATATAAATATGAGTTGCTTGCTAAATCATATAGCACTTATTGTATTAGCTTTCATAAATGTTGCTTATCGAAGTAGCAGATCACC
The DNA here is from genome assembly GCF_015220235.1 of Choloepus didactylus. Taxonomy (NCBI): domain Eukaryota; kingdom Metazoa; phylum Chordata; class Mammalia; order Pilosa; family Megalonychidae; genus Choloepus; species Choloepus didactylus. Next base: position 108,931,793 of record NC_051309.1, on the reverse strand, counting down.
AGCAAACACTTACATGCTGTATGTTTTTGTTTTATTTATACACAGGGGATTTTTCTGAAGAAAGCCATGTTATCTGTTGGTTAGGCACGATTATGCAAACAAGTTGCTCAGTGACAATTTGGCTCAATGGGGAGAAGCCATGCAATAATACTGCATCCATTGCATAAGTAAGAACTAGCTTGTAGTGAAGACTGAAGAAAAACTGTGTAACTTTGCAAACTAACATTCTGTGAAATCAAGCACTGTTTGTTGTCTCTGAGTTGAAATATGTTGAAAAGTAATCAAGTAAAAAGTATCATGGACCTAATTTAGGAAGTTTTAACTATTACATTGAAAATAGACTCATATAAAAAATTTAGGTCAGTGTAAAATCATTCACTGACTACCATTATATTTGTCAATTCTATACACTTCTATGCAACTGTTTAGTCATTTGAATTATTGGGATTTGAACGCAGGATTTGATTTAAGCTCCAAAACTTATAGTGAAAAGAAACACAGACATTTTGACAGACTGGTAAATAATCCTTTGTCTCAGGAATAAACTAGTATTTCCCTATACACCAACTAAATTTAGAGTCTATTTAAATAATCAACTGTAACACATGAAAAAAAGAGAATTGGAAGATGACCCTTTTTCCTCACCCCCAGTGTTTTCAAACACATAAAAGAAAACATGAAGCCTGAGTCGGATACTTTTCCCATTAAGTTTCAGGCAGATCTTTTTTTGCCTTCTTGCACAGTATTTCTTTTCATGATATGAATGTGTTACCTCTTTTTCAGTTCATTTGTTTTCTTCTTTTCTTTTTTGATTATATGGTCTTCAGTCTGTCCATTGATGATGATAAATTTATTCTTCTCTACTGGCTTTTCTAAGAATTTCTCCTGAAATATGTATCAGAAATTCAGTACAGGGGAAATACGGTGGATCCAGACACTTCTAAGAATTAGTAAAATAATTGTTGTTCCTATCTATCCTTTTTTCTTTGTATAGCTATTCTTAGCTTTTAACCAATCTCTAGAGGATTGTGAATTCTATGCAGCCTTCCCTACACTGTCCAGCAACCCTTTCCTTGGCTGCCTTTTTCTATTGCCCAGCTTTCTGTGTTCAGAAAATATCAATAAAACATAATTTTAGAGGGCTAATCTGCTATATAATTAAACATCTTATGCATTCAAACCAAATAATAATGGCTTTAAGATTGCTCAGTGTTTAGTTTATCACTGCCTCTTGTTTTCTCCATTTCAGTAGTGTCTGCCAGTTTTTAGCTCTATTCCTTGTCCCACTCTCTATTCTACTTCTATTAATTAGTTCTCCTCTACTCCCCATTGACTTGGGTGCCAACAACATTTTCATTGCAGCACTCACCACCTTTGTTCGCAGCATGACTTTTAGCTCTCCACCATTTCTGCCCTCAAATAGAACAGTCATCCATCCATCCATCCAACTATCCATTCATCCATCCAATACATATGGTGAGCAAGCCTACACTCTGAAAGAGAAGTCAGGCAAGTACATAGGCAACTGCATCACATTGTGGTATTTGCTGGGATAGGACTAAGTTCAGAGAGGGGTGTACCAAACTGAATTTTGAGGAATTTGAGTTCTTAGAGAAAGGAGATAAGCTGAAGTTTGAAGCACTTGTAGAAACTAGCTAAGCAAGAAGGGAAGCAGAAAAGGAGTTTCCTGGGCACAAAAACATTTCACATATCTAGGAGGAAAGAGTCTGTTTAAACATTGATTGTAAGAAATAAATAGAAAGAGAGTGGTTAGTCCTTCTGGAGTCTGAATGGACTCCTTTCCTTCTTTATTCTGGTTCTGAGACAGCAGGACTTTGAAGTCAGACAAACTGAGGTTTAAATCCTTCCATGTGAGGCACTCTCTGATCACCCTATTAAAACAGGAGGACTCCCCTTTCATTCCCTATTCCTCTTCCCTTTTGCCACTTTATTTTTCCCCCAATACTTATCACCATGTGATATACTTTACATTTTACTTGTATATTTCTGCATTGCCTGGTCTCCCCCAGTTGTAAATTTAATATGAGCAGGGATATTTGACTGTTTCATTCACTGCTGTAGCATCTGAAACAGTGCGTAGCAGAGTAGATGCTCGATAGACTTTTATTGAAGAAATAATTCTTGTTCCCATCTATTAAATAGTTATGTAACTTTTTGCAATTTACTGAACCATTCCAAGCCTTGGTTTCCTCATTGGCTAGGTAGGAATGATAGCTACTCATTGAGGAGTAAATGAGATAATTTGTTTAAAATTATCAGCATACTACAGTTACACAATTCTCTATATGAAATCTTTGGGACCAAATGTATTTTGCAATTCAGAATTTTTCATATTCTCGAAAGGTAATAAGGACTGTGTATTACATATTACATAATGTTTTAGCAGAATCTGTGATAGTAGCCCATAATCAACCAGTAACATTTCTGCCCAAAATATACAAGTATTCACGCTTACATAGGATAAGTGAAGACTGTAGTAGTTTCACATTCATTCAGGTCAAATTTTGTCTCTAAAAGAGTTCAGGTCAGCTTTTTGCAGTCTAGTTAGTTATAGAATACTTTCATTTTTCAGAGCTTTATGGGTTGGGGAACATGGATATGGGATTTTGGACTTTGCCTGATAGACAGTAGATGTTCTGTAAATGTCTCCCTCCCCTGTTTTTCTGCATATAGTCTCTAAACAAACCTAGGAGAGTGGGTCTCTTCAAAGGCAGGGATCATTGTCTATTTTGTTCACTGATGTATCCCAAGTGCCCAGAACACTGTCTTAGACATAGTTGATGCTCAATAAGTATTATTGATTAAATAAAGGAAATGCCATATTTATGAAATAAAGTTGAATTGTGTTCATATTATTTAGAGTAGATAAAAATTCAATATTAATTATTACTATTAAGAAAACAACAGATTTTTGTTGATGTGATTATTAGACAATTTCTATAATCTTTTATAATACCTTCTGTTCTTTCCCCTTGTTTATATAACAAATGATGAATGGTTTGCATTATAAAAAGAGAACTAAGCCTCATTCATTCCAAAAATATTTACTGAAAACCTACCATGTGCCAAGCATTGTGATTGCTAATAGGTACAGTAGTAAAACAAGATAGACCTTGTCTCTTTTCTTTGAAAAGTATGAGTACGTTTTTGCAGTTCTTGTGCTGCCAGTGAGCAGTTAATTATGCCTCAGATTCTTTCACCTGTTACTCTTTCTGTTGTCAAGTCATCCCCACATGGATCACATCTAAAGTCAACAAAGTGCTTCACAAAAAATATTTAAAGTATAACATGGAATTTAGAGAAGGAAAATTATTAAGTTGTGGGATTGACTACCAAAAAGTATTCAATGTTCTCTACTCCAGAGTATTTCTTTTCTATTCCTCATGTACTTTAAAGACTCCTCACTTAAATCTGTTACATTTCTAAGGTTATAAACTACCTAAGTAATCTTTTAGAGTGTGCTCACCAAATAAAAATCTGGTGTAACAAATATTTTGAGTCCCATGATACATTTTATTAAGAATTTTCTCTTTTTCACAGAGTGACACAGATGAATTCTCTTAACTAGCCAGGCTGTGTTAACTTGCTTTGATATTTAAACCATAGAATGCTGCAGTTGTTTTTTTTTTTTTTTTTAAATCATCATTTTATTGAGATATATTCACATACCACGCAGTCATACAAAACAAATTGTACTTTCGATTGTTTACAGTACCATTACATAGTTGTACATTCATCACCTAAATCAATCCCTGACACCTTCATTAGCACACACACAAAAATAACAAGAATAATAATTAGAGTGAAAAAGAGCAATTGAAGTAAAAAAGAACACTGGGTACCTTTGTCTGTTTGTTTCCTTCCCCTACTTTTCTACACATCCATCCATAAACTAGACAAAGTGGTGTTTGGTCCTTATGGCTTTCCCAATCCCATTGTCACCCCTCATAAGCTACATTTTTATACAACTGTCTTCGAGATTCATGGGTTCTGGGTTGTAGTTTGATAGTTTCAGGTATCCACCACCAGCTACCCCAATTCTTTAGAACCTAAAAAGGGTTGTCTAAAGTGTGCATAAGAGTGCCCACCAGAGTGACCTCTCGGCTCCTTTTGGAATCTCTCTGCCACTGAAGCTTATTTCATTTCCTTTCACATCCCCCTTTTGGTCAAGAAGATGTTCTCCGTCCCACGGTGCCAGGTCTACATTCCTCCCTGGGAGTCATATTCCATGTTGCTGCAGTTGTTTTAAATGCACTAAACTGTTGCTTTGGTACTTGATTAGATTTACTTTATACATGAACAAAATTCTTGGGATGTTCTGCATATTAATCTTTAGCTGCAACATACAGGGAGTTCTGGAATTTCTTTATGTACTTAAGAGTACTATAAAATTGTTTTTATCCTTTAATTTTAGTTATACTGTGTGCTCTGATCTTCATGCACAATTATTGTTTACTTTGCTTCTCTGTAGTTGTGATAAATTGCACCAAGGACATTCTCATGGCCAAGTACTTAGACTGGATAAGAGTTTAGAGGTATGGTTTGTAGTCAAGAAAGATAAAGAAGCACACTGACCCTTAAAGGGATGAGCTATTGTTTGATATTGAGAAAACAATCCACATGCAGTTCTTTATACTATTCTAATAAATTAACAATTAGAGATATTACATGAGGTTCTTCCTTGAAATTTACATTATAACACACTCTTTTGTTCACAGCATAAACAAATGTAAAAATTACTATGAAGTACTTGGAGTTACAAAAGATGCTGGTGATGAAGATTTGAAAAAAGCTTATAGAAAGCTTGCTTTGAAGTTTCATCCAGACAAAAACCATGCACCTGGAGCAACAGATGCTTTTAAAAGTAAAGTAAACCTTTTAAAGCAATTTTGCTAAGCTCTTTTTATAATACACTTTACCGTGTTTCAGAATATTAAATTCTGCTTTTAGACTGGTGCATTTAGAAGCAAGGATCCACACAATCCTTTAAAACTTCAGTATTAATTTGGTATAGCAAGAGCCAAATAAGTAACAATTTGGTCATTTCTGTCATTTTTTACAAAGTCCTAAGTAACTTTTTAGATGACAGCCATGCACACTTTCTAGTTTACCAAGCCTAACTAATGTAATGATCATGTGTAAACTTCTAGCCTATTGCCATGTGGTTCTAAGTGAACTAAAAGCAAAAATATATTTTTTGTGAGATTTTAAGATAACTAGAGACTGTCTAGTACTGGGATATTATTTAGATTAGCTGTTTGCCAAGTGTTCTTATATTTCTGTTGGCCCTGGACAATTTTTGTATTTTTGCAAAATTTTTATATGCAGTTCTAACTAACGTGATATTTTTCTTTTTAAGAATTAGTTTCTTGCCTACTATTCATCTGTTTTTTCCTCAATATTCGATTTTTTGCCAATATAGCAAACAAATACTAGAGAGAATTGATTTTGTAATTTCGTATCTTATGTACAATTTATTCATAATAGTTGACTTCCAATTCATAGTAAAATGTTTATATTTAGCATGGTTCATTCTGAATTTGGCATTTATAGAGCCAAGGTATAATAATTACGGTAAAATGTTAGGGAAGGAGATACTCATTTTTAAACTAGTCCCAAAAGCTAGAAGACTCTGGTAGTCTTTCATAAAAATACTGTTAGAATTGATTTCAAAACAGTTTTATTTTTTGAAGGAAGTCACCAAGGAAAATACATTTGAGAATTACTAATAGATTCCAATAAAAGCTGCTACCAAAGTGGTGCTGGTGATAGTAGAACATTGCTGTGACAGTGAGAGCTTTCATCAGTTTCTGTTTCCTTAAATTGAAAGTTGCATGTTGAAAGTACAGGAACAGTTTAATTATTCAAAAACATTAACTTACAAATCACTTTTTTGTGTCAGTTCTTTAACTGGAGAGTGTGTCCAGAAAATTTAGTCATTATTTTTGTGCCTCCAATCCATACCTCCATTATTAAACAAATTAAAAAAAAAAAAAAAAAAAAAAAAAACAGCTAAAAGCACTTAGGTTAATTTCTAACTCAATAGAGTACATAAAGTTGGGAAGCCTCTGATGAAATTTTTCAAATAGAGTAAGTATTTGTTCTATTTATTTCATTCCTACAGCCTAAGTTCTACAGAATTTTAACCTTCAATGAATTAGAAATGCATTTCAATCACAGTTACTAGAAGAAGTAATTGAAATCTTTAAACAGCAAATTTGTATGCAGATATTCATTCAGAAGGTGAAAACAGTCTACATCATGGATTAAAATTGCACCACGTATTAAATTTAAAATTTTCGGTGTTTTTTAGATACTTAAAAGTATTTTCAGTCGGTAATTTGCATGTTCGTAATCTGCCAGGTGATTTCAGTATTAATTCTTCATTAATGTTAAGAATTCTAAACTACTTCTCTTGTTTCTATATAGAAATCATGTTAACGGTATATTAAATGTATGTACCTATATTTCTGTAGCCTGTGTTGCATTTTGAAGAGGTGACCAGGTTGAATGTCACCCCAATAAGCCAGAGACACTCAGAAGGAATCTTACAAGGTGGTTATATTTTGGAATGGTACATTCAGAGTCTGATGCTATGCTTTGTAAATCTAAAGACCTAGTATTTATCTACATGCCTGGAGACGATTCATCTCTGAAGAGGAGGCTCACATTATTCATTACATAGGAGATTATCTGTAAATCAGTATGCCAATTTATTATTCCCAAAGGGGAACAGAATAGGGAGTTGGTTTATGAGCCCATTTTCTCATTCAGTACAAACTATATAGAAAACCCAAGTTGTAATCCACAGATGCTTAGTGAGTAATGGTAGTTAATTAGAAGATATTACAGCTGGTGTCATCATCCAGTAATGGCAGGTTTCATTTACTGAATATACAGGATCTTTTCATTACCTTTTAAATCCTCTTATTTTATTTCTGTCCAATCAAGCTTAACTTCCATTTTTGGTATACCAAGCTGTTTATCTCTAAGCAAAGATTACAGTTTTGTCTTTTAAGCTAAAGCATAGTTGATTGCTCTGTAATTACCAAAACACTTTTTTCAGAAGATGGAAACTACTTGCTTTTTGTTTTCTCCAAGAAAAGAGAAAGAGGAGATATTTGGTTTAGGGAATTAAATTAGATAGAAGAGATATTTTCATTTGTTTATTTGTAAAGCTTTAAAAAATAAAGGGTTTCTATAAAGGAGGGTGGACTAAGTGAACTCTTAAGTTCATATTCATGTTTTGTCTTTCCAGTTAAGATTATAAGTTTCTCAAAGCAGTGAATATTACTTCTATTTATATAGAGAGAATGACTTGCACAGTATATATAAACATTTTTTAAAATATTTGAATAAATGGATCCCTTTCCTTCTCTCTGATCTAGATAGATCTTCAAAATATACATAGTATACATTATTCTTAGACTCCCTTGTATTTCAGAGACTGTTGAATATATACATGAATGTAATAACCACAGGCATGGATTAACTGTTTTTGTGTTTGCCTGATAAATAATAATCATGTGCCATTGCCATTTGTTAGATCAAAGAGTTAACTCCACCCTTAGGGCTAGTTCTTGAAGAGAAATACAAGAGAATATGAGATATCCTTTTCCTCAAAATATTTATAATTCATGAAAGGGGTACTAGTCTTGCACAGAACAGTTGTAATAACAGTAATGCCTAACATTTGACAAGTATTTTATAGTTTTTCATTCCTGTTTTCTTATTTAATGTTTATTAAAAACTTGTGAAATAGTAGGAGACCAGTGTCATCCTCTTTTCACAAATGAGAAAATTGAGTCTCAGGGAAATTAACTGATTTACCCAGGATCTCCCAGAAGATTGAATTTAATTAAGTACCAAAGTATAGAATAAAGATACATTCTATATATCCAAAATATAAAAAGTCAGAAATAAATAGTAGCATTATGATTTGGGTAATTGGAGAAGACATCATATACTATGTGAGAAATGAGAGTTTTCTGAAGAAATGAGTATGATTTCTATGATTACAGAAATAAGGATTTAGCAAAGGCTTGGATATAATAATGAAGAAAGTTGTATTAAAGAATCTCAGATAATTCCTAAAGTCAGCAATACAAAGACTATTTATCAGGTTGAAGACTTGAAACAGCCCTTTCAATCTTGGTTCCAGATCCCCTGCAAAAAGAACATGACTGATGGCCAAGCCAGTCTCCCGGGAAATGTTTATCGCACATGGTACAAAAACCCTAAAAGTTATAGGCCTGCTGCTATGCTGATAGGGCACCAGGTAGACCGGTACCATTGGGGCAACACAAACTGATAAGGAGGGAATGGGCCCGCAGTGCGGTAGAGCTCAGAGGAGCTCAGAGGCTTTATTTTCTCTTAGACTAAAACGAGTCTAAGGTTGAGAGGCCCATGAAATGGAGAAAAAAAATAACCACATCAGGGTCTAGGGTGCATGATGGTGAATCCTCTAACAGAGATCATGACTCCGTTCTTAGTTGTACTTTTAATTGTTACTTATTTTTATATGAAGTTTTATGTATCAGCAAGGAATGTGCCCAACAAAGTAATAGAATGAAGATATTGACTTGTGATAAGATTTGACTACTTATAAGAAGTAACAGTTTAAATAAAGTCCTGTGTTTTTGTTTTTGTTTTAAAAAGAATGAAGTGAGTGATTTAAAAATCATTGAGGAGTTCTACTTTAGGGAAGATAGAATAGATGTACTTTATTATTCCCATTAAGTACTACTGAAAACCCTGAACGTTATATAAAACAAACAAAACAAACAGATGAAGACTCTGAAATACCTCAGAAAGAAGAGGTATTTGGTTTAGGGAATTAAATTAGATAGAAGAGAGAAGACAGACCAGCTAGAGAATTTGGGACGCAAAGAATGACATGTGGTAAGTTCCTTAGGTTTTCTTTTTTGCCTTATATATCTCAGACTGGGTGCTAGAGAGGCAGGCAACCTAGAAACACCTAGGGGAACAGACAAGAAAAGTCCAAAGAAAAGCCTGTTCTCTGTGGCTAAACAACCAGGAAAGGGGCAGTCTAGCAAGACTGAAAACTTTTAAACAATCAGTACTCCACTGCAGCCAAACACCGCAGTAAAAAAGTATGCCCCATTCCCACCCATGCCGGCAAAGGCTGAGTGGAAAACCTAGACTGTCACCTTCTCCAGGCTATAATAAGATGCCCCAATCCCCTGACCCTTGTGGTGACCTGTGTGGAGAAGGTGAGTGGGGATCTGGGACTTTCATTCCTGTCAGGCACTAAGAAAGTCTCAACATCCTTCCACAATGTCAGTGGATACCATGTCGGGAGCCTGGACTTCCACCCGCCACCCGAGCAGTAGTCAGGTACCCCCATCCCCACACCATGGGGGTGCTGTCAAAGGATACCTGGTGGAGAATCAGGACTTTCACCACCTCCCAGGGGTAACAAAATCATCTCTCTGGTTTTAGTGAGGCCACAGGAGTAGGGGTGGGGGGAGTGGGGGTGGAGGTGGGGTGGTTATTAGGCACTCTTACTCCTCCCAGCAAGGAAGATATCGGTAAGTCCTGGTGGAGAGTTGGAAATCCCATCCCTCCCCAGCTGTAACAAAGATCTCCTTCCATTGGGTGTTGTTGGAGGCCCAGAGAGGATCTGGATACACTAGTTTGAAGCTGAATGGACCCCAGAAAAGATCATGTTCTTAAAGTTAATCCATTCCTATGGGTATAGACCTATTGTGGGTGGGACCTTTTGATTACGTTATTTCAGTTGAGGTATGCCCCAAGTGGGTCTTAATCCTCTTACTGGAGTCCTTTATAAGAGATGAAATTTCAGAAAAGCTGAGAGAGAAAAGCCAGAGAAGCTGAGAGAGAACACACAGAAAACAAAAGCCACAGAGAAGCTGAGAGAGAAAAGCCAGAAGCTGAGAGTAACAAAACCCGGGAAAGAAGGATCAGTAGATGCCATGTGGCAGAGGAGCTGAGAGGATCTCTGGTAGCTGGTCTTCAGGGAGAAAGCATCACCTTTTGATGCTTTCCTTGATTTAGACATTTTCATGGCCTCAGAACCCTGAGCTTGTAAGTTAATAAATCTCCTTTGTAAAAACCAACCCATTTCTGGTATAGTGCATTTCGGCAACTTTAAAAAACTAAAACACTGTACTTAGGCCCCCCACCTGGGTGTAACGAGGCACTGTTTCCATTTCCTCTGCCAGAGTAGTGTCAAAGAAAGATAGTTAAAACAGATTGTTGAAGTACGGTGCAGAGTTTCATAAGATAATATCCAAACTGACCAAGTTTCAGTCAAAAATCCCTTGTCATACCAAGAATCAGGATGATCTCTGAATGAAAAGACAATCAATAGATGCCAATCTGGAAAAGACAGAGATGTTTGCATTATCCAACAATGGTTTGAAATCAGCCATCATAAAAATGCTTCAGTTACAGATAATGCTTGAAACAATGAAAAAAAAAAAGTCTCAGCAAAAAATAGAAGACTGAGCAAAAGAAATAAATGAAGATATGAAGAAGAACCAAATGGAAATTTTAAGACTGAAAAATTTTAAAATCTGACATAAAAAACTATCCATGAATGTGTTAAACTACAGAATGGATGGGCAGAGGAAAGACTCAATGAACTGGAAGATAGAATCATAGAAATCAATTTGATCTGAACAACAGAGAGAAAATAGGCTGGAAAAAAAAAAAAGTGGACAGAGCTTCAGACAACTGTGGGGCTTGAACAAAAGATCTAGCATTCATGTCATTGGAGTCCTAGAAGGAGAGGAGAAAAAGGACAGAGTTGAAAAAATACTCAAAGAAATAAAAGTTGAAAACTCCCCAATTTGGCAAAAGACATAAGATTATATAGAGATTATATATATGTATATATATATATACATATAATGCATGTAGATAAATTATACATGAGAAGTTGACTGAAGAGCAAGTGGATAAACCCAAAGAAATCCACACCAATACACATCATAATCAAACTTCTGAAAGCTAAAGAAAGAAAAATTATTGAAGCAAGAGAGAAATGATGCCATACGTAAAGGGGAAAGACAATTCAAATTACACCAAGTGTCTTACCAGAAACCATGGAGGCCAGAAGAAAACAACACAGCATTTTTCAACTGTTGAAGAACTGTCAACCCAGAATCTTATACCCAGTGCAAATTCCCTTAGGAATGAAGGGGAAATCAAGACGTTCTCAAATGAATGAAAAAATTACACTGAACTAAATGAAAATGAAAATACAACATACCATAATTTGTGGACCAGCTAAAACAATTCTGAGAGGAGATTTATAACAGTAGTAATATATATTAGAAAAGAAGAAAATCTTAAATCAGTCATCTAAGCTTCCACCTCAAGAACCTAGGAAAAAAAAAGCAGAATAATAAACCCAAAGCAAGCAGAGGATGGAAATCATAGTATTGAGAGTAGAATTGCATTCCCTGGCACTTATCCCAGAGAACTGAAAACTTATGTTCACACACAAACGTATACGTGAATGTATATCGCAGTTTTATTTGGCTTCAGTGGGTGAATGGTTAAACAAACAGTGGGAACGAACTATTGGCATATGTAATAACCTATATCAATTTCCAGGGAATTATTCTGTGGAAAAAGCCAATTCCAAAAGGGTTGATTCCATCTATATTATATTTACATAATATAATTCAATTTATGTACTGCATGACTCCATTTATATAATAGTCTCAAAATGATAAAATTACAGAAATGGAGAATAGATTAATGACTGTCAGGGGTTAAGAAGAGGGTAGTAGGGAAGGAAGTGTGGGTATGGCTATAAAAGGGCAACATGAGGGCTTCTTGTGATAGTTTTGGTGGTGATGGAAATGTTCTGTGTTTCAGTGGTATCAGTGTCAATGTGCTTGTTTAGATATTATGCTATAATTTTGCAAGATGTTACCATTAGGGAAATTGGGTAAATGGTATAGAGGATCTCTCCATACTATTCCTTAAAACTGCTTTGAATTTACAGTTATCTCAGAAATTTTAATTAAAGCAGATGAATTAAGTGAAAGATACTTTTTGGTGAAATAAGAATGAGGTAGAAATGTGTTCTATAAAGTTTGGGCTCAATTCTTTAGGTAATAAGGAATTGTGCTGGTTTGAATGTATTATGTCCCCCAGAAAAAAGCCACATTCTTTGATGCAGTCTTGTGGGGGCAGACATATTAGTGGGGATTAAGTTGGAACGTTTGGATTAGGTTGTTTGCATGGAAATGCGCCCCACCCAACTGTGGGTAATGACTCTAATTGGGTAATTTCCATGGAGGTGTTGCCCCGCCCATTCAGGGTGGTTCTAAATTAAATCACTGGAGCCATATAAATGAGCTGACAAACAGAAGGAACTCAGTGCAGCTGAGAGTGACATTTTGAAGAGGAGCTACAGCCAAGAGGAACACTTTGAAGAACGCACTGGAACTGAGAGAGGAGCTTCAGCTTACAAAGACATTTTGGAGACAGTCTTTGAAAGCAGACTTTTGAGAGGACAAATGCCCCAAGAGCAACTAAGAGTGACATTTTTGAGGAGCTGAAGTCTAGAGAGGAACATCCTGGTAGAAAGCCATTTTGAAACCAGAACTTGGAACAGATGCCGGCCACGTGCCTTCCCAGCTAAGAGAGGTTTTCCGGATGCCATTGGCCATCCTCCAGTGAAGGTACCCGATTGTTGATGCATTACCTTGGACACTTTATGGCCTTAAGACTGTAACTGTGTAGCCAAATAAACCCCCTTTTATAAAAGCCAATTCATTTCTGGTGTTTTGCATTCTGGCAGCATTAGCAAACTAGAACAATAAGGAACTGACAGAAGTTCTTAATTACAAGGTAGCACAGAGTACATGAATAGAAAATTATTCTGATCATAGTATATAGAATAAATTGTCTTCCACATATAATTATGAAATATGATTGTATTTCACAAATATCTTCTAAAGTGTCTTAATGTTTGGAAATTATTAAAGGAAACCCTTTCCGAAAAGAATTGAGTTTGCCTATATAGTAGTAATTTAAAAAGTAACAGCATTACAAAATTACATGTAATCATCCATTTAATTTATAAAGGTTAAATCCTAAAACTGGAAGTACAACTTTAGCAGAGATTAATAGATGTGCTTCCTTTTTAGGTATGGGTTAATACCTTGGCACTGTTTGTAAGTCCATTGTTTGTATCTCTCATTATGCCTTCCCATTGGAACAACCTTATAAATGATGGCTACATTCCTGAGCCACACATCTCTAAGTATCTGAAGAAAGTTTTGGACCATTTCCTCAGACAAGTAGACCATCCACTTAATTTTTCATACAACAGAGTTCATAGACCCCCTGAAAGCTCTCTGAATACCAGGTTTAAGAAATCCTATCTAAAGGAAAGTTCCAGGGTATCTGTATATAATTAATTTCAGTATAATCATCCACCACCAATTATCTAGTGAGCATCTGTTTGCTTGCACAGTACCTATGCAGCTACCACATGGGACCCAAAATGTATTTTGAAAGTATTCCATATTGCAGGAGGTTTACAATCTAGTTTAAAAAGCAAGCTGAACTGATTATTAGAAGTATCAGAATAAGAATAGGGTAGTTATGCTTTTAGATTCAAAGTATTACCGCTGTTGTAAATTGCCTCAAAGAGACTTCCTGGTAACCAACGTATCTTTTCCTCTTTTGGGCATGGGACTATGAGGAAGGAAGTATGGTCCTTTATTTGTAAGTAAGTATCAAGTAACAAAGTGAGACAGGAAAACTAGGGACTATCTATATTCATCAATAGCAAATTCAGACTTTTACTGGACCATGGGGATATTGTGGTGAAAACATGGATACCCTGCCCTCAAAGAATTTACAGTTTTAAAGAGAAAAAATTGTTCAAAGGTAGAATGAAAGAATAGTTCGCTGTACGTTTAAGTGTGCAAAAAAGGTTCGTGGTGTAGGTTGCATCAAATAGTGAGAAAATACTTGTGTTAAAAAGAATTTGACCCTAAACAAGTTACTTAACCTTTTTAACCTCAGTGTCCTCATCTGTAAAATGAGGTAAAAAATGGAAATTTAATAAGATTTTTTTTTTTTTTACAATTTGGTAAGTTTTTTTTTTTTAACAGCCTCATTGAGGTGTAATAAACTGCACATATTTAAAGTGTACCATCTGAAGATTTTTTTAAAAAACAGTTTTATTCACATATCATATAGTCCATCCAAAGTGTACCATCAGTGGCTCTTGGTATAATCACAGAGGTGTGCATTCACCACCACAGTCAGTTTGAGAACATTCTCATTGCTCCGAAAAATAAAAACAAAAAACCTGTATCTCTTATACCCCCTCTAGTTAATAGGTTCTTAATAAATGGCAGCTGCTACTATTATTGTTGGTTTAAGTGGCCTAGATAAATGGCTAGATTAGTGTACTCAAAAAGGAAGAAGTAGGGTATTAGGTGACAGGGAACAATGTTAAAAGAGACAAGATGGTCATTACCTGGTTTTCAATATAGTAGGGAGACTTGCCTGTCTATTATGAAAAAATTTTATTGGGAGATAATGTGTATAGTTGCAAGCAATGTATAATATCTTTAAAAGGAATTGTTACTGTTTTACTGTTGTCTTGATTGGTTTCAAGTAGTTTTTTTTTTTAAGATAACAGTAGCTTTTATATGGGGCAATCTTTTATAATATAAAAACTTAGCTAACATTTACTCATTGCTTTTTCAGAGATTGGAAATGCTTATGCTGTTTTAAGCAATCCAGAAAAACGAAAACAGTATGACCTTACAGGCAATGAAGAACAAGCTTGTAATCACCAAAACAATGGCAGATTTAATTTCCATAGAGGTTGTGAAGCTGATATAACTCCAGAAGACTTGTTTAATATATTTTTTGGTGGTGGATTTCCTTCAGGTATTTCAACATTAATTATAATATTATATTTTTTTTAAGTTGGAGATTTTCATCTCCAGTTAGACTATTTAGAGATTTATCTACCTTTTCTCTTATAATTTTTCATGACGGTAGATAAAAGTCTTGCTATAGCCTGCCTTTTTTCTAGAACATTTTTTAATTTAAGAAAGAAGTACAGATAGTCTGCATTTTATATAAAGTTGAGGAGAGGGCATGTAAGTGGAAAATCAAGGCACACTGTCTTAGGTAAGTGTTATGGGAGGTATCCCATTCCCTGGAAGATCATTTGACATGGGGTCTCTCTAGATCATTGTAGCTTTTTCATTAATAATGTTATAAATTGCTAATTTGGATGCATATGGAGGTACTGTCCATTGAAATACTAAAAAGTCTGATTCCTAGCTAATGTGTAAAGTGTTTTTTTAATTACTTTAAGAAAGAAATAACTACTTGAGCTAGGATATCAACATGAAATATTATAGTATTGAACTTTACTTACATTTGTTCTGAATTATGTGGAAATTAATTTTCCTTAAGAGGGTAGCTCTTCTAACCTTGTTAAAATTATAGCTCCAATCTTGTTTACAACTTTTTAATAAACATCCTATTCAAAATTCAGAGAATCTATTTAATCTAATTAACAGTAGAATTTGGCCTGATGACCCTTTCTGAATATTACTGAAAAAGATTGTAGTCATTGATAGAGCATTTTGTAAAGGACCTTTGGAGAAAAGGGAATGACTGAAAATATGGTCTGTATTTTGATACAGAAGACATAATTGCCTCACAGAAAATTTATGAAAACAAATCTTTTGACTCAAAATATGCTAAGAACAATAAGAGATCTTTTGGGTAATAGTGAATTTTCTTCCTTTAGTTGATTTACAGTTCTTTTGCTGGTTATGAAATACTTTATCTTGTTAGTTGAAGCATTGGTCACGGTATCTGAAAACAACATGAACATCTACAGTAAGGGAATATTTGAATAAATTGTTATACCCATACTGTAGTAATGTTATATACCTGCTTAAAAAGTTAATTAGAACTCTATCTTTTGATTTCTAGGGATGTTTGTGATAACAGTGTAAGTGTGAAAAGCAGAATTTCAGAGCAATGATCCAAGTTTGTAAAGACAACCAACCACAACTCTATTTATATAGCATTAGGAAAGAACTTTTATCATGTTTCACAGAGAAGAAACTTATTTTAAAGGAGATAAAGTCTGGGAAGAATTAGTCCCATTTCTGTCAACCCTTCCCTCACATGAGGAGAGGGCCATAAGCATTCACAACTCAAAATAAGCATGCATAATTTTAGTAATTTAAAAAAACTAAAGAAAAGTATAAAAGAAAATATAGTTTTCCTGATCATAGTTACTTTCCCTAATTTAACATTGGTTTTAATTTTCTAGGTAGTGTACATTCATTTTCAAATGGACGAGCTGGTTATAGCCATCAACATCAACATCGACATAGTGGGCATGAAAGAGAAGAAGAAAGAGGAGATGTATGTTTATGATATTAATAGAAATTGTAAAATGGCGAGTTTCAGCTCAGGAAAAGCATTTAGAGTTGTCTGAAAATAGGGCAAGTTGTTTTAGGAAATAATGAGTTTTCTCTTACCAGAAGTGTACAATAGAGACTTCAGAAAATTCCTTTGGGATATTGTGGGGCAGGAGGTAGAGATAAGGGTGGAGGATGGTTAATCAATAGGACCCCTTTAAATTTGGTATTCTGTGATTCTGTAATGAAGATACACCTGCAGTGGGCATTTTTGGAGGTAAATTCATGTTGTTAGTCCTAAAGAATTTAGAATTAATAATGAAAAAAACTTAAATTGGAAGTAACATTCCTTGTTTTATTGCAGTTACACCCAACTGCATATAGCAACTAAATTTCATGATGTGGCAAGTTAAACCAAAGGAGCAACAGACTAGAAGTTAAAAGGCCTGGGCCCCAGCTCATCAGCCGCCGTGTCCCACCCCCAAATCCAAGATAAAAATAGTTTTGTAACCTATTTCATATTCATAGAGTCTGTGTATGAGAAAGAGATAGAGAATTTCCATGCCTGTAAAAAGAGATGAAGTAATATCAGTGTTTTCTAAGTGAGAATCTCCAGGAGAAATGCCTGGAAAGTTTTATTTTTAAGACTCATGTAGGGGGTTTGGTATGATCAAGCAGATTTCAAAGCTCTGAACCAGATGATCTCTAATGTCTTTGCTGCCTCTGTAAATCTTTGACAACTATTGGATTATTGACAACTACATTTATGTGACAATTTGTTATTCTTTGCTATTTTTTCATAGGGAGGTTTTTCTGTGTTTATCCAGCTGATGCCCATTATTGTATTGATCCTTGTGTCATTGTTAAGCCAATTGATGGTCTCTAATCCTCCGTATTCCTTATATCCCAGATCGTAAGTAACTAAATGAAGTTTTACAAAAATGAATTTTTGCTGTTCCTTCTCTAGCTTCCTTGTGCTCTTTTAAACTTTTAAGTGCCAATCTCCTGTTACTACAAGTGTACCAGATTAACAGAATGATTTAAATATCTCTAATTTTTAAAATAGTTACTCAAGGGATAAATTTGTACCGTGTTGTTAATTTGCATTTCTGTTCCACCGTGGATAAAAACAGAAGTGCCATCTTAAAATTTGATAGCAATTTAAATTTTGATAGTAATGTGTTCACATTAAAGCCAAAAAATATTTTAAAAGAAAAAAACAGAGTAGTAATTGAATTTACATAGATTTGTATCTTTAAGGGGGAAATGACTTTACTCTTCTGTTTGTAACACATTGATTATATAAAAGCAAATATTATTTCTTTTTCTGTGAAGTATTTTTTCACAATATATGTAAGAGATCAAGACATAAAGGAAATTTAATCTGGCATCCATTCTAGACAGCTTCAGTTGTAAGACAATGAGCATAAAGAAAACTTTGTTACATTGCTAATGATTTTATAGTATTAAAAACAGATTGGTCTAAAAATAAGAACTAATTTCTTACTTCTAGATAAGACTATTAGCTAAAAATTTAGAGAACTTTGTGAGAACATAGTATATTAAAATAAAACACAGTTATTTTTTATGACATAAAAAGGTGGTTTGGGGCAAGTTGAGATAATATAAATGAATTACTACAGAAATTAACTTTTTAATTATGGTGTTTTTGTTAGCTTCATTTGAAGTAACCTATCAAAATGTCTAATTTTAATTAAAAAATAATGATCATCTCTTTTACAGTGGATCAGGGCAAACCATTAAAATGCAGACAGAAAACTTGGGTGTCATTTATTATGTCAACAAGGACTTTAAAAATGAATATAAAGGAATGTTATTACAAAAGATAGAAAAGAGTGTCGAAGAAGATTATGTGACTAATATTCGAAATAATTGCTGGAAAGAAAGACAGCAAAGTAAGTTTATCAAATGTTTAACACTTTAAAACTTACTCAGAGTCTTTAGAGTTGCTTACTAAAGATCTGCCTGCTCAAGAAATGTTCTGGAATTCCCTCACACATAATAGGGCTCAATACATAAGTGAGATAATATATTTTATACACACATGGCCTAACACAGTATTTGGGACTTAGTAAAGACTTAATAAATGGTATTTGATTGCATGATAGTGAATAATACCAAATTTCATGCATGTAAGATGTTGTCAGTTGTAAGATCCATCATTATTTTATGGACCACTAAGAAAGAAAAAAAATGCTGGCATATAAACTAACCTTTGTCATTAAGATGTATCCTATTTCAGAGTTGTGAAACAATGTGCATCTTAGGATCAGGGAAGTATCGTATTTTGAAATTAGTTTTCCAGCTATTTTCTTCTGATTATCAACAGGTGAATAATCTGCCTTTGCCTCTTTTTCTCCGTTAATGTTACTATAAATAATAATATTAAGTTTAGAGTTGCCTGCCCTACCTTAAACAAAGACACTCCTATCAGGTTTATGACACAGGTTCCTCCCAGAAGCTGAGAGCAAAGGCCAGAGTCTCTTTGGACAAGGTCACATTCTTTACTATACCTCTCTATGAGCTTATTTTCTTATGTGTAATATAGGTGATGATGATGAGTGGGAATAGGAAATAATAGCTATCATATATAGAGTGCCTAATTCAGTCTCTGTCCCAGCACTTTATATATATTAACTCATTAATCTTCACAACAACCTTATGGTGTTATTACCCCCATTTTACAGATGAGGAAACTAAGGCAGGAATTGTTTAGTAACTTTTCCAAGATCATAGAGGTAGTCTGTGATTCAAACCCAGAAAATCTGTCTCCAGAATCCAGGTTCTTAACCTCTATGCTCTTCAATAATGCCTAACTTTATGGGTTTATTGTGAAAATTAAAACAGGTAATACAGTTAACATTCTTCAAACAGAAAATGCTCAGAAAATGATAGCAGTTATCATCATCATTTCTTGTTTTCTAAGGAAAATTTGATAAAACATAACCTTTCTATGTTTCTGAGAGAGTTCTTAACCCCTCTGGCCTTAGTTTCCTCATCTATATAATGGCAGTTAGAAGAAATATGGCCTCCTTTACTTCTAATTTTCTGAGTCTGTTTTCAATAGGGAGTGATTTTGTCCACCCCAGGAGACATTTTTGTTTGTCAGCACATGAGGGGGATCAGTGATTTGCTACTGGCATTAGTGGGTAGAGGCCAGGGATGCTGCTAAATCCGCACCGCCCCCCCCCCCCATAAAGAACTATCTGGCCCCAAATGCCAGTAGTGCCAAGGTTGAGAAATCTTGCCTTAGACGAAGATCTAAGGGCAGTAAACTCCCAATTTTATTTTATTTCATTTCATTTTTTATCTCTAGTGTCTTGCACAATCCTTGGCACATCATAGGTTTTGTAGTTTGCTAATGCTGCCAGAATGCAAAACACCAGAAATGGATTGGCTTTTATAAAAGGGGGTTTATTTGGTTACACAGTTACAGTCTTAAGGCCATAAAGTGTCCAAAGTAATGCATCAACAATCAAGTACCTTCACTGGAGGATGCCCAATGGCGTCCGGAAAACCTCTGTTAGCTGGGAAGGCGCATGCCTGGCGTCTGCTTGCTCCCAGGTTGTGTTTCAAAATGGCTTTCTCCCAGAACGTTCCTCTCTAGGCCACAGCTCCTCTTCAAAGTGTCACTCTCAGTTGCTCTTGGGGCGTTTGTCCTCTCTTAGCTTCTCCGGAGCAAGAGTCTGCTTTCAACAGCCGTCTTCAAACTGTTTCTCATCTGCAGCTACTCTCTCAGCTTCTCTGCATTCTTCAAAATGTCACTCACAGCTGCACTGAGTTTCCTGTTTGTCAGCTCATTTATATGGCTCCAGTGATTTAATTTAGACCCACCCTCAATGGGTAGGGTAACACCTACATGGAAATTATCCAGTCAGAGACATTACCCACAGTTGGGTGGGGCGCATCTCCATGGAAACACTCAAAGAATTACAGTCTAATCGACATTAATGTGTCTGCCCACACATGATTGCATCAAAGATAATGGCGTTTTAAGGGACATAATGCATCGAGCTGGCACATTCCATCCCTTGGACCCCAAAATAACATTATCTTTCCATATACAAAATACATTCATCCCACAACAATATCACAGAAACTTAAATCATTTCAGTAACAATAGTTAAGTATAAGATCCCATCAGAATCAATTATAGGCATGGTCAGTCCTAAGGCATAATTCTCCTTTATCTGTGGATCTGTGAAACTTTGAACAAGTTATGTGCTTCCAATATACAAAGGAGGGACATTCATAGGATAAACATTCGCATTCCCATAAGGAGAAACAGTAAGGAAAACAGAGTTAACAGGACCAAAACAGTTCCTAAAACCCACAGGACAAACTCCATTAGATTTCAAAGTCTGAGAGTCATTAACAGAACAACATTGCATCCTTGGGGCTTGAGAGAGCGGGAGTCTAACCCTTCCTAAAGGCCTTTTCGGCAGCTCTTTCCTCTCCAAACACTGGGGTAAGTTCTCCAACATATCCACACATTGGGGAGACCACCTTCTTGGCCCTACCCTCCTCAAACATCGGGGAAGCACCCGGATTCTCTTCCATCTCTGGGGCACACACTCAACCCCTTCAGAACAGTGGGGTGGTGGCCAGGCTGTCCCCATTCCCCTAGGAATGGCTCCACCCTCTTTGGGTCCTGGGGTGGCAAAACTCTTACAGAGCATTGAGGCAGAGGGCCCACCCTCGACCTCCAGGGCACACTCACCCTTTCCATGCATGTGGGCCACTCCACTCTCCCAGCCTGAGACCTCTTGACTCCAGACCTCAACCTCCATGGCTCTGTCTTTGAAGAAATTTTTCCTTCAATTTATTCCTTATCTGTCTCCTCCAGTCCAGACCAGCAGGCAGCATCTCTTGTCTATAAAAATCTCGCAAAAATTCTGTTGGCTTTGCATGAAGCACACAGGGGTCAAAGCCATCAGACAATAGGACTTTCCACAAATCCTTTCTGGATAACTCCGTCTCCAATCTTGGCTTGTACTGAAGTGGTGGCCGGTTTCCAAGTTTGGTTAAATCCTCATGTTGTGCTATCGCTTCTGGAGTTCCCCTCCCTGGAAGCCTGGAATTTTCCAAACCATCAGTTTCTGATTTCTTTGAACCCAAGAGTTCAGTTCTAATTTTATCTCTGTCCTGTCACATTTTACTATAAGCTGCCAGTAGAAGCCAGGCTACTTGTATGTTTTGCTTGAAGATCTCATCAGCTAAATATTCCAGGTCGTCACTTTCAAATTCTGCCTTCCATCCAACACCAGGACTCAATTTTGCCAAATTCTCTGCCACTTTAAAACAAAGATCACCTTCTTTCCAGTTTGCAACAACACATTCATCATTTCTGCTCAAGGCCTCATCAGAAGTATCTTTAGAGTCCATATTTCCACAGACAGTTTCTTCAAAGCAGTTTAGGCCTTTTCCTATCAAGCACCTCACAATTCTTCCAGAATCTTCCCCGTATCCATTTAAAAAGCCGTTCCAACATGTTTGGTATTTGCAGACTCGGCAGCACCAGCACCCCACTTCTCTGGTACCAAAATCTGTTCTAGTTTGCTAATACTGCCAGAATGCAAAACACCAGAAATGGATTGGCTTTTATAAAAGGGGGTTTATTTGGTTACACAGTTACAGTCTTAAGGCCATAAAGTGTCCATCAACAATTGGGTACCTTCACTGGAGGATGGCCAGTGGTGTCCAGAAAACCTCTCTTCGCTGGGAAGGCACATGCCTGGCATCTGCTTGCTCCCAGGTTGCGTTCCAAAATGACTTTCTCCCAGAACATTCCCCTCTAGGCTACAGCTCCTCTTCAAAATGTCACTCTCAGTTGCTCTTGGGGCATTTGTCCTCTCTTTGCTTCTCCGGAGCAAGAGTCTGCCTTCAACGGCCATCTTCAAACTATCTCTCATATGCAGCTACTCTCTCAGCTTCTCTGCATTCTTCAAAGTGTCCCTCTTGGCTGTAGCTCCCCTTCAAAATGTCCCTCACAGCTGCACTGTGTTCCCTGTGTTTGTCAGCTCATTTATATGGCTCCAGTGATTTAATTTAGACCCACCCTCAATGGGTGGTATAACACCTCCATGGAAATTATCCAATCAAAGACATCACCCATAGTTGGGTGGGGCACATCGTCATGGAAACACTCAAAGAATTACAATCTAATCAACATTAATATGTCTGCCCACACAAGGTTGCATCAAAGATAATGGCGTTTTGGGGGACATAATGCATCAAGCTGGCACAATAGGCAAATAATAAATATTTGATGAATGTATGAACATTTTCTTTAATGAATTCATTTAAATGAGTCATTGTATGGTAGACCTGATTATTATGTGTCAAATGAATGACTAGCACATTAGATATGCCCACTTTCAAATACAAGTTCTAGCCTACACTTTTCAAATAAAGTATAGGCTCTGGCACTGACTCATAAGATTGTGGCTCCACCAATACATGACTTAGGACAAGTTACTTAACTTCTCTAAATCTCAGTTTTCTTATCATTAAAATATAGATAATAATGCTTAATATATATTAAACACTTAACACAATGCTTAGCACCAGTAAGTGTTCATATTTTATTTATTATAGTTATAATTATTTTTTATTGCACATCTACCATAAGCCAAGTGATTTTGTTTAGTATAATCTAAATTAGCCTTTTAACAACTTGTGAAGATAGATATTAACAGACTTCAAGGATACTTCAGCCGTGTTCTGTCCGTTATATCAAGTTACTTACAGCTATGTTGTACACATTTAAATGTTGCACTGAGAAGTTTTAAATTCTGTTTTGAATGTCTTTTCTCTTCAAAAGAACTTGCTTGTACTATTAAAAATGTCGAAATAAAAGACAAAACTGTTCAAGATTAAAGGAGACAAGAGACATTACAACTAAATGAAATGTGTAATACTGGATTGGATTCTGGTTGGGGGAAAATTGCTATAAAGGACAACATTGGAACAATTGGTGCAATTTGAATATGGACTGTATATTACATAATGGTGTTGTGTCATTGTTTAATTTCCTGAATTTGATAATTTAATTGTGGTTACACATGAGAATGCCTTGTTCTTAGGAGAGACATACTGAAGTAAATTAAGAATAAAAGGTCATGATGTCTGCAACTCATTCTCAAATGAGTCTATAAATTAATAATAACCACAGCAACAATCACAACAGCTTTTCTGGTAGAGAGAGCTAAAGCAAATTTGACAAAATGTGAAGAATTGTTCAATCAAAGTAAAGGGTTTTAGGGTGTTCATTGTACTGTTTTAACTTTTGTATGGGTTTGACATTTTTCAGAATAAAATTCAACAAATTCATTACATCCATAAGATAGAGTTTTTGAATGAAGATGAAAGTAAGAGAAACTCAGTATCAGGTCATTTAATCCATTAATTGAATGTTTCATTTGTTGATTGGGATGAAATGATCTTATTTTTTATTATGTCATCAAAAAGATTGTTGGCTAATGGATATTCTTTTGCCAGTATTTTTCTGTTTTGAAGCAACTTCTTTTATAAAATACTCTCTAATCCTCATTGTTAAATAGAAGTTTTATAAAATTCGAGCAACAATTTGAGGTAATGGAAAGAATATTAGGTGAGCATTTAGGAGATTTGGTTTAGAATCTAGACTGCCGTTCATTAGCAGGGTGAACTTTGGTTTGTCTAACTTTCAAGTTCCTCATTTGGGAAGTCATCTGCAAATGGATTTTACAAGTGCCTTGCCTCATTTGTAGGTAAAATGAGTGGAGTAATTTAACTATTAACATAAAAAAATTCTGATAGAGTTATTAAAACCCAGCCTGCCTGATTAAATAAAGATCTGTTGTGGAGATCTTTACAAATGGAATATACTCTTACCTATAAGTAAATTTGACTGTGGTCCTGCCTGTTGCATATAAACCAGATGTCCTACTTTGGCCACTGTTTTCCAGGAAGTACCTTTTCTTTTTGGTTTAGTCTTCTCTAACTGTTCCCACCCTTTAGAAGTGTTACTCAACAATGAAATGGCTAAGAGTAATAGGAATAAACAAGGGATGTTGCCCTAAAGAATGTTTGATTTCTAGTCAATTTATTATTAGTAATGCTATATACATAGTTAAATAAACAACAGAATTACTTACTTTTTGAGTACCACTATTATAACTTTTTTTCTCATTTTTTAAGTGAGGTTATTATATATATATATATATATTTAAATTTAAGTAAATTCATAAGGATTTTGAATTTTTATATTTGGGATAATTGACCCAAAAGTTTAACAAGAGATCACAGCAAAAACAACCACTAGCAATATTGAAGAACATGTGATATCTTTAGGATAAGAGGTCAAGATAATGCTTCAGAGCAATTGTTTTTAAACCACTGGGGATAAGGATGGAAAGAAAGGGTTCCAACATTAGTTGATAGATTCTATCTTTATTTTTTCTCCAGAGCAGCTCTATTTATTTTACACTCTAGGGTTCAAATCAAGTTTCATTTAAAGGAAGATTATTCTACTAGAATAACTTTTAGGAATATTACTTGGATATCTTTCTGTTTAAAAAAAGTCAGTTAATTGAAATATATTGAAAAGCTTCTATGAAAAATGATTCGATATGACTCCCGGGGAGGAATGTAGACCCGGCATCGTGGGACGGAGAACATCTTCTTGACCAAAAGGGGGATGTGAAAGGAAATGAAATAAGCTTCAGTGGCAGAGAGATTCCAAAACGAGCTGAGAGGTCACTCTGGTGGGCACTCTTGCGCACACTTTAGACAACCCTTTTTAGGTTCTAAAGAATTGGGGTAGCTGGTGGTGGATACCTGAAACTATCAAACTACAACCCAGAACCCATGAATCTTGAAGACAGTTGTATGGAAATGTAGCTTATGAGGGGTGACAATGGGATTGGGAGGGCCATGAGGACCACACTCCACTTTGTCTAGTTTATGGGTGGATGAGTAGAAAAATAGGGGAAGGAAACAAACGGACAAAGGTACCCAGTGTTCTTTTTTACTTCGATTGCTCTTTTTCACTCTAATTATTATTCTTGTTATTTTTGTGTGTGTGCTAATGAGGGTGTCAGGGATTGATTTGGGTGATGGATGTACAACTATGTAATGGTACTGTGAACAATCGAAGGTACGATTTGTTTTGTATGACTGCGTGGTATGTGAATATATCTCAATAAAATGATGATAAAAAAAATGATTCGAGTTTAAGCAACTGGGTGATACAAATTATTTAATTATCAAAATATTTTTGTTCATTAACAGAAACAGATATGCAATATGCAGCAAAAGTATACCGTGATGACCGACTCCGAAGGAAGGCAGATGCCTTGAACATGGACAACTGTAAAGAATTAGAGCGGCTGACCAGTATCTATAAAGGAGGATGAATGGGAATTTTTATTTACAAATTTTAGCATACTTGTTATTTTTTCTGTAAGTAAATTTAGTTTCATCATGAGAGCTGAAGGAAAAGGTTTGATAGTAAAAACTAAACTGAATAGTTGGTCCCTGAAATCTTGGACTGCTTATGACCTACTGGCTCTTTTAAATAGTAAGAAACTGAAAACTAAAATTAATATTTTAGTTGTGCTTCTGCAGTTTTCTCACTTTAAAAGCTTATATGATTCCTAACTAAAAATGTCTCAAGAAAGAATTATCACACCTTTAGCAATTTCTAGTTCTAGTGATTCTCCATATTTTCATGTAAATATTTATGGAATGCTCATTTTGTGTACATTCAGGTTATTGCCTTTTTATTTAAATTCTTTCTATGTTTAGCTCCATGAGACACTTAGCTTAAATCAATGGAATAAATGTTATATGACAGAATTACATTTTTCTTGTCAGGTGTCAAATCTGTGGAGTTTAAACAGTGAAATTTTTTCAAAAAGAAAGAAAAAACAAAAACCATTTAACTTTGTGTAAAATCTAGCATTGCCAGTTTAGAGGAAATTGATATTTTTTAGTATTGCTATTATATTCAAAAATATATATTGAGATAAATGAACTGGTGAAGCATATCAGTTTGCTATTTAGTTTTATGAATTGCTAAGCCATGCATAGAGATGAAATGCTATACTGATACATTGTAAAGAATATATGAGAAATGGCTATATAGATACTAAATGGAAAAGTCTTTTTCTTCAACAGTATATTGCAATTATGTTATTTGCAATTCCAGTAGTTAAAAAGTCCCCAATTGTTCATTTATATGTCTTTGAAGGCTTTAAAATTTATAAAGAAAATGATCCACCTAATTATTCCCCCATGATAATTTGCAGTTTCTTAGTCATCATTTAAGCAGGATTCTAAAGTTAATAGATTCTTCTATAAACAAGTAGTAAGAAAAATTACTACTAAAATTCAGCTTTGTGCCTTTGAACCTTATTGCCAACACCTAAACATCTGAGTAGATTAGAGCACACTTCTGATCAGAACATGATCCATTTGGCTACATCCAACAGTGAACAGAAATATAACAGCAGAAAGAAGTCATTTTTAATAAGTCATTGTTATAAAATTCAGAGCTAAAATCTATTCATCATTGAGAAATTCTTAGTCCTATAGGAATAGGCTCCTTGTAATTAAATCTATAATGTAAATTAGAAAATCAGCTGGAAATTGAAGTTTCTGGTGCCTGTCTATTAAGTATGAGACTATTTGGTTTCTAGTCTTCTGTGTTTAACAATTATAATATTTTAATTATTTTGTTTCATTCTCAGTAGAACAAAACACATCTTTGGTAGTTTCTTTGAGTGTATGAGAATACTGGGAATGATGGTAGTGTTCTTTTGGTTTAAAGATGATTTCTGAATATAGTTAATTTATGGCATCTTCTGAATAAAACTGATAAAATGACCATTCTTAAATAATGGTCTCATGTATGCCCTTTTCCCCTCAGGTGAATCAACAGAAATGCCTAATGAATTAGTAGGTTAAACAACATATTGTTCTATGAAAACTGGACAACCTAACTGACTTTCTTTTAGAATTGTGACCTTTAAAAAAAAACAATGCTTTAAAGAAAATTACAATTTTAAATGTTTTCTTGAGTCTAGAATGAGTTATTTAAAAAAAAAAAAACAGGGTCATAGACTTCTAATTCACTTTTGAAAGCTCATATACATCAGAATACTTATAAAAATTCTAGTGAAAATTTTTCATCTATTTATTTTTCCATTTCTAATAGGAAATTTGTACTCTTCTGGTTGGTACTTAAATGAACTGAACCTTCTTGTGTACTGATTCCTTTTCCTTTAATCCTCGCCTTAATGGGGTAGATGGTGTTAGCAAGTGAAGTGAAGTTGTGTATCATGAAGCCATTCGTGGCTTTTGGAGAGTATTATATTTCAGTTGCATTGCTGCATTCTATTACATTTCACAAAATGTTAGGGGAAATATGTTTGATAAAATAAAATTCTCAAATAATTGTAGGAAATGATCTGATCAAGTACCCCATATTTTAGGCCACATATTAAGTATAGAGGTAAAGATTGGGTCCTTAATGTCACCTACAGCATGATATAAAGATCCAACCCATGTGTCTTAGAATTTGGGTTAATTCTATAAAGTAAGAAGATTCTAGCTATCTTGAGATGTAAAATTCTCATGTTTAGTACTCTTTTATAATAAAAATCTGGAGATTTTGCCCATCTTACTCGTAGTTATATAAGCTCAGCAATTTAATTTGATAACCTGTACTGTTCATTTTAATCACTGCTTAAAAGTCTTCAATCTGTTAGTTTTTCAAAGTGGTATTTTAGAAGTTTGGCAGTAATTATATTTATTAATGTTTTACATTTTTATCCCTTCTTACACACATGCACACATACAAACATTGAGAGGGTTTGAGGAAAAGGAAAATAGTATCTTTTCTCCTCCGCTTTTCATTTCTTAGTTCCCAAATAGACTGGTGCTAGTCATTTGTAATTATTATTTATTTTGGTCAAATATGAGAATTTAATTCTCAACAATGAGAAGTTTATAATAAATGAAAATAATTTATTTGGGAGCAGATTGCATTTGAATGCTTAGATAAGTATCTGTTCCGTAATCACTACATGCTTATTTATCATTTGCAAGGATCTGGTAGAGAAAAGTAAGATATGCCAATGCATTCAATTACTCTGCTTTTGTATCAGCTCAGGTGTTCACAGAAACAGGAGTGTGGAATCCCAGCCCTTTATTTTAATTGCACATTTATGCTTTATTTTTCTTTCTATCAACTCTTTAGTTCCACTGATATGTAAAATAGTTACTGAGAGAAATGATTAACCTTTTGATTTTTCTTTTGTTGATCTGTAATATTTTTAAATGCAGCTATTATTTAACAAATGCCACATGTTAATATTACTTAATAGTATATTCCTACATAAATAAATATTCCACCTGTGTTAAGGCAGTGAAATATTTCTTAATGTTGGCCTGAGGACCAAGTGAGCCATCTTTCTAGTTAGGCAAGTATTATGTGAAAGGACCAAATGATTCAGAGAGGAGAATTTGTGCATTATTTAACTTCCCCATATGAAGCTTGAGTTTACTACTACCTGTATTACTATCCATATTCATACATCTGACAATGATCAATAAATCCAAATTTTATTCTTCACTAAGCAGTTGAAAAACCTTGTCTTCTGACCAAATTGGACTACTACCTAGTTAGAATCCATAAAAGTCTTTATAAAACAATGAAAAAGAAAAGAGAAGTTTGGTAATAACTTCCAAAATTCTGTATTTTAATTTTTTATTACAAAAGAAAAAGTGGCTGGAATGAGACTCTTCAAGGAATTCTTGCACATCCCTTAAATAATCTAGCAGACAACACAGTCCTAGAATTCAGGCTTCCATTTTGGTTTCATTATTATTAAGTAAATATTTTCATATAAATGGAAATGTTTTCCTCAAAATATTAACTCAAAATATACTCCTTATATTAAGGATTATTGTAACCACATTTTTTGTAAATTCCCTGTGTATAACTTTTTCCTGTTAATATGTGATGCCTTTTCATTTAATTTGATTATCTGCTGGTATTGGGGCCAATAGATTTGTGAATACTTTGTGGATGTGTCCATGTATAGGTGTCTATATATATATATTTTTCCTAGCTAATACCTCAAATGTGTGATTGTTTAATATATATCAACTATGTTTGTACAGAGCAGGGCTTCCATTATCAGTGGATATTCTTATTTCTAACTTTGAAAATCAGTCCACAGAATTTCATTGTGAATTCTTTCTGTTGATCCTTTTCATATTTTAGTACAGACATTCCTATTAAATGGCCCATACTTCTAAAGTAATTGTATCTTTCTGTATCTAGGAATCTGGAAATATGTAGGGGTAAGAAGTGTTTCTTGAAATATCTTGGTTTAATAAATTACTATTGGCAATTGGATTACTGGTTGCCAAGACACCTAGCAAATGACACCTGACATGAATATGAACAAGTCTCATTTACTTCAAAACAAGAGTTGGGGCATTCTAATCTGATTAAAATTATAATAGAGATTTTCAATGATATTGGAGTATTTTAATAATCAGTTTCAAAATGAATTATTTTGAGTTGGATGACCATACCAAAGAGAAGAAAGGAACTCATACATAAATGACATTTTTTATTAAGAAATGCTTCTTACCTATTTTGTCTTTGTTTTTGGATTGTTACATAAAAATTTATTTCTGTTTAAAGTTTAATTTGTATTTTAAAAAGCTGCAGGTAATATTCAAGTTAAGATGAAATTTTAATGGAAGCCTTTATAAGTTAAATGACGTGAAACTAGTAAAGGAGATTTTACTTTATTTGTCTATAGTGCATTCAAGATTATATAATTAGGTTTAAAATGGAATGTCTGATTTGTAATATATTCAATGTTATATCAGACTTCTATAAAAATAAAGTTTTCTGCGTGAGAACTGTTAAAGAAAATGGCATTAATTTTTACTAATGTTCTGCTAAATGATTTATGATGTTTTTTTGTCTTTCAGTATGCAGTTTATTTCAGCATATGAATAAAAAGGTCTGTTCTCACTGTACAGATTTAAATTTTTATCATGTTTTATAGTTCTAAAGTGCCCTTTCTTTCATTCAACAAATGAGTCAGGTGCTGGGAATTCAACACTGAGCAAGGCAGAAACCCTTATGAAGTTTACATTTAGCAAGGAAAATAAATGTCAAATAAGTAACTAATTATAATTATGATGAATGATACAAAGAAAATTACAAGGTACCATAAGAGCATATATGTGGAAGACCTAAACTACTCTGAGTGGGTAAACTAGCTGAAACCAAAAATGAGATAAGTAGGAGTGAGGCGGAGGCTAGAGAAATATTTTAGGCAGAATGTGTTAAGCTAGTATGGTCAGAAGATCTTTAGGGAACTGAAGTAAACTTGTATGATGGCATAAGGAAGATAGGATACGGTAGAGAATTAAAATATTAAAATTAAGATGGGGTCAGATCTCATAAGACTGTCGACGACGACGATGATGATATTCAGCTTTATCCAAAGTCAGTAGAAAACCTTGTGATTTTTAAGAGGGGAGTCTTGTGATAAGATTTGAGTTTTTTAAAATATCATTTTGGTTGCTGTGTGAAGAAGACAGGAAGGCAAACATGAGTGTAATATAAAAGGGGAAATTTTAAGTTGTATGTATGTGACTAAAATAAAAATTTTTAAAAACAAAACATAGGATTGTATAGCACAGTGAATCCTAATGTAAACCATGGACAGTAGTTAACAGTACAATTATAATAACATTCTTTCATCAGTTGTGGCAAATGTACCATACTAATGCAAGGTGGCAAAAATAGAGGAGTATACTGGAGCTCTGTATTTGCTGCATGACTTTTCTGTAAACCTACAATTTCTGTATTAGAGTTAAGTATATGGTATATACAGAGGATATTTTATCCGTTGCAAAGATGTACTAATTGGCTTTACCTAAGAGAAAGACACCACCTGCATTCTTACTAAAAGGAATACTCAGAGGATGGGTGCAGACGCAGGTAGATTTGTAGCCTTGGTGGCAAGATGGGATAGCTTTCATTTTTTGGATGAAATAGGCAGTTTATATAGAGTGTGCAAGGGGAAAAGAATGGTAAGCACAGGCTTATAATGAAGAGGATTTGACGGAATCATTTTCACTGAATCAAATGACTAGTAAAAAAAAAAAAAAGTAGTATTTCTGAGGGTTCCAGGTTGGTGACAGAATTTACAGTCTGCTTAGTTGTGTGATTTTTCTCCAGCTGACCCAGCAGCATATGTTTGGAGAAAACGGGCATTTAGTTCATCCAAATTTGGGGGTTTGCCAAGCAGAAAGAATAAAGGAAAGAGTGCTGGGGCAATAAAGATGTTGTCAAGTGAGTGATTCCATTGATTGACTATGGGACATAATATGTCAGAGATCAGGAAACAAAGATAGATAGAGGCTAATGGACAGGGCAATTTATGGTGGGAGCTGCACAATGAAGCTGTAAAGTTAGGAGATGGAATACAGGGAGCATTTGAAATAAGTGAATTCTGAGATCATTGCCTAAGTCCAGGGTGTGATGACATTGGCTGGTAGTATAGAAGAAAAAGTTACTACATATGACCTTAAAATTGTATTCTCAATGGGCTCAAACCCAAACCTCAGCCAGAATCAACATATTAGTAAGGTATTTTCCAATTTGATGAGTCTAAGAGATAAAATTTTTATGTTTATATTTTGGAAAGTCAGTAAGACTCTCCTCCTCATGTGAATTTGAATACCAATTAGAATTTTTACCCAGGCAGTGGAGCCAGCTTGAACCCTGATTCTTGAAACTTCCCACATTCTCCAGCTTTGCTTACACAATTCATTACAGTCTTGTAATGTTTGGCTTATTGTTTCCATAAAGACCTCCCTATGGGCTAACAACAACAACAACAAAAATGGAAATAGCAAATGTTAGGATTTTATTATTATAAATCAATATATTCACTTTTGGAAGTCATTAGAATGCAGTCACTAAAAGAGTCTGCAGTTTCCTTTAGTAGTGGAGAAACTGATTAAGTTAAAATGTTGAGATATACAATTATTGTATCCCATTACAAATGTAATGTTTACTTGTTATCTTAACCTTTTAAAATATCTACTTAGGATCTTTTATACTGTACGTAATATATTAGTAAAGTAGTACATGTATATAATTTAAAAATATATTGGGTGCACATGTTCAAAAGTCTTACTAACAAATGTGCAGTTCAAAAAGGAAACCATTGAACCAAAGAACAGCCTATGAGATTCAGGCATTTGTAGTGCTGTAGCCCTCTATCATTATGTTTTCCAGAGGGAATGAATAGCAATGGTTAATTATGCAGAGGTCAATTAGGAGAATTTCTAGTTTATTTGAAATTTTTCCTCAAGTGTGCACAACCAAAAAATTAGTTTGAGTTGGTTTGTTTTATATGTATTGGTCTTTTGACAGCTAATAGAATGTGTAGTTTTAAAGGCTGGATGGTTTTTAAAAAGAAAACAATGGGACTTTGTTCTAGTTCATAGTTACATTGCTCTTAATTCATACTAAACTTCTTAGTTTAGTCCTGTATGCAAAACTGACATAGGATCTTTTCAAACACGTCACAGGACACGTTTCATATTCCATACTAGCCATATGTCTGCTTAGATTATAATTTGTTTCTTATTCCTTATACTTCAGTGTGTCAGGATTTTCTCTCTATACTGCTGAAGTAATCATTACAAATATGCCCCCATTTAAAATGGAGATGTTAAAATACAAACTTAAACCAGATACATAAGTATAATTTTTCTCATTCCAAAAAGATTATTATACAAATGATTTCAGCAAAAGTTTCAGTTTAACAATATATACCATAGATTTTCTGTTATCGGTTTAAAATGAGATTTAATTTTTTTAATTAACAATTAACAACTCCAGAACATATCTTTTGTGTAAAGGCAAAGACTACCTGAATATCCAAAACCTTAAAATAAAAATTTGCAAGCTTGATCTCGAGCTTCCTTATTTAAAGCAATATTTCATACTGAGAATGAAGAAGAACCCAACATATATAGAATTTATTATGATGAAACTAACTCAAATCTCAGTATACCTGTGTTAGAAATTGTAGGACGGTGTAACGTATGGATCAAACCAGCATGAACCATAAGCAGATAGCTGCCCTGCATGACAGCAGGTGCCGGCCTGTCTGGAAGGGAATGAGAACCAAAGATATATATAACAAAGGAAGTCACTGAAGCCTAACGGAGTTTACCTGGGAGTTTTGATGATAGTTAATAGATCATCTGTGTCTCCGTAGGCATCCCCCACCTCGCCCATCCTCACGTGGACGTACCCGTGAAACTAAGATAAGGAAGTCTTTGTGCTCATCCCAAGGGATTAGCCCTTCCTTGGGACGTGCAGCAAAGCACTTCTACTCCTGGACAAATTGCCATAAGTACGGACCCGAGTCCCAGGAAAAGTAGGTCTCACCCAGGAGGGGATGCTCTGCCTGGGACCCTGTGCTAGCTGAGACTGTGGTAGGCTGAAAAACCGGGACTTCCCCAGCCAATAGTATCAGACGTGGGGGCCTTCTCCAGCTTGGTGAGTTTTTCTTTTCCTTTCCTTTTTCTGCTGGACAGACTGCTTTACTTTCAATTATCATATCATAAATAATAAATGTTTGTAGTCTTGTAATTCAATAAATTCTGTTCTGTAAAGTTATGCTATATCAGTTTGTGTCTCTTTCCTCCTCCCACGATTCACCTTACACAATACCTGAGGTATTATTACTTTTAAAGCTGCTGTTGTTAAAATACTAAGGATTTTTAAAAATTTATGTAGAGTCTAGCAGTATTATTATTTTACATAGCTTAAAGAGCTGCTTGTTATTCTAAGACTGAAATAAAATATTAACTTTTTCTGCTGTTTAATGATAATTGGCCTATCTGGAAAAGTTGCAGCTTGGCTTCATTATGCCTAGGAACCAACCAAAACAGCCCTTTCTTTAGATCAGGTGTACTTTCCCATTGTCTTTGATTCCCCATTTTCCTATCCAGTGTTCATCACTATTCCTCCTATCCTAACCCTATATAAAATAGGTTATGGAAAATCAATAAACCCAATCATTTTCTAGGTACAATATGTCATCATTAAAATACAGTTCAATTTCAGAGATGTTAAAATTTGGGGGGTGGGGGACAGTCCATCTTAGAATCAGTGATTTGCAGTTATTACTTTTAGGTCTGACTATTGGTGAGGTCAGAGCCTTTGTCTCTGTTTCTTTTTAGCTTAAACTTTGCTTAGCTTTTAGTTGAGAGAGAAGTCTCTCAACTTCTTGATTATGCTTTCCTATCAAAAAATTAACAATATCTGTATTTATTAGCTATGTATATTATTATGCTGTGTACATACTAAAAATAAAAATTGTAAATGAGAAAATTATATGTTTATATATACATATACACATATTTATATATACATGTGTCTGTGTATGTATAATTCCTACTAGGTCCTTCTTGACCACAGAGATTATCTGATTGGTACATCTCATTTGGAGAAAACCAGTACACATACTGATAAATATTTCCTCTGATCCTCTGCCAACAGCAGTGGTATTAATGAATAAACACACACAGATCAGTCTGAGTAAATAAGAATTCTCCCACTGACATGCCATAATTTGAAAGCCACCACATTTGGAAATTAGAAATCTTATTAATTTTTTTCAATTTGAGGATATAGTGGTGTTTGGAGACCTTGGAAAGCTATAGTTTTTTTTTCTCTACTCAAGGGGAGAAAAAAAAATAGCAATATTTTCCAAGTTAACTACTATCTGTTAGGGTCATCATCAAGATAGGGGGTTGTGTTAAAATGAAAAATAGCACTTCTAAAAATTAAGATTCTGCTAGAGTTCATATCATAGTTGTAATTGCCTACAAACTTGGCTGCAAATGGTAAGGAATAAAAAGATTTTATTCAGGCCCCGAATTATTGGTTTATTTTAATCACTTTTATTTGGCAAAAGTTCATTGACTTCCCATTGAGCACAAGAAACTTAGTCACTATAAGAAACAGGGAGAGGTATTTGTTTCCAAAGCTTCCATTCATCACAACCTTCAGCAATAACTGTTGCGCTAACTGCAGTCCTGCCCTGTGCTCTTTGGACAACATGGGAGATGTCTTGCTTGGTTGAAGACCAGCTAAAGGGCAAGTGCCTGACTTGATTATTAAAAAAAGCCTGGAGGCGCAGCAAGATGGTGGACTGGTGAGCTGTATGTTTTAGTTACTCCTCCAGGAGAGTAGGTAGAAAGCCAGGAACTGCGTGGACTGGACACCACAGAGCAATCTGACTTTGGGCATACTTCTTACAACACTCATGAAAATGTGGAACTGCTGAGATCAGCGAAATCTGTAAGTTTTTGCGGCCAGGGGACCCGCGCCCCTCCCTGCCAGGCTCAGTCCCGTGGGAGGAGGGGCTGTCAGCTCCGGGAAGGAGAAGGGAGAACTGCAGTGGCAGCCCTTATCGGAAACTCATTCTACTGATCCAAACTCCAACCATAGATAGACTGAGACCAGACACCAGAGAATCTGAGAGCAGCCAGCCCAGCAGAGAGGAGACAGGCATAGAAAAAAAACAACACGGAAAACTCCAAAATAAAAGCGGAGGATTTTTGGAGTTCTGGTGAACATAGAAAGGGGAAGGGCAGAGCCCAGGCCCGAGCTCAGGCCCTGAGGCGCATATGCAAATCCCGAAGAAAAGCTGATCTCTCTGCCCTGTGGACCTTTCCTTAATGGCCCTGGTTGCTTTGTCTCTTAGCATTTCAATAACCCATTAGATCTCTGAGGAGGGCCCTTTTTTTTTTTTTTTAATCTTTTTTTCTTTTTCTAAAACAATTACTCTAAGAAGCCCAATACAGAAAGCTTCAAAGACTTGCAATTTGGGCAGGTCAAGTCAAGAGCAGAACTAAGAGAGCTCTGAGACAAAAGGCAATAATCCAGTGGCTGAGAAAATTCACTAAACACCACAACTTCCCAAGAAAAGGGGGGTGTCCGCTCACAGCCATCATCCTGGTGGACAGGAAACACTCCTGCCCATCGCCAGCCCTATAGCCCAGAGCTGCCCCAGACAACCCAGTGTGACGGAAGTGCTTCAAATAACAGGGACACACCACAAAACTGGGCGTGGACATTAGCCTTCCCTGCAACCTCAGCTGATTGTCCCAGAGTTGGGAAGGTGGAGCAGTGTGAATTAACAAAGCTCCATTCAGCCATCATTTCAGCAGACTGGGAGCCTCCCTACACAGCCCAGCAGCCCAGAACTGCCCTGGGGGGACGGCACTCACCTGTGACATAAAACAGTCATCCCTCAACAGAGGACTTGGGGTGCACAGCCTGGAAGAGGGGCCCACTTGCAAGTCTCAGGAGCCATACACCAATACCAAGGACTTGTGGGTCAGTGACAGAGACAAACTGTGGCAGGACTGAACTGAAGGATTAGACTATTGCAGCAGCTTTAAAACTCTAGGATCACCAGGGAGATTTGATTGTTAGGGCCACCCCCCCTCCCTGACTGACCAGAAACACGCCCCATATACAGGGCAGGCAACACCAACTACACACGCAAGCTTGGTACACCAACTGGACCCCACAAGACACACTCCCCCACTCACCAAAAAGGCTAAGCAGGGGAGAACTGGCTTGTGGAGAACAGGTGGCTCGTGGACGCCACCTGCTGGTTAGTTAGAGA
Organism: Choloepus didactylus; assembly: GCF_015220235.1. Classification (NCBI taxonomy): domain Eukaryota; kingdom Metazoa; phylum Chordata; class Mammalia; order Pilosa; family Megalonychidae; genus Choloepus; species Choloepus didactylus. Next base: position 108,894,589 of record NC_051309.1, on the reverse strand, counting down.
AAGTGTACTCCACGAAGCTGTAGATCTGATAAATTAGAGATAAGGAATTCAGTTGGTCTACAAATCCTAAAAGAACCCTATCAAGTGCAGCAAATGCCACGAGGCCAAAAACAACAGAAAATTATAAAGCATATGAAAAAACCAGATGATATGGATAACCCATGCCCAAGCACCCAAATCAAAAGAGCAGAAGAGACACAGCACCTAGAGCAGCTACTCAAAGAACTAAAGATGAACAATGAGACCATAGTACGGGAGACAAAGGAAATCAAGAAGACCCTAGAAGAGCATAAAGAAGACATTGCAAGACTAACTAAAAAAATGGATGATCTTATGGAAATTAAAGAAACTGTTGACCAAATTAAAAAGATTCTGGACACTCATAGTACAAGACTAGAGGAAGTTGAAGAACGAATCAGTGACCTGGAAGATGACAGAAGGGAAAATGAAAGCATAAAAGAAAGAATGGGGAAAAAAATTGAAAAACTCGAAATGGACCTCAGGGATATGATAGATAATATGAAACGTCCGAATATAAGACTCATTGGTGTCCCAGAAGGGGAAGAAAAGGGTAAAGGTCTAGGAAGAGTATTCAAAGAAATTGTTGGGGAAAACTTCCCAAATCTTCTAAACAACATAAATACACAAATCATAAATGCTCAGCGAACTCCAAATAGAATAAATCCAAATAAACCCACTCCGAGACATATACTGATCACACTGTCAAACACAGAAGAGAAGGAGCAAGTTTTGAAAGCAGCAAGAGAAAAGCAATTCACCACATACAAAGGAAACAGCATAAGACTAAGTAGTGACTACTCAACAGCCACCATGGAGGTGAGAAGGCAGTGGCACGATATATTTAAAATTCTGAGTGAGAAAAATTTCCAGCCAAGAATACTTTATCCAGCAAAGCTCTCCTTCAAATTTGAGGGAGAGCTTAAATTTTTCACAGACAAACAAATGCTGAGACAATTTGCTAACAAGAGACCTGCCCTACTGGAGATACTAAAGGGAGCCCTACAGACAGAGAAACAAAGAAAGGACAGAGAGACTTGGAGAAAGCTTCAGTACTAAAGAGATTCAGTATGGGTACAATAAAGGATATTAATAGAGAGAGGGGAAAAATATGACAAACATAAACCAAAGGATAAGATGGCTGATTCAAGAAATGCCTTCATGGTTATAACATTGAATGTAAATGGATTAAACTCCCCAATTAAAAGATACAAATTCGCAGAATGGATCAAAAAAAATGAACCATCAATATGTTGCATACAAGAGACTCATGTTAGACACAGGGACACAAAGAAACTGAAAGTGAAAGGATGGAAAAAAATATTTCATGCAAGCTACAGCCAAAAGAAAGCAGGTGTAGCAATATTAATCTCAGATAAAATAGACTTCAAATGCAGGGATGTTTTGAGAGACAAAGAAGGCCACTACATACTAATAAAAGGGGCAATTCAGCAAGAAGAAATAACAATCGTAAATGTCTATGCACCCAATCAAGGTGCCACAAAATACATGAGAGAAACACTGGCAAAACTAAAGGAAGCAATTGATGTTTCCACAATAATTGTTGGAGACTTCAACACATCACTCTCTCCTATAGATAGATCAACCAGACAGAAGACCAATAAGGAAATTGAAAACCTAAACAATCTGATAAATGAATTAGATTTAACAGACATCTACAGGACATTACATCACAAATCACCAGGATACACATACTTTTCTAGTGCTCACGGAACTTTCTCCAGAATAGATCATATGCTGGGACATAAAACAAGCCTCAATAAATTTAAAAAGATTGAAATTATTCAAAGCACATTCTCTGACCACAATGGAATACAATTAGAAGTCAATAACCATCAGAGACTTAGAAAATTCACAAATACCTGGAGGTTAAACAACACACTCCTAAACAATCAGTGGGATAAAGAAGAAATAGCAAGAGAAATTGCTAAATATATAGAGACGAATGAAAATGAGAACACAACATACAAAAACCTATGGGATGCAGCAAAAGCAGTGCTCAGGGGGAAATTTATAGCACTAAACGCATATATTAAAAAGGAAGAAAGAGCCAAAATCAAAGAACTAATGGATCAACTGAAGAAGCTAGAAAATGAACAGCAAACCAATCCTAAACCAAGTACAAGAAAAGAAATAACAAGGATTAAAGCAGAAATAAATGACATAGGGAACAAAAAAACAATAGAGAGGATAAATATCACCAAAAGTTGGTTCTTTGAGAAGATCAACAAGATTGACAAGCCCCTAGCTAGACTGACAAAATCAAAAAGAGAGAAGACCCATATAAACAAAATAATGAATGAAAAAGGTGACATAACTGCAGATCCTGAAGAAATTAAAAAAATTATAAGAGGATATTATGAACAACTGTATGGCAACAAACTGGATAATGTAGAAGAAATGGACAATTTCCTGGAAACATATGAACAACCTAGACTGACCAGAGAAGAAATAGAAGACCTCAACCAACCCATCACAAGCAAAGAGATCCAATCAGTCATCAAAAATCTTCCCACAAATAAATGCCCAGGGCCAGATGGCTTCACAGGGGAATTCTACCAAACTTTCCAGAAAGAACTGACACCAATCTTACTCAAACTCTTTCAAAACATTGAAGAAAATGGAACACTACCTAACTCATTTTATGAAGCTAACATCAATCTAATACCAAAACCAGGCAAAGATGCTACAAAAAAGGAAAACTACCAGCCAATCTCCCTAATGAATATAGATGCAAAAATCCTCAACAAAATACTTGCAAATCGAATCCAAAGACACATTAAAAAAATCATACACCATGACCAAGTGGGGTTCATTCCAGGCATGCAAGGATGGTTCAACATAAGAAAATCAATCAATGTATTACAACACATTAACAAGTCAAAAGGGAAAAATCAATTGATCATCTCAATAGATGCTGAAAAAGCATTTGACAAAATCCAACATCCCTTTTTGATAAAAACACTTCAAAAGGTAGGAATTGAAGGAAACTTCCTCAACATGATAAAGAACATATATAAAAAATCCACAGCCAGCATAGTACTCAATGGTGAGAGACTGAAAGCCTTCCCTCTAAGATCAGGAACAAGACAAGGATGCGCGCTGTCACCACTGTTATTCAACATTGTGCTGGAAGTGCTAGGCAGGGCAATCCGGCAAGACAAAGAAATAAAAGGCATCCAAATTGGAAAAGAAGAAGTAAAACTGTCATTGTTTGCAGATGATATGATCTTATATCTAGAAAACCCTGAGAAATCGACGATACAGCTACTAGAGCTAATCAACAAATTTAGCAAAGTAGCGGGATACAAGATTAATGCACATAAGTCAGTAATGTTTCTATATGCTAGAAATGAACAAACTGAAGAGACACTCAAGAAAAAGAAGCAGGGAGAAAGGTAAAACATGATCCCCTAGCCTTCTGTATCTTATGGTGTTACTGGAAAAAAAACCAAAACTGTAGCACATAATTATGCACAAAAAAAATCAGCCATTCTTTGTAATGTATAGTAGCATTCAAGAGAATGTTATGGATGAGAAGGTAAGATTTGAGGTGGATATTTTAGGGGACAAGATTTAAATAGCTAATATAAAGAGAAATAAGCATTCCAGAATCCATGTGGGATAGTAAAGTGATGTTGATGGAAATGTGAGGTAATCAATTTGGCTGGAGTAGAGGATTTACACTGGAATGTGTTCAAAAGTAAGATAGAATATGTTAGTGCCCTATCAAAGACTGTCAACTTTATCAGTGGTACATCCCTAAAGATATTTTAATGCAATTTTATTGAGATATATTCACATACCAGATACTTATCCAATGTGTACAATCAATGGTTCAGAGTATCATCATATAATTCTGCATACATCACCACAATCAATTTTTGAACATTTTCATTGCTCCAAAAAAATTAAGAATAAAAATTTTAAAAGAACACCCAAAACATCCCATACCCTTTATCCCACTTATTATTTATTTACCTTTTGTCTTTGTTTTCTTACTCATCTGTCCATACACTGGATAGAGACAGTGTCAGTTGCAAGGTTTCGTAGTTACACAGTCACACCTTAAGAGCTATATAGTTATACAGTCATCTTCAAGAATCAAGGCCACTGGATTAAGGTTCAACAGTTTCAGGTATTTCCTTCTAATTATTCCAATACACTAAAAACTACAAAGGGATCTATATAATGCGTAAGAATGACCTCCAGAATGACCTCGTGACTGTTTGAAATCTCTCAGCCACTGAAACTCTATTTTGTTTCATTTCTCTTCCCCCTTTTAGTCCAAAAGACTTTCTCAAACCCACAATGCCAGGGAGACTTGCACCCCTGGGAGTCATGTCCCACATAAGGGGGGAAGGCAGTGAATTTACCGTAAGAGTTGACTTAGAGTTGCCACATCTGAGCAAGAAAAGAGGTCCTCTGGAAGTAAATCTTAGGCAAAATTATAAGTAGGCTTAGCTTCTCCTTTGCAAGAATGCATTTCATAAGGGCAAGCCCCAAGATCAAGGGCTTGGCCTGTTGAATTGGTAGTCCCTAATGCTTGCAAGAATATCAGGAATTCCCCAGGTGGGGAAGTTTAATATTTCCACATTTTTCCCCAGTCCCTCAAGGGGGCTTTGCAAATACTTTTTTATTCTCTGCCTAAATTATTCTGGGATGAATCAAGGCATAACACAAACCTGTACAAACCAACAAAATCTCACTCCCTATTCAAGGTTCCATGTAGTTATGGTGTTCGAATAAACTGACTATATAAGTTAAATTAGATAGTGTGCTAAAGAAGATATAAATTTTGCACCAAGTAAACATCTCTTCCTTTGGTCTCACACAGATGTTGAAGTTTTAAAACACCGTCAATATCATCTTTTACCCTTTAGTCTGATTTGCCTTAGTCCTAACCAGATCAGCTTCATTCATACCTACTAAAGATTTTTTGAGCAGGCATTAATAAGCAGTGTTTTAGGAAGGTTTATCTGGCAGTTATTACATGGCTACTGATACACTGTTACTGAATAAAAATTATGGTCTGAATCAAGAATTGAAAAAAATAAAAGTATACATACAAAAGTATAAAAAAGAAAAGACAACATGAGTAAAGAGAGAGGGCAGTCAAACATGATTCCTCACTGGTGGAATCATGGTACCTTTACATAGGAATCAGGAGAAATAGGTTTATTGGAGAAGTTTTTAGAGCTTCTGAGTTAGAGCTGACAGCAAGACATGTATATAGAAATATCCAGCAACCAACAGGCAGCTAAGAATATGAACAAGATGCAGATTCACGACTCTTGTTCTTAGGACACTATGAAAAGAGAAGAACTAGAAGAGGAACCAAAGGCAATCTTGGGAAATACCATGATCTGAAAAGTTAGGAGACTGGAGTGAGTAGGGGTCTGATACAAATTGTGCAGCATCCCCACAACTAAGTAATCCAGGAGTTTAAGGCAAAGGAAATGATCTTCAATGGTGGCAATTACTATGGAACTGTCATGTTCACTTAAAATATAATTAGGAAAGAAGTCATTTGTGACATTGGGAGCTCTGTAGTTTACAGTTTTAAAATCTCAAGGATAACTAGGAAATAAGTATTCAACTCCTTTCAAATCTTGCTCTAAATAGTTCATTCCTTTTGCACTCTTGCTTTTAGTGATTGGAGAAGATCTATCCTAAACAAGTTCCCATTTATTGCATTTTCCAAGATACAGTACCCTGTATTGAACAAATGAGATCAGAAATAATCTACAACTAAAGCCATGAACTTCAATTTTCCTAAGAAGTTTTAAGATCCACTAAAGCAGTAGTTCTCAACTGGGTTGCAATTTTGGCCCCCAGGAGATTTTTGGTTGTCACAAGTGATGGGTGGGGAGAGTTGCCACTGGCATCTAGTGAGTAGAAGCCAGAGATGCTGCTAAACATTCTACAGTGCACAGGATGGTCCTCTACAACAAAGAATTATCTGGCCCAAAATGTCAGTGGTGTTGAGATTGAGAATCCCCGGGCTAAAGTGATTGGAGAGGGTCCCCCCTTTTACCATACTTTCTCAATATCCTACCACCTCCTCCAGGCTCTAGCTAACTGTGCAAACAAGCAAGGCAAATAAATGTTATGGGCAATCCTTAGAAGACACACCTACGTATCAAGTCATGACAGAAGGTAGTCCAATATCTGTACATTTTTTTAAAGATAGAGGTTTGGGATACACAATGACTCAGAGAGTCCCAGAAAGTCCTTGGCTCCTCGATTCAATCTAGGCAAGGCCTTAAGCAAAGAACTTGTAGGCTGACTCCCATGGGAAAGCCAAAAAACCTAGGAATTTGGGTTCCGAACCCTATGAACCTGAGCTTCTAATAACTTCTAATAACCTATACCAGCTTGTGACGCTTTACCCTCAAACTTCATCTGTAAGTACAGCTTTTTAAGGTAACAGACCCTGAAAAACTAATGAAATTCATGCACCGTCTCCCTGCATAAAAATGTCTTCTTGCAAAAACCTTGCATGCATTTCCTGGGACTTTAGGTCACTGCGATCTCGTAAGAATGGTCTCTCCTTCAGCTCGAGAACTCCCTTTGACCCAAGGCGCCGCGCACTGGCGCGAGAACAGCTGACAGCCTTTCGGAATGGGGTGGGGGAGGGGCGGGGCGGGGCGGGGCGCAGTGTGGGGTGGTGCGTTTGTAGTTTCCGCGGCCCTGCCCGGAAATCCTGTGTCACCCGGTGTCGGAGGCGTGGAAAGTGCTTCCTGGAGAATTGGCGAGGTCACGAATCATGTGACCGCGGCTTTTAGAGGAACCTTTGGAGCAGTTCCTGAAGTGACAGCTGGGAGAACCCGAACAGGTTCCGGAACAGAAATCCAGGTAACTAGTGCCCGTTTGCGCTGTCTGGAGGCCTGGGCCCGGAGGTGGCGCGAGGGATGAGATGGAAGAGGAGGAGAGTACGCCCCTTTCCCTCCTCTTTGGGCTTAGACCCTTGGGGTGGAGTGGGCTGAGGTAACTCATCCCGCCTACCCGCCTGGGTCTCGGAGTGCTCCGATTCCTTTCGGCTTAGCCGTTCCGAGCCGCAAATCCATCGAGTCTGGCCTGTCCTTGACGAGGGGTGACCCTGTTTATTTGGCTGGGGCTGGGGGAACTGAGGAAGCCTTGAGGTGAGAGTCACCAGGGGTTTCTCTTTCAGGCGTGGAGATTGATCCTGCGGGAGAAAGGGGTTCATCATGGCGGATGTGAGTGTCACCCTCACACATGGTGGGGAGATTGGAGGAGGCTACTGAGCGGGGAGAGGTAGAGCTTACCAAGTAGAAATTTTTGTTTGTTTGTTTTAAGTCTCCCCACCCCCCGTTAATTATTTTCCCTAGGATCTGGAGTAGGCGACTAAAATGAATTTGAGGGGTCTTGAGTTTTTACCTAGAAGTGGAGGAGAGAGACTAAGGTGCTTGAGGGTGAGAAAATTGTATTATTCCCATTTCCCAATTTTGTGGACATAAAAAAGGCTCTAAATATTTACCATTTAAATTTCTAAATGATGGTCTGCTACCTTTCCCATCAATATGTGGTCAGTAGGACATGTGCTCTGAATTCTTTTTTCCAGTAAGTGGTATAATGTCTCGCTAGGTTCATTATAAACATTTGAGACGATTTCTAAGCTATCTCTTAGCACAGCAATAAAACCCAAATTCTAAGTTTAGTGTACTTAATTGTACTCGTTACTGGAAAGAGCTGGCATAAACTACTAATATTTTATGTTTTTTGTCCTGTTATCTTGCTTACATACATGCTGGGTATTCCTTTAAACGTTGAATTTATACTAATTCATTTAAGTCTTACAACAACTTTTATGAGGTAGGCACTATTATTATCCCTGTCTTAAGATGAGAATTCTCAGGCACAGAAATATGGAATAATCTGCTCCAGGTTGCACAGCTATTAAGTAACCCAGGTAGTCTGGGTTCAGAGTCTGTGCTCTGAACATTCTAAATTAATACACATCTGATTTTTCTTTTTAGGTTTTTATGCCTTTAGCACCCCTTTGTGGGGTATCGTCTATTAATTTTTGAGACCTTATCTATTCATAAGGCATAAGCAAATCATATCTGTTGAGCGTCTGCCTTGCAAGGGTTTCTGTGGCAAGGTCGGTGTGTGATTCCTCTCGTAAAGGTTTTTACTGTTGATAAAATAGAGTTGGGAAGTGGTTGTGAATGTGCATATGTGATTGTGTGAAAATTCAGAGGAGGGAGAGAGGGATTATGTCTGGTTTGTGTCTGCCAGGAGCACCTATTTGGAGTATTTGGTGGTTGAAATTAGCTCTAAATAATAAAAGGAATCTTTTTGAAAAGTGGGATTGAGAAGAGGATATATCTATTTGAATGAATAACATAAGCAAAGTCAGGGAGATAGGAAAGGGAGAGGTGTGTGTAGAGGAACTGTGAGTGATCCAGTTTAGCTGGAGTTGAGTATATATATGCGGAAGGAAGTGGTGGAAGGCAGGACTGTAAAATTAGAGCTAGACCCTATGTTGTAGAGTGCTTTGAATGTCTAAAGAATTTTTAATAATTCAGTAAACAGTAAAGAGCCATTCAAACATTGGGTCTCAACCTTGACCGCATAGGGAATCATTTGGGGAGCACTCCAACTCAGGCGTCAGTATATTTTAAAGCTCCCCAAGTTATCCGTAGCCAAGGTTTGGAACCACTGCAGTAAAGGTTTTAGCAAAGGAAAATAATATGATTAGCTTGGTATAAAACTATGTGGTTGAAAGAAATAGGAGACCAGGATATCTGTTGGGAGGCTAGTGCAAGTCATAATTAATAAAAGAACCTGAACTGTAGTGTCAGTGGAAAAGGAGAGGAAGAGATCAATTTTTAAAATTCGACTTGACAAGTGACTAAAAAGTGGCAGAAGTGAGGTTAGAGTTACATATTTCCCTTGGTTTCAAATCTGAATAACCAGGAGATTGTTAGTGCCATTAGTGGAAACAATAAGAGAAAATGGGGAAATCTGGATTTCAGGGGGAGCGTGGTGAATTCAGTTTGTGTGTGTGTGTGTGTTTTCAAGATGAGAGCAGGTAAGCTAGTGGTGATAGCATACAATAAAATGAACATTAAAGTTTGGAAAATAGTAGGAGACTGATTCATTTATGTAGAGGTCATAATTGATACCTGGATTATTGATGAAATTCCCCAGGTGAGAGAGTATAATGAGACAAAATAAAATAGTCTTCTATTTCCTTAGTCCTAGCTATGTTCCATGCTAAACACTTGACGTATGTTGTCATTTATCTTTAATCATGTGAGGAAACTGAGTTTTCAGAGAACTTAATCAACTTTCCCAGAGTCATTAAAAGTGAGATTAGAAAATCTCTCTATGAACATGAAAAGACATTTATTATATATTCTTAAGTGGACACAACAATAGTAATGGTATAAAATAGTATGAGACGTATAATCTAATTTTTCACAAGGTAGTTGTGTTTCTCATTTCCAGATTTACTAATCACTTTAAGTGCACCTTTTCAATAATAACAATTATGAAGTAGGTTCTGTGATTATCCCTACCTATAATGAAACTGAGACTTCGACAAAAAGGATAGTTAATTTTGCTCCAAGTCACGCAACTAGTAAGTCTCAAAATCAAAAAGAGAAAGATAAAATCCAACCAAGAAAGGTTATGAATAGTGACTTAAGGTCCTTGAATTGTGGATAGGCTGGTTTCTAGAGAACCAGTAGAAGTCATGTTACTATAATATGATTTTTTATATTCTCTTTTAGGACCTAAAACGGTTCCTGTATAAAAAATTACCAAGGTAAAAATATATTAATTTCTTATTGAATAAGTTCTGCATAACATGTTAATTTGATGTAGTATTTCATTTCTACTTATTTTAGACTGGTACCATTATAAATATATTATGCTATTAGCACTTTCAAATAAGTAACAGTTACCCTAGGCAGCACAAATGATGTTGACAAATGACTTTGTAGATAAGTAATATGAGGCCTAGAGAAGTTATGTGACTTGTCTAAGGCTAAACAGCTAATAGATACTAGAGGGCTAGAACTCAGATTCCTTGACACATTAGGGTTCTTTCAAACATACTGTGATTGTATTTTCCTGGATTTACTTTGAGGTAGTTAACAGTAATTTTAAGAGAGGTAGAAAAAAACCTAAGAACTTGCCTTAATTTTTAATATTGCTTTTAAGACTTACTTGCTGAATCTGTATAACCTGAGAATGCGCGACGAAGACAAGTTTATACTTGAAAAATCACGAGACTTTCTTTTGCTTGCACACAACTCATTTGATACACACTTTTATAAATTAGGCTCTTTTTAAGGCCGGCAGACTTCCTTTTAGATATTTTTATTGATTCAAGGACTTTGTCAGTTTAGCTGAGTTCTCCTTATACAAATGATGCCTTCTATGACATGTGCAGCTTTCCTTTTTACCCATGTTCATTTACAAGTAACTCAGAATTCCTGAGTTGAGGGAGTTAGGAAGAAGACTATGACTTGAGACATCCATTGTCACATTCCAAAATGAGGTGATTCCAAATTGATTGAATAATCTTTAAGGTAAGATAGAGAATATGTTTGAGATTCTTTTTTATTTCTTATCCCCTAAATCTGTTTGAAGTTAAAAAGATTTTAAGTGTCAGTTTATTCCTGTAGGTAGAAAAAACTCATTTGGATTTTTGCTGAAATTGTTTGTTGTGGTTTGTTATTGGCTTGTGCCTTTATCAACTCTGATAACAAACCACTGGAAATTAATGATATTATTTTCTGGATTTGATTTATCCACATTTTTCTTCTATATCAGAAAGAAAACACTGTTGAGGTATTAAATGAAATAATTGTTACCATTGGTTTTAATGTATTCTTAAATTCATTTTTACTCTTTCCTACTACTGGCAAACTACAAAGACAAGCTGCCAATTTGTTTTCAACCTAATGGTTAGCAATGCAGGCAGACCTAGTTTTGCATGTTAATGTGGGGCTGTAAAAATGACAGTGCAAGCTGAAACTGTGCAAAATGACTTTAGTTATCAGTTGGAAAAAATTATATTTGTTTCATGACCTTTAAAATTTCTTGTCCATTTAAAAATACTTACTGTCAATTATAAATATTTAGGGGAATAAAAAAAATACTAAAACTTATATTTGTTTAGTATACTAATTTAAAACATCAGAAACATTGGGAATTAAAGTGTTTTATTTCTTTGTTAAAAACTTACCAAGAGTAGTTGAACAGTGTTTACTACCTTCTTCTTGTCCTTAAGATAAGGAGCAAGCATCTTTTCTCTGCCTCGGCAAATTGTCATGCTTCTTTCTAAGTTTGAATCAGCTTCCAACATTTTATCTTTAGTGCTTTCAATGTTGTGAAGTATCTCTGAGGTTTCATTTAATCTGATGTTTTTTGCCAGCATCATTTCTTCTGGGACATCTTCATCCTTTTCATCATAACCATTTTCCTTATTTATGTCAATACCTTTGCCTTCACTAAGTCCTCTGAGTACACCTCTCGAGTCTCTCCAACAGCAGGTGTCAACATTCTCAGTTAGTTGTTTCTTCCAACACTCTGTTTACATGTTCAATATGAATTTCACTTCCAGCATTATACTTTTCATTTCTTTCCTGTATTTGATCTTTATTGGCCTCTTTCTTTCAGTTTTCCATATTTGTAAAATGAAATGTGGTTTATCATTGATAGAAAAGGAGGCATCAAAACTATGTGCTTTGCTTTCTGTGCCTGAATAACAGATATACAATGACCAGTCACCCACAGAATTAGAAAGATGTGCCATGATTGGTCATTCGTCGTGACGTGCAGCTTGTTACTTATGTAGTTCTTTATGTAGTAACTTGTGGACTGAAGAGTTAGCAGTGAAGTTTGTACTTTACAGTTATTTAGTTAATATAATATGCTTTGTGTTATTAGGAAAGTAGTATTATTTTACTAAACTGTCGTAACTAAAATATGTCCTTATCAGAACTGTGCAAAATAAGAACTGTCTGTAGTTATCCTTCTTGGAGTTGTAGCATATTGAAAGGGTGCTAAAATGAGGGAAACACCACACTGGTAGAGCATAAGCATCAAACTCTTAAGAGATTTAATATCCTATTTTGACTCTTAAAGAAACAACAGTAGCATTGCATTCAGTGTTCTTATGGTGTAAAGCCATCTGTAAGATACTGATTGTTCACTTGGAGATCTAATAAAATCTAATAAAATAAAGCAATAAATGACTAGAATTACAAAGTCAGCGATCATGTGTAACAAAATTGTTTCTGACAGTGAGAGTTTCACTTTAACAACCAGCCACTCTCTGAAAATCACAGTGTGTGACACTGGATATGATGACGCTACTTATATGTAAGAGTTGAGAATGATCCCAAATGTATTACTTATATTACTGAGTAGCTCTAATGTTGACCAAAAAAAAAAAAAAAAGTCAATTGAAAAGTAAGTGCTAGGTTCTTCTTTGAATTCTGACAACTTTTATCTTTCAATGGGAAAAAATTAGCTGATAATACTGATCCAAGAGATAAATTCAGTAAAAGATATATATAAAAACATAATGAAAATCTTTCTGTAATGAAGGAAAGAGGTTAGTACCATCTTTTTTTTTTTTTTTCATGACTGAGGCCAGTTTGATTCATATTCATGACCATTTCTTAAAAGCAGGCTTACTGCATCTGCAGTAGCTAAAAGAATGAGCAAATAATGTGATAACTTGTAAAGTAGTAGAATATATGCTTTATCTTGTTCATTAAGATAAGGAGCCAGAACCTTTTCTATGCCTTGGTCAATCATCATATTCTTTTGAGTTTGGATCAGCCTCCAATATTTTATCCTCAGTGTTGTGAACTGTCTCTGAAATTTGTTGCTAGTTGGATATAAAGTTAAGGAATTTGGATGCAGGCAGCCTGGCTTCAGAGCTGTGAATCCACCTCTGTTTCTTACTGTTTTGCTGTGATGCCTCTCAGCAACCAAATCAGCCAACTAGAGATATTAATGAAATGTGTGTTTTTGTGCGTTTGAATTCTCTGTTAAATATCATTCTTGTAATTTGTATTTTAAAATCTGGTTGTGATCCAAAGCAGTCTCGGGCTTTAATAACTATAACTTTTTCTTTTAAAATAGCCAAATATTTTATCATTGTATAACTACAGCTAAGTGTGATGTTTTTGATGCTGACAAAGCATTCGTTTTTGGAATAAAAATAGTTGTTTTAGTAAGCTTAAGTTTTCGATTTCTCCAGAATATTTTATAAAGTTTAATTTATTCCTTCTAAAAAATTAGTATATCTATTAATGCACCAGTTATTTTCAATTACTAGTAAAACCTATTCATATTACTCTGTCCAACATGTGTAGAGTTGGAAACACCTTTTATATCTGTGACCTGATTTCCTTAAATGGATACTAGGTACATGAAAAAATGTTCTGCTTTCTTGGACTTCTATCTCCATGAACTTGAAATCTATTAAAAAGAAAATCCTTTTATTTCTACCTTGTGTTTTGATACATTAGTTGACATTTAGTTTAATTACCATGGAAATGAGAAAAATTAAGCTACCAATGATAGCACAATTTTTTCTAAACGTTCCTCTTTTTAATTTGCTTGCATTTTGAATAAAGTTCCATAAATTTACCAATGGACATAGAGTGAGAAACTTTCCATTCCTGCCCCCCAGACACACAGTTGCCCTCTCAGAAGCACTCAATTTACCTTCAGAGATATTTTATGCACATACAAGCAGACATATGTATAAGAAAACATATTTACACACATGCGTATACACCCATGCCTACACATTTGTTACACAAATTTCTTCTTGTGCACAATGTTCATAAGTGTGTATTTTTTTTTCACTTAGCCATGTAACTTTGAGATCAGTCCTTCCAAAACCTAAAAAGCTTATTCATTCTTTTTTTGGCTGCAGAGTATTCCATTGTATGTATGTATTGTAGTTTATTTAAGTTGTCCTGTTAATGGACAGTTAAGTTTCCAGTCTTATTTCAAGTGACATTGGCATTTATTACTTGGCACAAAATGATTTGCGCATGTGCACATATCTGTAGGTTATGTTTTTATATACCCTGGTTTTTAACTTAGAAGAATATATTTGTTTATGTACTGATCTTGTAGAGTGTGGTTTAATTCATAGCTTATTTCAAGTTTGAATGCTAATAGTAAATATTTATACAAATTTTATCATTTGTATTTTTAATGTGAGGAAGATAAATGATTTTGTTTATAATAATTCTCCCCTTAAACGCTAATAATACCTCTCTGACTTTATAATTTTTGACAGTGGGATTTTTTTTTATTTAATTTCTGTATCTTAAAATTAGGTTGATATGAATGTTACACATTCCTAAGTTAAAACATTAAGACTAACACAAGTATTGGTTAATTCTGGGCCATCACAAGAACACTGAACATATTTCTGAATTGCAGTTTACAGTTACTACAGGATAGTTATAGGGCTATCAGTTTTGTGTAAATGTTGAGAGTTTGGAGATATTTCCCCATTAAGATTTTTGACACCTTATTTTTGTGCTTAGAGTATATATTTCTTAACTGTTCATTTCACAGGGATTCTCACTAATATCTAAACTGCAGTGATAAATTATGTCATTGTCAGTGTGCACAGATGACACCTTTGATGTTAATTAATAATAATAATTTTTGAATGTTAGCAGTATACCAGTCCTATACTTTACATACATTATTTTATTTAAATTTCACAAAAGCCAAATAAGATAAGTAGAGTTATCCCATTTTCAGATTGTTAAACTGAGGCTTAGAGAAGTTTTTGTAATTGGCCTAAAGTATAGCATAAATAGTAAGCACAGGCTGGACTGGAACCAGGTCTTTGTAACTTCAAAGCTATGTCCTTAACTACTTGTTTACTGTTTCTTAGGTAGACATGGCTGGGAGGATTGCTGAATGACCTTTATTCTTTCTGCTTTGTTCCTTTGGACTAAAATGATCTTTCGTCCTCTTCTCACTTAGTACCATCACATTGCAGCTAAAAAATCACTTCCAGGGGAAATCCTTCTGAGCCACCTGTCTACATCAGCCCTCTCTTTTATAGATTCTCATATCCCATCTCCACAGACCTCTCAATGGCACTGTGTCAGGTGCATTTTATATTTTTAGTGAGAGATTATTTGATTGATATCTGCTCTCCTTTTATAGTGTAAGCTTTGTGAAGGCAGCAACTATGTCTATATTTACTTATCATAGTATGACAAGAAGTAAGTACCACAAATACTGGGGACTTTATTGGAATGAATGAGAGAAAGAAAATTGTCTCTCTTCTTTTTGGTCACTATAGCCATCACTATAGCCTTTCATACTTTTGTAAACCATGGAATACATTAGCGAGTTTAATAGAGAACCAGCTATGTTTTAAATCTTCATTGACAGACTATAAATTTGTAAAGATTGTAAGCATCTTGATAATACACATTCATTCCATTTCTGGAAGAGTTTTGGCAGACATCATAGGAGTTTAGAATATCAGTGAGTTCCTATGGTTTTTCAGATTATACTTGAAAATTACCATTACTACTTTTGAGGTAGGTATTTTGAGAAAATGGAATGTTTTATTATATTTTAACTATTTTTTCTTTCAGTGTTGAAGGGCTCCATGCTATTGTTGTGTCAGATAGAGATGGTGTACCTGTTATTAAAGGTAAAACTGAACACTTACATGCAAATGTCATGTTTGCTTGTGACTGAAAAATGTGTGAAACATAACCTTTCTGCTTGAGTTTTTATGGTTATGAAAAAATATGTAAATCTTGTACCTACCATACCCTCTGTATAATTTTTATTTAAATCTTTTATTTTCCCAGTGGCCAATGATAATGCTCCAGAGCATGCTTTAAGACCTGGTTTCTTATCTACTTTTGCCCTTGCAACAGACCAAGGGAGCAAACTTGGACTTTCAAAAAACAAAAGTATTATCTGTTACTATAACACCTACCAGGTAAGTTCGTAACTATTGAATGGTTTCCTGATTTCACTCATTATTGTTATGTCTTGTATATAAAATAACTTGTGTTCTAATTCTAAATTTTAGTTTTTGAGGGGACAGGATTTTAAATTCTTAGCCTTCAAATTGATTGTTAACCTGTAGTAATTTTCTTCATATTTTGCACCAGGAAATAATGCAGAAAAGTAGTTAAGAATTAATAACAAAGAATAGGTTATTCTAAAACGGGTAAGTCAGGTCATGGTTACCTCCAGTAGATGGTGCCCTTGGCTAAACAGCTGTGAATTCTTAACCAATACAGTTTTTTGTTATTGTAACATAAAATTTTCCCCTTGAAAATCAAATGATAAGTTATTTAAATTTGTTATTGTTGCTAATTCTTCCATTTGGTTTGAAATATGTATATTTAGTGAGGTTGTTTGTATAGAAGAAATTGTTATATGTCTCTTGATCTCCAGCTGCATTTTCTGTAGACTAAATTAATCCCTTCTGCTTTAAAGTAGTCTTTCCCAGATTTTCTTGTACCACTGATGATACACGTGACAATTTTTTTTTAAAACTATGTATTTTAATGGATATTAGGGAAAAATAACTAACACATTTAACCCTTAATTTGACGGTTACTGATGCTACATTTAAAGAAAACTGTACTGTTATTTCAGTGGTGCATATGAGGCAGAAAAAATCATGAAGATGTAACTGCTTAATAACTAAGAAAATGCTGCTTTTAGCCATTTAATTATCAAGTATTTATTGAGCCCCTACTGTGTAATTGACACTCTGCTGGACTTTAAATAAAAAGGTGAAGACAACACAGTCCCACCTTAAACAGGTTCCAGGCTAAGTGGTATTAATATTTTTAAGAGAATAATCAGTGACTCTGTTTTGTGGAAATACTTCCAGCTCTTTCATATTTCACAATGTAATACCATGATATTGGGCTAGAATCTTACATATTGACTATTTTAAAACTTTAAAGAGTAAGATATTTCATTTGCATTGTATTGCCTTTTTACCATCAACATATAATTTAAATTTTATTTTATTTTTAGGTGGTTCAATTTAATCGTTTGCCTTTGGTGGTGAGTTTCATAGCCAGCAGCAGTGCCAACACAGGTGTGTTTTAATTTCCTTAAGTCCAGCTTTTAACTTTTTTTTAATACTGCCATAACTGAGAAGTCTAATATAAAAGGAATAGTGGGTTTAGAGTCAGAAAACCCCTTAAAATACCCATTTATGCCTTAGCCTTATTGAATTTAATAATACAAATTTCTGATCATTCCTTTACTCAAGATTGAAGCATCCTGTCTATCTTTTGATAATACCTTAAAATGTGCTCAGGTTAAAAACAGTGTGCCTTATTTAGTAAAAATTGTGTGTATTATTTCTGAATCAATGCAGGTTTTTAAACTGTAAGGTATAAATTAAGATTTTCCTTTCAAAACTCTGTAACAAAATTATAGTGCATATAATTCACTCTATCTCCTAAGACATTAAATATTTTTCATCTACTTCAATAATAGATGATGAAAATAAACCTCAATGAATATGGATTTTCTGGTTACTCTATGTAGAATTACAGTATTTTGTTTTAGTTACAGGAAATTAACTAATTGACTTCTTAGTAACTATAAGTTTTTGACAAGAGGGAATTTAAGTTGAAGATTTTTTCAGGAACATTTTTCTAACTTTCTCATTTTTTTTATCTCTTTGTTTTAGGACTAATTGTCAGTCTAGAAAAGGAACTTGCTCCATTATTTGAAGAACTGAGACAAGTTGTGGAAGTTTCTTAATCTGACGGTGGATTCAACATGCACCTTATCTTCATTATACCAGACACAATATGAATCCAGCAATCTTTATACCACAATAATACTTGTATCCATAGACTCAAGAAAGAGCTCCTTTTCCATCTTACACTAAGAAAGAGCATATAGATATAATTTCTGGACAGATTGTTATATTTCCTTGTTTAGGGTCTTTTCTTATTTAGAGAGAACTGGGACACTACAGAAATGGTTCAATATATCTCAGCTCCCATGGAGTTAGTTCAGTCACCAAATATGAATAAGATTCTCTTCAGTGGATCAGAATCAAAGTGGTACATCAGTCCACTTGAACCATTACGTGTTCCCTGTTGTATAATACTCCCAGGCCTTCAGAGTGAAGCAGACCCTTTTTATGTGAATAATACTGAGGACATATTTTTCTTCGTATTTAATTTTATTTCTTTGCATTGAATGTAAGGAAGATAACATGGCTTAGCAAAAAGTAATAAAATCAGTACAATCACTAACTTTCCTATGTATATGTTATTTCTCAATATAGATGAATATTGCTAATTATTTGATTCTTCTCAGAGGGTGCTGCTCTTTACCTAAAATGCAAATTATAACTAATGGGTTTTTTCCTCACTCTGCTGACTATAACCAATCAGTGTTTTAATATTTGCATGTTCTTTATAAAATTTAGATATGATTTGTTATTGAACTCTGTTTCCAATATTGGTATGTATGTAAACATGATAATACAACCATTTTTTTCATACATAAGTATAAATAAAATAGTATTTTTAAGAGTATAGTTTGAGTAGTATATAGGTCTTCTCTTTTTTGAGACTTTTCTTCCAAAATTTTAAAGAACATAGTTAAGTTAATTCAGTCTTTAACCCACATGAATAAATAATGAGTGTTTCTTGTAGATACGGTTTGAAGACTCTTACCTAGAATAAATTGTCAGTTGGAAAATAAACCCCATTCATGAGCCTAATTGAATCTCCAGAAAAGAGGTATCATAGTTTTAGAATAGGCCTTTTATATTTTGGAATGTTATCTAGGTTCTTTGACAATCAGAGTTTGTCACTGGTACAGTTCATTATGCATGTATTGAGCACCTACTGTGTGTCGTGCACCAGAGCCCCATACTGCGTGATTCTAATGGGCATCATTCACTTCAACCAGGGGTTGCCTTTAAGATGATAGAGAATGGAGACACTTAAATTGAGCCAGAACAACAGCCTTTACAAAGGATTAGGTGCAAAGGACAATAATTTACCTGTAGGGAGCTATAAATAGTTACTTGTATCTTAATAGTGAAGCGTTAGACATACCCATTAATATCTAGCTAAATATTAATTTCCATTATCAGGATTATCATTTAATAGTGTTCAGAAATTTTTTGCCAACATAGTGATGCATGAAACAAAAGTAAACTTTTTTAAAAATGAAGCGCCCAAATGTTTATTTGCAAGTAGTAATTGTATACCCAGAAAATCAAGGAAGGAGACTAAAATAAATGGGAAGACTTAACCTTTGCATAGTAAATACTGCTACTATTAAATTTTCTATTTGGGAAGAGTGTAATAGATCACTTATTCTGTGGTCACCTGGAAAAATAAGCAGGTGAAAATTGCTAAGAAATTTTTGAAAAGGTAATGTAAAACTAGATTAGGTACACAGCTAGACAGATCAGTGGCACATACTAGCCCAGAAACAGACTTTAGTATGTACATATGAGGACTTAGTATGGTACAAAGAAGGCATCATAAGTCTGGGGAAAGGATTATTCCATAAGTAACAGACACTTTTTATGCCCTGATAATTGAAGTTTAATTTGTTAAACCCTTTTGTAGAGCAATTTGGCAATCTCTATAAACTTTGAATTGCACATATCCTTTGGTGCAGCCATTCCACTTCTAGAAATGTTTCTTACTGATGCATATGGACATTTGCAGAGTTATGTGTTTATAAATGTATTCTTGTCAACTTTATAATAGCAAAGGATTGGAATTAAGCTAAATATCCATCATAAGTAAAATGAGTATATATTCTGGTTTTTCAGACAATACTAGTTTATACCTGCTGTTACATGTGTAATTATTAATAGTGCTTTCACTCTCAGGTGTCCCAATTTAGATGAGAGATTGTATCATCACCCTTACAGGGGACTGCCTAAAGAAATCACTACATTTGCCCAATGGTAAAAGAATGAAGAAGTACTTTAGACAATGCTGATTAAAAAAAAAAAAAAAAAAACAAGTTTTGGAACAATGTGTATGGTATTATGTACAAATTTATGTGTAAAAAGAAAAAAAAAATATATATATATGTGTGTGTGTATGTTTATATTTGATTGTATACTGTCTTTGGATATCCAGAAGAACCTGGTAACATTGGTAGCCTCCAAGGAGTGGAACTATGTACCTAGGGGACAGGAAGGGAGTGAGGCTTTTCACTGTGAGTGTCTTTGTACTTCTTGAATTTCCAAACTGTTCAAAAAATAAAAAGTAAATTAATGAAATAAAATATTTCAGCAAACAGCAAAATTTATAATAAAATGGTAATGAAATAGTTGGGAAGAAAATTGTGCCAGGTTTCTCCACAGAAACAGAACCAACAGAAGATATGTGAGTTACTTCAAGGAATTGGCTTATGCAATTGTGGCGGCTTGCAAGTTCAAAATCTGTAGGGCAAGCTAGCAGGCTGGAAACTCATGGACAGGAAGTGAGGATGCAGTCTTGAGGCAGAATTTCTTCCTCAGAGAAACATCACATTTCCTCTTGAGGCCCTTCAGCCAATTGAGCGAGGTCCACCCACATTACTGAGGATAGTCTTTACTTAAACTGGCTGTAGGTGTTAACTACATCTACAGAGTATCTTTACAGCAACACCAGTTTCATATTGGATTAAATAACAGGACCATGGTGTACCCAGGTTGATGCATGAAGCTAAACTTCATGGTTCTTGGCACCCATACAAATCTACTTAAACCATACTTAATCTCCAAATAAAGACAATACTAAAGTCATATTTCCATCGAACATGATACCACTATCCTGTGTACAACCAAAAACATGCTAACCCTTTCCTCAGAAGAGGATGCAAAATCCTTGGGTGGTGTTCCCTTTTCTTGATTTCCTGTAATTTAATACTGTGATGTACAGTTAACTATTAATAATATTAATATGTCATGTTGGATGATAAGAGAAGAAAAAAGATAATTGCTTAATATACATCCATATAATATATAACAAAATAAGGAATACTCAGCAATCATAGTCCTCTTCTGCAATTGGTCATGTGGTGGTAGCTGGTATTTATTTACTGCCCTCTTCCACTACCACTCTATATTTTCTTTACCCTCAGCATGCACCTCAACTGGTTGTTCTTTGCCTGGTGGAGTGACCCAAACCTATTATTTCCCCCTAAATAGTTTCCCCCAAACTTCAATTCATATGACGTTTGGTTCTATTTAATGAGAATTCTCTACCAGTAATCACATTGAGAAATAGCAAAAATACCTTTTTTAGATTATTGGACATATTATTTTTTGTTGCATCCACAAACATGATTTGAGTTCCAGAATTGAAAAAATATATAATGAAGTTTTATTTTACTCCTTCAGGCAGAGTACATAGTGTTTGGATGTGGCAACATAAAGTAGAAAATGGTTATTTGCTTTCAGATTTTCTATATATAATTGGCCATAATCTCTTCCCATTCCTCATTCTTGTTTTCATTTTGAAAGCCAAAGTTTGTTTGTTTGTCTGCTTACTATATTTGACACAACTGGAATGCTTTTAAATTTAACAAAATTTCAAGACTGATTTTTCTTAAAGTGTTTATTTTGAATCGTTGCTGAGCTGTCATCACAAATTTTTGTCAACCCAACAAATGTTAGTTGAGCATGTCATATACCAGATACCTTACTGGTTGCTGGGCTAAGCAGTTCTTTTGGTGTACTCGAATAAGATGAGGACCCCAGAAGAAAAGCAGGGAAAGGGAATATGTAGCAGAACTGCCAAAGAATAAGTCAGGAGGGGAATAAGGAGCAGAAAGAATCAGCCAGAGAGCGCAGCAGAGAACATACCTGTTTTGGTTTGCTAAAGCTGATGCAATGCAATATACCAGAAATGGAGTGGCTTTTGACAATGGGGATTTGTTGGTTTACAAATTTATAGTTCCAAGGCCATGAAAATGTCCCAATTAAGGCATCAACAGGATGATACCTTCTTTAAAGACTAGTTACTGGCAAGCTTGGGTTCCTCTGTCACATAGCAAAACACATAGTGACATCTAATGGTCCTTCTCTCCCAGGTTTCATTGCTTCAGCTTCTGGCTTCTCTCCATCTGTAACTTTTTCTCTAAACTTCTCTGGGTGTTTCTCTTTCTTTTCTGTCTGTTGTTTATCCTCTTAAAAAGGACTCCAGTAAGAGGATTAAGACCCACCTAGAATGAGGTGGGTCGCATCACAGTTGAAATAACCTAATCAAAAGGTCCCACCTGTAATGTGTCTACACCCACAGGAGTGGATTAAATTTAAGAACATGATTTTCTGGGGTGCATAACAGCTTCAAACTACCACCATATCCAAATGAGGAAACAGAAGAGAGTAAAATCTTCCATCTCAGAGCTGGAAGTCAAGTGGGAAAGGGTTAGAAAAGAAGGTAGAGAAATAGCACAATCCAGTTATATATGTTCCCACAGGACAATCACATTAGAATATAGTTGGCTTTGTCAACAATGAAGACTAGTGAGATGAATGCATCATATAGTAGTCACCCTTGTTTTCCAGGTGAAACCATCCTAGAGGGAAAATCAGGGTAGTGTCCAAAGTTGTGAAATTATATTTCTCGGGCTCCATCCTTCCTTGGTGGAAAGTTCAGTCCCGCTTGGTTCCTTCCATATATTTCTAGGAGTCCCCTAAAGCCTTTCATGTGTGTTCCTGAAACCAGTTTTTACAGACACTACCTTGCACCTGCCAATTTCCTTTGCTCTTGCTCCTCCTCCCAGGGCTCCTCTCTGGCCATCGCTGCTGCTGCCCACGGAGGTTCCAGGTGCCTGGAGGCCCCGGTGTCTATTCTGATGGCCAAGGGTGCCATCTTCATTCATGGTTGCATCTACACAGCTTACACTCTCAATGTCCATCCCCATGAGACTCTAGTGAAACAGCTCCTTTAGGTTTTGCTGAGCATTTGCACCTCAGCCCTTTCCTTATTAAGGCAAACTTTCTTGAGAAAGCTTTGCTTTCTTTTCCTGCCAGACCACTAGGCCAGTGCTACTCAAAAGTGTGGTCCGCAGGCTGAGCCATTCTGCAAACTGTTATCAGGACAGACAAGATAAGTACATAAATTGAGAATATATGTTTAAAAACTTAACAGCAATTTAACATGGTAACTTTGTTCAATCTGATAATAAAAAATTAAGATTGTGATGTCTAGTTTCCTTAATTTTTTTCCAATAATTCATTTTTATTGGATTTTACAAAATCCCAGTCTGTGGCAGATTGTAAATTTAAAAAAAAAAAGTCTTGTCCTTCACCACAGATTGTTTGAGAAACTCTGTTCTAAGTCATGCTCAGATAACCTGAATCCTTCGTGAGCAGAGCTGAGGGTCTGTCACCTACTTGGCTAGCGAGTTGGCCATGGGTTTGTTGAAGCCCATCTGAAGGAGTGGAGAGGGAGAGAAGTAGGACTGATGTCACCTTAAGGACCGTTGAGTCTTTAATTCTCTTGCTCTCTGACTGAATCAGAGACAGCGTAACTCCTTGACCTGTATGCCCAGCCTGCACGAGAGGTAGAGTGGGGAGAGCATTCTTGCTTGCCACATGAGTGAGAAGGGAAAGATCCTATCCCAGAGAGTGTTTGGAAGAGGAGGCAGGTTTTCTTCATGGGCAGTGATAACCATTCCCACAGTTCTCCTTTGTGGCAAGATTTCCCCAGGAAGGAATTCTAAGAAGGGAAAAATTGCTAATAATTTGTGTCTTATCCTTTGTGATAAGCATATCCCTGTTGGCAGACAGAGCCTCACATGCTACTCTCCCAAACTCCCCCACTCTGACCTGCCATTGGCACATAACATCCTCCCTTGTTTTGGACTTGAAAAAATAGTTGAGTGCCCTCACCAGGCTCTGTTCAGGCAGGGAAATCACAACCACTTTTTAGGGCTGCTGAGAGCATCCAATGAGTTGCACAAGTATAGCTTCAGGCCTAGTACTGATTACACAGTGGGTATGCGTTAGATCTGCATTCTCATGTCAAAATCCTCCAATAAATGGGTTTGTCTTCAGCTGAAGCACACTCTTCATCATGTAATTTTACATACCTCTCTGATAGTGTTTATCTTATTTATGTCTATAGATTCTCTTGTTATGTGTTTATAGTTTCTTCCTTATTCAACTAAAATCTTGAGGACTGGAATTCTTTCTAGAACTGGATCCTTTGTAGCTCATAATCTAACTGAAGCAATTTTTCATAGCAATTTATCATATTAATCATTGGTATTTCTTTTAAAGTACAGATATTAAAATATACTTCAATACATGCAGGAAAATCATGCTGTTTTTAATAAATGAAACCAAAGAATATAAATAAAAAACATCATACATTTTACAAAAAGTAAAATAATATTACCTACACACAGAAACACTCTTGGTTCTAAGAAAATAAAACATAAAACCTTACATCTCAGTGAGGATTCAATATAACTACTTGCCTTACAAAATTGACAAGATATATTCCAACTTGACATTTGCTTTATACCATATCACACAAACATAACAAAATTGGTTTACAAACTTTGTTGAGATAGATTTTAAAAATTAATGTAATTTCTAAGACTTAGATGTTTAAATAACAAGAAACTTATTGTAACATAGCATTCCTTTGGACTGCAAGACCAGTTTTATATCTTAGCTTTGCACCGAATTTTTTATTTTCAAGTTCTTCCTCCACTTTTGTCTTCCTTCAAATTTCTATCTAAATAAGTAGTTTTAATAAAAACAATGGAAGGGGTTAGGTTAGAATATTTTCTCTCTCTCTCTTTTTTTTTTTTTTTTAGCTCTAGACACTAGTAACTCATTCCTCTTTATCAATCTAGTTAGGAAATTCTGTGTAACACTCTGTTGTATGTTTCATGTGGCTTTAGTGTTACTCCCCCAACTGGCAACAGAAATTGCTCTATAGGTGCAGGACTCTGAGCAGTCTCAGGGCAAGGTGATCTGAACATCTCTTGGTGCAACACAACAGCTAACTCTGGGAGAGGGGGAGGGATTGTTGTTATAACACTTCCTTGAGAAGTCTCTTTCAATCTGTTTGGAGAAATGTCAAATGAAGATAACTTACTGCTTTCAAGTGATCTACTATTATTAGTAGTACTATTTAATTACAAGTTATCTGCTACTTTATTATCCTCCCTCAATTTATGTTTCCTCACTCTTTAAAACATTTCCCAAAAATGGTTAAAAGAGATGTATTTAAAATTTTACCTTCATTCATCTTTAATGTCCTGATAATCGCCCACAAAACAATTAGTTCCCATGGGTTTATCATTACAAGTAAAGGATCCACTATCTGAGCCTTTTAAAAAGAGAAAATAAATACTGCAAGCATTTTCCATTTTAGTTTTGGAAACTGTTTTTGTTTTTTATAAAAAGAGAAATAAAAACAAAAACAAACACTATCCTGCCTCCTCTGGCCCCCAAACTTTGATGTTGCTGCTCAATATCTTTTCTGAAGACGCATTCTAAAGCTTCTATACCTCAAAGTATACAGCTATTTCTTTCTGAGCTGATGTCAAATGAATTGACCATGACACAGAGTAGAACTCCAGGCAACTAATGTCAAAAAGCTTAGGGACCACAATGAGTGAAAACAAAAGCACATGTTCTAAATGTGAACAGGTCTGGAAGTGGTGGTCTAACCAGTTTCTAGGAGAACAATGGTTTCTTCAGTATTATTCTCAAGGAGAAGACCACATCTTGGAAGGGCAGCAGTTTTCCATGAGACAGAAAATATGATATATTCTGAAAGGTCCCAATCAGCATCTGCTTTTGTTTTGTTTTTAAAGAAAAGTCC
This sequence comes from Choloepus didactylus, assembly GCF_015220235.1. Lineage (NCBI taxonomy): Eukaryota > Metazoa > Chordata > Mammalia > Pilosa > Megalonychidae > Choloepus > Choloepus didactylus. The sequence continues at coordinate 108,868,697 of NC_051309.1, read as the reverse complement.
TGAGTCAGCTTTCCTCCAAAGGCTGATGCTGATCACAGCATCGGGGAGTATTCCACTCTGCTTCTGGGGCAGGGCCTCCCATGTCAGGAAAGGTCTATTTAAAGATGAAGGACTGAGATCGGATGGTGGCTTCTCCTTGGTCTAGCTGTTTTCTTATTTGTGACTGTAATAAAGCACACACAGACACACACACATGCATAGCTATTACTTAGTGATTTTTAACAAATATTAAATAAGATATGCCTATTAGAAAAGAAACCATGTAATTATAAATTAATTATCATGAGCTCCTCCTAAGTTTTAACCTGACATTCTGTATTTTTCTCAGGAGAAATATTATAAAGAGGTTGCTAAAACATATACAGATTAGGAGTTGGCCTAAGATTTATGGTATGTCCATAAAATACAGTGCTATTCAATGAATCAAAATGAAGTTAGAGATCTAAGATACTGCTATGGACAGATGCTAACAATATATTGTTAAGTGGAGTCAGCAGGTACCAGAGAATTATTACATTTTGTTTTTAAATATACATTTGCACAGAGAGAAGTCTGAAAGTATATACATTTGAGATATTTTTACCTTAGTTTTTCTGTAATGATTAGTGTCACTTTTATTATTACACATGGAAAGAATAACAAATTTGATTCATCTCTGAACAAAGGTTTCATATGACAAAGTATTTCCCCATTGAATATCCAATACATTGGAATAATCTCAAAACAAGTGGGATATTTATTTGGATTTCAAATGAAATGATAAGAAAAGCAAAAGTCTCAGTATCTAGAAAGGAATATTCAATAAGATTCTCAATTTTGACAGAGCATCTATATGTCAGATAATTTCATAAAAAGTAATTAGGGGAGGCGGGGCAAGATGGCGGACTGGTGAGCTGTATGTTTTAGTTACTCCTCCAGGAAAGTAGGTAGAAAGCCAGGAACTGCGTGGACTGGACACCACAGAGCAATCTGACTTTGGGCATACTTCATACAACACTCATGAAGACATGGAACTGCTGAGATCAGCGAAATCTGTAAGTTTTTGTGGCCTGGGGACCCGCACCCCTCCCTGCCAGGCTCAGTCCCGTGGGAGGAGGGGCTGTCAGCTCCGGGAAGGAGAAGGGAGAACTGCAGTGGCAGTCCTTATCGGAAACTCATTCTACTGATCCAAACTCCAACCATAGATAGACTGTGACCAGACACCAGAGAATCTGAGAGCAGCCAGCCCAGCAGAGAGGAGACAGGCATAGAAAAAAACAACACGAAAAACTCCAAAATAAAAGCGGAGGATTTTTGGAGTTCTGGTGAACACAGAAAGGGGAAGGGCAGAGCTCAGGCCCTCAGGCTCATATGCAAATCCCAAAGAAAAGCTGATCTCTCTGCCCTGTGGACCTCTCCTTAATGGCCCTAATTGCTTTGTCTCTTAGCATTTCAATAACCCATTAGATCTCTGAGGAGAGCCCTTTTTTTTAATCCTTTTTTCTTTTTCTAAAACAATTACTCTAAGAAGCCCAATACAGAAAGCTTCAAAGACTTGCAATTTGGGCAGGTCAAGACAAGAGGAGAACTAAGAGAGCTCTGAGACAAAAGGCAATAATCCAGTGGCTGAGAAAATTCACTAAACACCACAACTTCCCAAGAAAAGGGGGGTGTCTGCTCACAGCCATCATCCTGGTGGACAGGAAACACTCCTGCCCGTCGCCAGCCCCATAGCCCAGACCTGCCCCAGACAACCAAGTGGGACGGAAGTGCTTCAAATAACAGGCACACACCACAAAACTGGGTGTGGACATTAGTCTTCCCTGCAACCTCAGCTGATTGTCCCAGAGTTGGGAAGGTGGAGCAGTGTGAATTAACAAAGCCCCATTCAGCCATCATTTCAGCAGACTGGGAGCCTCCCTACACAGCCCAGCAGCCCAGAACTGCCCTGGGGGGACGGCACTCACCTATGACATAGCACAGTCATCCCTCAACAGAGGACCCAGGGTGCACAGCCTGGAAGAGGGGCCCACTTGCAAGTCTCAGGAGCCATACGCCAATAGCAAGGACTTGTGGGTCAGTGGCAGAGAAAAACTGTGGCAGGACTGAACTGAAGGATTAGACTATTGCAGCAGCTTTAAAACTCTAGGATCACCAGGGAGATTTGATTGTTAGAGCCATCCCCCCTCCCTGACTGCCCAGAAACACGCCCCATATACAGGGCGGGCAACACAAACTACACACGCAAGCTTGGTACACCAATTGGACCCCACAAGACTCACTCCCCCACTCACCAAAAAGGCTAAGCAGGGGAGAACTGACTTGTGGAGAATAGGTGGCTCGTGGACGCCACCTGCTGGTTAGTTAGAGAAAGTGTACTCCACGAAGATGTAGATCTGATAAATTAGAGATAAGGAATTCAATTGGTCTACAAATCCTAAAAGGACCCTATCAAGTGCAGCAAATGCCACGAGGCCAAAAACAACAGAAAATTATAAAGCATATGAAAAAACCAGACAATATGGATAACCCAAGCCCAAGCACCCAAATCAAAAGACCAGAAGAGACACAGCACCTAGAGCAGCTACTCAAAGAACTAAAGATGAACAATGAGACCATAGTACGGGATACAAAGGAGATCAAGAAGACCCTAGAAGAGCATAAAGAAGACATTACAAGACTAAATAAAAAAATGGATGAGCTTATGGAAATTAAAGAAACTGTTGACCAAATTAAAAAGATTCTGGACACTCATAGTACAAGACTAGAGGAAGTTGAACAACGAATCAGTGACCTCGAAGATGACAGAATGGAAAATGAAAGCATAAAAGAAAGAATGGGGAAAAAAATTGAAAAAATCGAAATGGACCTCAGGGATATGATAGATAATATGAAACGTCCGAATATGAGACTCATTGGTATTCCAGAAGGGGAAGAAAAGGGTAAAGGTCTAGGAAGAGTATTCAAAGAAATTGTTGGGGAAAACTTCCCAAATCTTCTAAACAACATAAATACACAAATCATAAATGCTCAGCGAACTCCAAATAGAATAAATCCAAATAAACCCACTCCAAGACATATTCTGATCACACTGTCAAACACAGAAGAGAAGGAGCAAGTTCTGAAAGCAGCAAGAGAAAAGCAATTCACCACATACAAAGAAACAGCATAAGATTAAGTAGTGACTACTCAGCAGCCACCATGGAGGCAAGAAGGCAGTGGCACGATATATTTAAAATTCTGAGTGAGAAAAATTTCCAGCCAAGAATACTTCATCCAGCAAAGCTCTCCTTCAAATTTGAGGGAGAGCTTAAATTTTTCACAGACAAACAAAAGCTGAGACAATTTGCTAACAAGAGACCTGCCCTACTGGAGATACTAAAGGGAGCCCTACAGACAGAGAAACAAAGAAAGGACAGAGAGACTTGGAGAAAGGTTCAGTACTAAAGAGATTCGGTATGGGTACAATAAAGGATATTAATAGAGAGAGGGGAAAAATATGACAAACATAAACCAAAGGATAAGATGGCTGATTCAAGAAATGCCTTCACGGTTATAACGTTGAATGTAAATGGATTAAACTCCCCAATTAAAAGATATAGATTCGCAGAATGGATCAAAAAAAATGAACCATCAATATGTTGCATACAAGAGACTCATGTTAGACACAGGGACACAAAGAAACTGAAAGTGAAAGGATGGAAAAAAATATTTCATGCAAGCTACAGCCAAAAGAAAGCAGGTGTAGCAATATTAATCTCAGATAAAATAGACTTCAAATGCAGGGATGTTTTGAGAGACAAAGAAGGCCACTACACACTAATAAAAGGGGCAATTCAGCAAGAAGAAATAACAATCATAAACCTCTATGCACCCAATCAAGGTGCCATAAAATACATGAGAGAAACACTGGCAAAACTAAAGGAAGAAATTGATGTTTCCACAATAATTGTGAGAGACTTCAACACATCACTCTCTCCTATAGATAGATCAACCAGACAGAAGACCAATAAGGAAATTGAAAACCTAAACAATCTGATAAATGAATTAGATTTAACAGACATCTACAGGACATTACATCCCAAATCACCAGGATACACATACTTTTCTAGAGCTCATGGAACTTTCTCCAGAATAGATCGTATGCTGGGACATAAAACAAGCCTCAATAAATTTAAAAAGATTGAAATTATTCAAAGCACATTCTCTGACCACAATGGAATACAATTAGAAGTCAATAACCATCAGAGACTTAGAAAATTCACAAATACCTGGAGGTTAAACAACACACTCCTAAACAATCAGTGGGTTAACGAAGAAATAGCAAGAGAAATTGCTAAATATATAGAGACGAATGAAAATGAGAACACAACATACGAAAACCTATGGGATGCAGCAAAAGCAGTGCTCAGGGGGAAATTTATAGCACTAAACGCATATATTAAAAAGGAAGAAAGAGCCAAAATCAAAGAACTAATGGATCAACTGAAGAAGCTAGAAAATGAAGAGCAAACTAATCCTAAACCAAGTAGAAGAAAAGAAATAACAAGGATTAAAGCAGAAATAAATGACATAGAGAACACAAAAACAGTGGAGAGGATAAATATCACCAAAAGTTGGTTCTTTGAGAAGATCAACAAGATTGACAAGCCCCTAGCTAGACTGACAAAATCAAAAAGAGAGAAGACCCATATAAACAAAATAATGAATGAAAAAGGTGACATAACTGCAGATCCCGAAGAAATTAAAAAAATTATAAGAGGATACTATGAACAACTGTATGGCAACAAACTGGATAATGTAGAGGAAATGGACAATTTCCTGGAAACATGTGAACAACCTAGACTGACCAGAGAAGAAATAGAAGACCTCAACCAACCCATCACAAGCAAAGAGATCCAATCAGTCATCAAAAATCTTCCCACAAATAAATGCCCAGGGCCAGATGGCTTCACAGGGGAATTCTACCAAACTTTCCAGAAAGAACTGACTCCAATATTACTCAAACTCTTTTAAAACATTGAAGAAAATGGAACACTACCTAACTCATTTTATGAAGCTAACATCAATCTAATACCAAAACCAGGCAAAGATACTACAAAAAAGGAAAACTACCGGCCAATCTCCCTAATGAATATAGATGCAAAAATCCTCAACAAAATACTTGCAAATCGAATCAAAGACACATTAAAAAAATCATACACCATGACCAAGTGGGGTTCATTCCAGGCATGCAAGGATGGTTCAACATAAGAAAATCAATCAATGTATTACAACACATTAACAAGTCAAAAGGGAAAAATCAATTGATCATCTCAATAGATGCTGAAAAAGCATTTGACAAAATCCAACATCCCTTTTTGATAAAAACACTTCAAAAGGTAGGAATTGAAGGAAACTTCCTCAACATGATAAAGAGCATATATGAAAAACCCACAGCCAGCATAGTACTCAATGGTGAGAGACTGAAAGACTTCCCTATAAGATCAGGAACAAGACAAGGATGCCCGCTGTCACCACTGTTATTCAACATTGTGCTGGAAGTGCTAGCCAGGGCAATCCAGCAAGACAAAGAAATAAAAGGCATCCAAATTGGAAAAGAAGAAGTAAAACTGTCATTGTTTGCAGATGATATGATCTTATATCTAGAAAACCCTGAGAAATCGACGATACAGCTACTAGAGCTAATAAACAAATTTAGCAAAGTAGCGGGATACAAGATTAATGCACATAAGTCAGTAATGTTTCTATATGCTAGAAATGAACAAACTGAAGAGACACTCAAGAAAAAGATACCATTTTCAATAGCAACTAAAAAAATCAAGTACCTAGGAATCAACTTAACCAAAGATGTAAAAGACCTATACAAAGAAAACTACATAACTCTACTAAAAGAAATAGAAGGGGACCTTAAAAGATGGAAAAATATTCCATGTTCATGGATAGGAAGACTAAATGTCATTAAGATGTCAATTCTACCCAAACTCAACTACAGATTCAATGCAATCCCAATCAAAATTCCAACAACCTACTCTGCAGACTTGGAAAAGCTAGTTATCAAATTTATTTGAAAAGGGAAGATGCCTCGAATTGCTAAAGACACTCTAAAAAAGAAAAACGAAGTGGGAGGACTTACACTCCCTGACTTTGAAGCTTATTATAAAGCCACAGTTGCCAAAACAGCATGGTACTGGCACAAAGATAGACATATAGATCAATGGAATTGAATTGAGAATTCAGAGATAGACCCTCAGATCTATGGCCGACTGATCTTTGATAAGGCCCCCAAAGTCACTGAACTGAGTCATAATGGTCTTTTCAACAAATGGGGCTGGGAGAGTTGGATATCCATATCCAAAAGAATGAAAGAGGACCCCTACCTCACACCCTACACAAAAATTAACTCAAAATGGACCAAAGATCTCAATAGAAAGAAAGTACCATAAAACTCCTAGAAGATAATGTAGGAAAACATCTTCAAGACCTTGTATTAGGAGGCCACTTCCTAGACTTTACACCCAAAGCACAAGCAACAAAAGAGAAAATAGATAAATGGGAACTCCTCAAGCTTAGAAGTTTCTGCACCTCAAAGGAATTTCTCAAAAAGGTAAAGAGGCAGCCAACTCAATGGGAAAAAATTTTTGGAAACCATGTATCTGACAAAAGACTGATATCTTGCATATACAAAGAAATCCTACAACTCAATGACAATAGTACAGACAGCCCAATTATAAAATGGGCAAAAGATATGAAAAGACAGTTCTCTGAAGAGGAAATACAAATGGCCAAGAAACACATGAAAAAATGTTCAGCTTCACTAGCTATTAGAGAGATGCAAATTAAGACCACAATGAGATACCATCTAACACCGGTTAGAATGGCTGCCATTAAACAAACAGGAAACTACAAATGCTGGAGGGGATGTGGAGAAATTGGAACTCTTATTCATTGTTGGTGGGACTGTATAATGGTTCAGCCACTCTGGAAGTCAGTCTGGCAGTTCCTTAGAAAACTAGATATAGAGCTACCATTCGATCCAGCGATTGCACTTCTCGGTATATACCCGGAAGATCGGAAAGCAGTGACACGAACAGATATCTGCACGCCAATGTTCATAGCAGCATTATTCACAATTGCCAAGAGATGGAAACAACCCAAATGTCCTTCAACAGATGAGTGGATAAATAAAATGTGGTATATACACACGATGGAATACTACGCGGCAGTAAGAAGGAACGATCTGGTGAAACATATGACAACATGGATGAACCTTGAAGACATAATGCTGAGCGAAATAAGCCAGGCACAAAAAGAGAAATATTATATGCTACCACTAATGTGAACTTTGAAAAATGTAAAACAAATGGTTTATAATGTAGAATGTAGGGGAACTAGCAGTAGAGAGCAATTAAGGAAGGGGGAACAATAATCCAAGAAGAACAGATAAGCTATTTAACGTTCTGGGGATGCCCAGAAATGACTATGGTCTGTTAATTTCTGATGGATGTAGTAGGAACAAGTTCACTGAAATGTTGCTATATTATGTAACTTTCTTGGGGTAAAGTAGGAACATTTTGGAAGTTAAGCAGTTATCTTAGGTTAGTTGTCTTTTTCTTACTCCGTTGTTATGGTCTCTTTGAAATGTTCTTTTATTGTATGTTTGTTTTCTTTTTAACATTTTTTTTCATACAGTTGATTTAAAAAAGAAGGGAAAGTTAAAAAAAAAAAAAGAAAGAAAAAAGACAAACAAGGAAAAAAAAAAAAAAGATGTAGTGCCCCCTTGAGGAGCCTGTGGAGAATGCAGGGGTATTCGCCTACCCCACCTCCATGGTTGCTAACATGACCACAGACATAGGGGACTGGTGGTTTGATGGGTTGAGCCCTCTACCATAAGTTTTACCCTTGGGAAGACGGTTGCTGCAAAGGAGAGGCTAGGCCTCCCTGTATTTGTGCCTAAGAGTCTCCTCCTGAATGCCTCTTTGTTGCTCAGATGTGGCCCTCTCTCTCTGGCTAAGCCAACTTGAAAGGTGAAATCACTGCCCTCCCCCCTATGTGGGATCAGACACCCAGGGAAGTGAATCTCCCTGGCAACGTGGAATATGACTCCCGGGGAGGAATGTAGACCCGGCATCGTGGGATGGAGAACATCTTCTTGACCAAAAGGGGGATGTGAAAGGAAATGAAATAAGCTTCAGTGGCAGAGAGATTCCAAAACGAGCCGAGAGATCACTCTGGTGGGCACTCTTACGCACACTTTAGACAACCTTTTTTAGGTTCTAAAGAATTGGGGTAGCTGGTGGTGGATACCTGAAACTATTAAACTACAACCCAGAACCCATGAATCTCGAAGACAGTTGTATAAAAATGTAGCTTATGAGGGGTGACAGTGGGATTGGGAATGCCATAAGGACCAAACTCCACTTTGTCTAGTTTATGGATGGATGTGTAGAAAAGTAGGGGAAGGAAACAAACAGACAAAGGTACCCAGTGTTCTTTTTTACTTCAATTGCTCTTTTTCACTCTAATTATTATTCTTGTTATTTTTGTGTGTGTGCTAATGAAGGTGTCAGGGATTGATTTAGGTGATGAATGTACAACTATGTAATGGTACTGTAAACAATCGAAAGTACAATTTGTTTTGTATGACTGCGTGGTATGTGAACATATCTCAATAAAATGATGATCAAAAAAAAAAAAAAAAAAGAAATCCTAGAACTCAATGACAATAGTACAGACAGCCCAATTATAAAATGGGCAAAAGATATGAAAAGACAGTTCTCTGAAGAGGAAATACAAATGGCCAAGAAACACATGAAAAAATGTTCAGCTTCACTAGCTATTAGAGAGATGCAAATTAAGACCACAATGAGATACCATCTAACACCGATTAGAATGGCTGCCATTAAACAAACAGGAAACTACAAATGCTGGAGGGGATGTGGAGAAATTGGAACTCTTATTCATTGTTGGTGGGACTGTATAATGGTTCAGCCGCTCTGTAAGTCAGTCTGGCAGTTCCTTAGAAAACTAGAAATAAAGTTACCATTCGATCCAGCGATTGCACTTCTCGGTATATACCCGGAAGATCGGAAAGCAATGACACGAACAGATATCTGCACGCCAATGTTCATAGCAGCATTATTCACAATTGCCAAGAGATGGAAACAACCCAAATGTCCTTCAACAGATGAATGGATAAATAAAATGTGGTATATACACACGATGGAATACTACACGGCCGTAAGAAGGAACGATCTCGTGAAACATATGACAACATGGATGAACCTTGAAGACATAATGCTGAGCGAAATAAGCCAGGCACAAAAAGACAAATATTATATGCTACCACTAATGTGAACTTTGAAAAATGTAAAACAAATGGTTTATAATGCAGAATGTAGGGGAACTAGCAATAGAGAGCAATTAAGGAAGGGGGAACAATAATCCAAGAAGAACAGATAAGCTATTTAACGTTCTGGGGATGCCCAGGAATGACTATGGTCTGTTAATTTCTGATGGATATAGTAGGAACAAGTTCACAGAAATGTTGCTACATTAGGTAACTTTCTTGGGGTAAAGTAGGAACATGTTGGAAGTTAAGCAGTTATCTTAGGTTAGTTGTCTTTTTCTTACTCCGTTGTTATGGTCTCTTTGAAATGTTCTTTTACTGTATGTTTGTTTTCTTTTTAACTTTTTTTCATACAGTTGATTTAAAAAAGAAGGGAAAGTTAAAAAAAAAAAAAAGAAAAACAAGGAAAAAAAGATGTAGTGCCCCCTTGAGGAGCCTGTGGAGAACGCAGGGGTATTTACCTACCCCACCTCGATGGTTGCTAACATGACCACAGACATAGGGGACTGGTGGTTTGATGGGTTGAGCCCTCTACCATAGGTTTTACCCTTGGGAAGACGGTTGCTGCAAAGGAGAGGCTAGGCCTCCCTATGGTTGTGCCTAAGAGCCTCCTCCCGAATGCCTCTTTGTTGCTCACATGTGGCCCTCTCTCTCTGGCTAAGCCAACTTGAAAGGTGAAATCACTGCCCTCCCCCCTACATAGGATCAGACACCCAGGGTAGTGAATCTCCCTGGCAACGTGGAATATGACTCCTGGGGAGGCATGTAGACCTGGCATCGTGGGATGGAGAACATCTTCTTGACCAAAAGGGGGATGTGAAAGGAAATGAAATAAGCTTCAGTGGCAGAGAGATTCCAAAAGGAGCCAAGAGGTCACTCTGGTGGGCACTCTTACGCACACTTTAGACAACCCTTTTTAGGTTCTAAAGAATTGGGGTAGCTGGTGGTGGATACCTGAAACTATCAAACTACAACCCAGAACCCATGAATCTCAAAGACAATTGTATAAAAATGTAGCTTATGAGGGGTGACAATGGGATTGGGAAAGCCATAAGGACCACACTCCACTTTGTCTAGTTTATGGATGGATGAGTAGAAAAATAGGGGAAGGAAACAAACAGACAAAGGTACCCAGTGTTCTTTTTTACCTCAATTGCTCTTTTTCACTCTAATTATTATTCTTGTTATTTTTGTGTGTGTGCTAATGAAGGTGTCAGGGATTGATTTAGGTGATGAATGTACAACTATGTAATGGTACTGTGAACAATCGAAAGTGCGATTTGTTTTGTATGACTGCGTGGTATGTGAATATATCTCAATAAAATGATTAAAAAAAAGGCAAAAAAAAAAGTAATTAGGAAGGAACTGTTTTACTTTTGAAAACATCAAGGGTTTCAAGGTAGCATTTAATGAAAATATTAGTAAGCCTTTAAGAACAAGTTCTTGGCTAACAACTCACTAACTTGCAAACACATACAAAAAGTGTATGAGGCTGACAAATTTTTATAAGCATGACATATTCCTCTGGGAAGGTATACAGACAGTAAATAAAGTAAACCACCTTTTGTCCGTGACCTAATCGAAGTAATGCTTATACTAGAAACTAAGCAAAGTCTCTCTGGCAAGCTTCCTTCTCTGACAATTTAAAAGTCAGGCAGCTTTTCAACTGCAGATACATATATGTCAACTTTCCTCTATCTGAACCCTGTTCTCCAATGTTCCCCTGCAAACGAGAGTGGATGAACTTACATACATTAAAGGAAGACGAGTAGGCTAAGGCTGTAGGGCTGAGACCCAAATGCTCTTCCATCATTTCTTTTTTACCTCTATCTCATGGCCCAGAAGAATGAATAGACCATTTCACAAGCTTGCAAGTAAATACCCCAGAATATCCCAGGGACACTCTGACTCTTTCAGGAGAAATACGTTTGAAATGGTCAGTATATTATTTCTGGGTAAAAGGCATCTGAAAGTCTTTTATAACTCACCAATTTCCAGCGTAATATCTTGATCCACTCATCAGCTTCTACTCCTGTCTTTGCACAGAGATAAAAGGTCCTGAATGGAAATACTAAGCTGATAAGAAAAAAGAAGGAATATAAGAAACTCTAGATTGATTATATATTAGCTGAACACTATCTAGAGTATTCCAAGGGAAAAAAGAATTGGTAAAGGACCCAGGTAAGCAATTTGAAAAACTGAAATATATGTATAAAGCTATTCCTGCCAGCAAACCAAAAATGTTGAGGAAGTTGTAGATTCATATTATTATTATGGACCAGATTTATATTCTCTAGCAAGATGTCAAAGAAGAAAAAATCATGTCCAGGGCAATCCCCAGGACTTTTTATTGTTTGCCTTAGGCTGAATACAGCACTCATAAATTTGTTTAGCTAATCTCTTAAATGACTCAGAGAACCTTTGTTAAGATTGAAAGAAGAAGAAGACAGATAACACAGAATTTGCCCAAAGAACTCCCTTGTGCTAGCTTACTTCAAAGGGGTAAGGGATAACTGTTGACCTTCATGGATATAGGAATTTTCAGCTAGGACAGGGAAAAGGACAATAAAACTAATCGCCTATTCATTTTGCCCACCTCTGGCCATGAGTTAGTCCTGCTGGAAGGAAGATGAACCTGGTGCAAAAGACTTTTCCTAATGAATCTGGTAATTCATTTGACTGTATTTTTGGTTTTATAGTTAAAATCATTTGACCTATAAGGTCAGCTGTAGTTTATATTTTGCCTGTAATTCCTGTCCTTACAGTTGAAATACAAAACATTTAAAATATTTTTTTCCCTTCTTATGGAAAAAAAAAAAGAAGCCTTGAACTGAAGTTCTATTTGTATCAGTAATCAATGTTGAATATATAAGAGGTAAGTCCCTTTGCATAGAAGGTAAAACCTTAATATGAGATCCAGTTGAGGTGTGAGTGGAGAGCAGGGGAGAGAGAAATAAAATTTTGTATATGCCATATAAAACTAGTTTCTGAAATTGTCATTGTTTGGTACTCCCTGCGTGGGGCACTATTAATTGCTTACCAATACAGATAAGTTTTCATTTCTTCTTGCTAACAGAATCCCAGGCAATAAATCATGGTTAATTTAAGTCAATTATGATCATGCTATTACTCTTTTCTAGTCTCACCTGCTACTAGAGACGGCCATAGGACCCAGGCTTGGACAATGACATATAAGGGGAAATCTGACAGGGGAGTTTCTGGAAAAACGTGTGCTTCCTTGAGAAAAGGGGAAAGACATGGCTGATAGTGTTCCTTCCTCTTTCTTCCTGCCTTACATGCGGACATGAGGCCTGAAGCTGGAGTAGTCATCTTGGACCCTGCTGTGGCAAGTATGAGAAAAAGGCAAGGAGAAAATTGCTGATATGCTTAATCTGACCTTGTCAAGATAGCTGCCTGCCTCCAGTTTCTTGTTATATGAGAAAAATAATCACTTGCTAGCTCCTACGTGAATTTTTAAAAGATTGTTTATTAACTGATAATATAGAATTAGCATGAATTATCTAGGTGTGATAATGATATTATAGTTTTAGAGGTGATATTCCTACTCCTAGGACAAATATAACTCTGAGGTAAAGTGCCATGATGCCTGCAACTCACTTTCAATTAGTTCAGGAAAAAAAGTGGATACTTAGATACATAAAGCAAATGTGGCAATATATTGAAAATTAATATATCTAGGTGAAGGGTACATGTGTATGTATGTCTTTCAGTTTGTGTATACTTGAAAACTTTAAAAAGTCAATGGGAAGTTACTTCTCTCAGTTTAAAAATTGCCATAATATACAAATTATTTATGTTACAACAAAATGCATTGTGCCATCTGCCAGAAATTGTCATAATTATACAAATCACTCATCCTTGGAGTCACCAAAATCATAATTAAAATTGGAAAAAACTTTCAAAAGAATGAAACTGTCTAAAATGTGAATGGCATCCTCTTACAGGTGTCTTACCTGTGCAGTGTATGACATCAACAGTTGTACCCAAGACATGCCTATTTGTTTAAGCCACTTTAAATGAAGTGTTAATATGGCACACTCAGCTGAAAGCCCTCCTAAACTGACAATACACATCCCATACAAGGGCTAAGTCCACCTCTATCAGATCAGAACATTTGTACTATATTAAGATATACAGTTTTTTATTCTTTAGCTAAAATAAGGACTGGCAAATAAATGACTTTTGCAAATATCTCCTTTATAAAACAACTTACCAAAAACAGTTTACTCTTTCCTGTGAGTAATCAAATTGTACAGCTGAACATTCTGTTAAGTCTAGGATCCGAATTGGTTCTGGTGACTTTAAAAAAAAAAGAAAGAGGAACCAATAAATAACACATGCACACATACATGCAAATCTGTCCACCACTTATTCCCCTAGCAAGTCTTCTAGTAAGTGCAACTGTCAATTTTACTCTAAGACAGCTGAAAATAGGAAAGCCTTACAACAGGAAGTCACAAATCCCTGGTTTTGGGACTAGCCTTTCATGACTCTGGGCATTAATGACATGCCTTCATCAACTTAGATTGATGGAGGTGTATTTTGACACATGGAAGGGAGTCATATTTTTCCCCCGTTTTCTTGGGTTTCTACTCTAAGATATTTTCTATAGGGAAGGTAAGAAGACATGAAGTAATTTCAGGTTTAATAAAATGGGCATGGGAGATGAACCTATTTTTAATAAATAGGGAAATTGTTTCAGAGACACAGTTAATAAATTGTGACAAAAGAATAATCCCATTGCTCTAGACAGAGGGAATTATGTTCTCTGGGGAGCTATAGCTTAGCCAGTCCAAGAAAACAATTTCTGGGATACCCATCTTGTCTTGCAAAATAGCTCTGCTAATATTAGTAATCAGGAACTCACATTTCTAATCTGTTATTGAATGTTTCAGGTAGACATAAGGAGAATTTCAGGGATTTTAAAGGCAGACATTCCTTTCTTCTAGAGAGCTGATTTTTAAAGGGAACATGTATTATAATGTTTCTCACCATTTGGTCTTTGAAATATTTCAGTTCATTCCTATGCAAAGTGAACCATCTTGTTTTCCATGTCTGAGAAAAAAAAAAATCAGTTAAAACACATGGGTTTCGAATAGAGAAAAGCAACATTTGAGCTAGGCAGTTTCCTTTCTTTTTAAAAATATCTAAAAGATTAGATACAGTAAACCTGAAAAACATTCTTGTGCTAAGACTCATTTCTGAGGAAAAAGTTTCCAAATACATAAGAAATTTAAAATGCATTTCATAAACTAATTTTATATTGAAGGCAGATATATCATTAAACAATATTTAAACAAGTAAAAAGAAATAGCCTATGATAAATACTTACGGTGATTTATGACAAACCACTAAAATTTCCATCTTTTTAACTGTATAATGTGAATATATATTTTTTGAGCCCCTACCATGGGTCACACACTATCCTTGGAGTTTTATGGATAGTGTTGCCAAATCTCACCCAACAATTCCAAGTATTATTATTCATGTTTTACAAATTAACAAATTGAGGTTTAGGGCCCTCAAACCATATGATATTCTAAACCTTGTCCAAGAATTCCATGGCTTCCGTGGCAAAAACTGCTAGTTGCCTCTCAATATCCATGGTCTCTTGCTTAGATACTGACTGAACTCTAATCTTATGCAGAGTGGCTATGCACCCAGCTAAAAGAAAAACAGGATTTAAAGATGAATATGGTATGACTATTTCCTGTCCTCAAGGAGCATATAGTCTAGCAGGGACAAAAATAACTATTTAGGTTAAATTCAAGCAGATCAGTCCCTGTGAGAAAGGTAGAGGACCCTGCCTCTTAAAATAGGAAGAAGCAGATATATTCCACGAAGGTCTTGTTGGGGTGTTGAAATGAAATAGAGTAACTTTGTTAAATATACGGGGGACAGTTGAATACCTGGGACTAATGAAATCCTAATTCAAGTTTTCTTCTGTATTTTATAAAATCCTTTAATAAGGGCCTATGGCCTTCTTAATCCACATTAAAGTAAATCATTTATAAAATTTTGACTTCCTTTACTGAAAAAAAGGAAATGTTCTCGAGTTTGCTTGCTACTTTCATCCTCAGTTACCCTATTTAAAGGGCTGTATGTTTTCGTGAGTGTAAACTTCAGGCCCTTCTCATGTAGGGCTTGCCAAAAAACAGCTAAGTCATTTCCAGTCACATTAGATTGTGACTAATTAACCATGAAGAGGAATCCTCAGAACAGGTAAATATCATAACTGGGTCAAAATGAGTAGGCAATTACGTTTTAAAAAAAATTGAAAAAAAAAAAAAAAAAGGTCAGTTTCGAAATTAGACTTCAGTCTACATGATGTGCTCTCTTTGTGGCCGCTCCGGAGAAGGCATGTTTCCTCACCTTGACCAGGCCCCCCTGTTTGATGAGGTAACCTTCTTTGGTGCCCAGCTGAAAAATAAAGAAGCCACAAGTGCAGGTCAGAACTGTCAAAACACGGTTTTTGTCTTTATATTTCTGTCCTATTTTAACACTACAAACAAGTTTGCCTTTGATCTTTAAATGGTGACCTTTCATTCTTTACCTAGGCGATTGAAAGTCCTCCGTGTACTGTGAGAGACCCATCGTTTTCAGATTGGGTCATCAGGCATAATTCTGTAGCAACAGGTAACAACTGAAAGACTCCTACTATCTGGAGCCAGAAATTTGCAAAAATAGACCACATCCTTTCACTAATACAAGTTAGGGTTTGATGATGTGTGTCATGTGAAACCCAGCTGCTTGGATTACTGCCAGGGATTTGGCATACACAGGCACACACACATCTGTGGTGAATATGTTTGCCAAACTCTGGAGTTAGGAAAGCAAAAGGATTCCTTTACTTTGGAGCATCACAGAGTCTGCATTATTCTAATGTGCTTTGCAAATCTTTTCGAGGGATCCTTAGACATAGTATTTGCAACATTTATTTTATCACTGAACCCCATTTCCTTTTCATTGACCATTTCTTGAAACCCACAATCCATGGGGCAGACTTTTGGGAGTGCAGGTTTATTTACACTTGACTTGTTCAAAAGGGATCATATCATTAATTCAAGGGTAACAACAATATCACACACTTAATTAGCACCATGAAATGTAAGGAAAGGTGGGGAACTGTGTGAATAGAAATTTTCATAAGGATCCTACGATCAAGAAACTTACAGCGTTGGTTTTTTTTTGTTTTGTGTTGTTTTGTTTTTTTCATACATTTCTGAAGAAATTGATTTCCTGCTAGGAAATAGGCTGTCCTGTCTTATACTAGTAAGAAAAAAATGAATAAAAACTGGGAAATGACTTGACTGAAGTCAAGGTTCTTTTTATGGGAGTTTCCAAAGTAATTTTCCGTGAGGTAAATTCTCTTCACCAAATAAAAAGAGGAACAACAACTATCACAGCAAAAAAGAGTTAAAACAAGAAGTGGTAACTACTTTAAAATTTTTCATGGCATTAAAATAATGGTGATTTTCCCAGGTGTCCATTTAAACCAAGATTGGTAAATTCAGTATCACATGATTAGTTTGATTTATTTTGACATTAACGGAACTGAACCGGCTAAAGTGAGTTTAGATATTATATTATGGAAATGGTGAAAATTAACATTTTGTGTTGTTGCAAGTTAATGTCTATAGAGGCAAAATAAGGGATAAAATTGTTATATGGAAGACGCTGAAAGAATAATTCATTGAATTCTAACTTAGGAATTATGCTACTCTCCGTCTTTAAGTCCATCCAAGTAACATACACTAAGTCTAGCTAGTTTTCTTGAGAGATCAGTGGAAGGCTGTAGAGGAAAAAGCTAAAAATAATGATTTTCTTCAGAGTCTCAGGAGGTAAGAAAATAAATAATAATATAGCAGATATGTCTTTTTTAAAAAATCTATGATCTGTAACATCAAAGATGTTTATAAGAGTCCCGAATTGGAAACAACCTAAATATTTAAAAATGAAGGATTAACCTTCCTGTCTTCCTGCCATTTGCCTTCCTTAATATTTCAGTCAGGAGCCATGAAGCCATGTGAAGCAAGGCTGGCTCCAGCATGAGCGTGCACGAGGGCTGCAGTTTGGTGTACAGAGTTGGCTCCTGAGAGGAGTAAGGAGGGCATTTGTGCACCATCGTGCAAAGCGGTCCAGAGAGCATTCACGTGGGTGACGGCAGCAGCTTGGGGTAGGTATTGAAGCCTGAGAAGGGTGAGAAGGGCTTCCGCCCAAAGGGGTGGAGGTGACAAGTCCAGTGCATGGTGTTGAAGCCAAGTCAGGCTGGGTGGGCATCTGCGGTGGGGGCAGGGATGGCAGTGGCCTGAAACATGGTATTGGAGGCTGGGGTGGTTGATTGGGGTGGTTGATTAGGGTGTCTGGGGTGAGGTGGTAGGGGCAGCAGCAGTTGGAGAATGGTTTCATTGGATTGGACATCAAATAAGTAAGCTGATGATAATGGGAGCAACATTCCTCACTGTGGGGTATAGGAATTACAAATATGGAAAGGGAAAAAATTCCAGTGGGCTTTGTGGTACCGGATTGAGATTGGAGGTGTTGGTGCAAATGCACAGACAGATAGATGATAGATGATTAGATAGATAAATGGATAGATGATTAAGCAGGTAAATGGATAAATAGAAATATAGATGTAAATTATGTATGTGTGCATACCTATATACATACATATTTTCCCTAGCTCTATCCCTGGAGCAGGCTCGGTGAGTGACATTCTAATATCCCAATAACCATAATCAGCTAGTGCCTAGTTTGGTTTCTAAAGTACCACTCTCCAGAAAAAGAACAGGGTTTCTTGGAAAAAATGGCTGACTCAAGAGTTGGCCACTAGGAAAGTAGAAGATAAGCCTGGGACATCTTGTTACACCAGAAAATAAGAAGTGTTCAAAGAATGAGGCCAGATTTCATGTCTGACAGACAAAGAAGCCACCTTTTGAAAGGGCTCCTATGGCCAAATTGGGAAAACTTGAAGAATTAAAATAAATAACAATAGTCTTGAATATAACCCATTGATCTAAAATAAAAATGACTGAATGAATTAAGAGAATGAAAATCTTTGCCTTACAGTAGAATGATAACGAATAAATATAAAAAGAAGGATGAATCAGAGAATCACCATTTGGTAATGATCATAGAAATAGTTAAAATAGCCAAGAAACATCAATGGATGCTAAAATTGGTGGGTAAAAGATTAATGAGGAATATAATATTCACATAATTTCAAATAATCTCCCCACTAAATATATATTAATAATGAAAAGAATAAAGTAATTTTAGAATGAAGAAGGCTGGCACACACCACTTAATCAAATTAACAAAGTTAACACATTGTGATGAGTTGAATTGAAATCGTGCACCATCTGAAAGGAAGCAGTGAGAAGGGGAAGGCCTCTCTGCTGTGGTATTTCTACCCAAAGCACATAATCTGAATCTAATCATAAGGCAGTGCCAGACAAACCATATTTGAGGAACAGTCTATAAAATAACTGGCCTTTAATTTTTAGAAGTGCCAAAGTCACAAAATCAAGGAAAGACTGAAGAAGTGTTCCAGAGTGAAGGAGACTAAAGAGTCAGGACAACTACATACAAATGATGATCCTGGATTGAATCCTTTTGCTCTAAAGTGTCTTATTAGGAAAAGTAGCTAAATTTGAATAAAATCTGTGGATTGGATGGTGATACTGTATCAATATCAATTTCCTAAGTTTAAGGGTTCTATGTGCTCACCTAGCTGAATGTCCCTGTTTGTAGAAAACACACACTAAAATATTCAGGGTGATGTTTTCATGTAGGCAATTTTCTCTCAAATGGCTCAGGAAAAAGAAAAACAAAGTTCTTTGTACTATTCTTGCAATTTTACAGTAACTTTGAAATTATTTTAAATAAAAAATAGCATGTAAAAACATAATAGAGGATTAATTAAATAAATTGACACACCTGAACAATGGAATACTAGGAAATTTATTTTAATAGTGTTTTAGAAGACTATAATTACACAGAAGATGTCCACATTATATAACTGAGTTAAGCATATTTGAACTGTATTTACAGTGAAGTTATTATCATATAAATATGAATGCTAATATAAATAAAGATAGATATAAATATAAATGAGAATGCTAGGAAGGATAGACACCATAATATTAACTGTGAGAAGAGTGTCAAGGACAGAATACTAGAGAAGGCCAACAACATGCAAGGGAAGAGTTCAGGAAGAGGAACTCTAAAATGTGTTGAAAAGATAACAGAATAAAGAGAAAAATGTTGCAGAAGCGAAAGAAACAGAATTTTTAGAAAGAGGGAGTCAAATACCACAAAAGGGAAGTTAAGGAAACTAACATTTTAGATAGGAGCTATTCTGTATCGGCCACTTGAATATATTATCTCATATAATCTCTACCAATATTTCTAATCAGAATCTCACTTTTAACATTTCCAAAAGAGAACTCCACTTTCCCATCCCCCACACCGCTCCTCCTGCAGTCTTAACCTCCTCAGTAAATGGCAGATCTTTCTTTCACATACCACATGTGGTGGTTTGAAACTACTCGTACCCCAGAGAACCATGTTCTTAAAGCTAATCCGTTCCTGTGGGTGTGAACTTATTGTAAGCAGGGCCTTTGGATTAGGTTACTTCACTGAAGGCGTGGAAGACCCAGGGTGGGTTTTAATCCTCTTACTGGGGTCCTTTATAAACAGGATGAATATGGAGAGAGGGAGAGAAAAAGCCACAAGAAGCTGGAAGCAACGAAACCTGGAAAAGAAGGGAGAGAGCAGCAGACATGCCATGTGCCTTGCCATGTGACACAGGAGTCCAGGATCGGAGGTAGTGGTCTCTGAGAAGAAAGCATCGCCTGATGATGCTTTGATCTGGACATTTTTCTCAGCCTAAGAACTATAATCTTTTAAGCTAATAAATTCCCATAGTTAAGGCCACCACATTTATGGTATCTGTTTTCAGCAGTTTGGCAAACTAAAACACCACATTCACTCCATCAGTAAATATTGTCCTTACAATACACATTCCTAATTTGACTAGTTCTTATCACCTCTCCTTAGCTTCAGTGGCCGCCATCTTTACCTGGTCTGCTGTAAAAGCCTCCTAACTGGTCTCTTTGCCTCTAGATTTGCCCCCATCCCATTTTCCACTTAGCAGTGAGAATAATCTTTTTAAAAACTTAAATTACATTACTCAACTCATAATTTCCCATCAACACTTAAAACGGAAGTAAATTCTTTACTTTGTCCCCTAAGACCATTGGTATTGTGTAAGGGGAGTACAACTGACATTTTGGGCAGGATAATTCTTCACGATGCTTTGCAGGATATTTAGCCCCCATGACCCCTACCCACTTGGGGGAAACAATTCTCCAGGGGTCTCTTGTGATTCTGTGTGTCTTACAAGCAAGCTTTGTTGTGGACCAATTTGTTAAGGATGTCTGTCTGGCAAACAGCCTTGGAAAATAGAAATAGTCTCCTCCAGAGCAAAAAGGCAGGCATACGCACTGCCCAACGTCCACGTTCCCTAAGCTCACTGTTCCTCTCCTGTAATGCAGCCCAGTGTGTAAGTAGGGATCACCCGGGCCTCTTCTTGTTGCTGCTTGGGAATTGGGACCCAGCACAGGGATCTGGAACAAACATTGATATTTTGGCAACTGCTATTGCTGTGAGTAACAAATTGTCCTTCATCTCTGACCCAATAGTTTTTTTTTTTTATAATTTTTAATTCGAAATAATTTCAAACACATAGAAGAGTTGCAAAATAATACAAATGCCATAAAGAGAACTCCAACAGACCCCCACACCTCCAGACACTCAGATTCACCAACTTCAACATTTGGCCACATTTGCTATTTCTTTCTTCCTATCTATCTATCTATCTATCTATCTATCTATCTATCTATCATCTATCTATCTTCTGAACACCTGAGAGCAGATTGCACACATCATACTCCTTGAACACATAATACTTCCATGTACGTTTCCTGTGAACAAGGATATACACCTTATACAATCACCTTAAGAGCAGTTATCAAGATCAAGAAATTTAACCTTGATATACAGCTTACATTCTATATTCCAACTTTTTCTTCTGTCCTGATAATGTCCTTTTGAGCCTTTCCTCCTCCATTTTTAGATTCCATGTGGTATCATGTATTGCATTTAAAAATCATTATCTCATTTTCAATCATGGAAACATACAATATAAATCTTCCCATTCCAATCTCCTCCAATCATACCATTCAGTGAAATTAATCACATTCCCTCCCCGCCATCCATTACTATAACTTTTCCTTCACCCCAAACAGAAACCCTACACTCATTTTGCATTAACTCCTCATTGCCCCCACCCCTTGCTGGTAACCCGTACTCTACTTTCTGACTCTATGAGTTTGCATGCTCTCTGATATTTTCTTTGTGATTGTGATATTTTCTTTGTGAGGCTTAAATTTAACATTCTAAATCTATAACAATCTTATTCACTTTGATATCAACTTAAGAACTTCAATAGCATACATAAATTATGTCCCTATGCCCCTCTATTCCTCCACCTTTATGTAGTTCTTGTCACAAATTATATATTTATACATTATAAGTCCCAAACTATTGATTTATGATTACGTCTTTAGCATTTGCCTTTTAGATCCTGTAGGAAACATAAAGGTGAGTGTTGTGTTTGAAACCATATGTACCACAGAAAATCATGTTCTTAAGTCTAATCCACTCCTGTTGGTGTAAACCTATTGTAAGTAGGGTCTCTTGACAGGTTACTTCTTAATCCTGAAACTGGAGTCCTTTATAAACAGGATGAATATAGAAAGAGAGAGAAAGCTATGGAAGTGAGAAGTTGAAAGCAATGAAGATAAGGGAGAGACCAGCAGATGCTGCCATGTGCCTTCTCACGTGATGGAAGAGTCCAGGATCACTGGCAGCTGGTCTTCAGCAACAAAACCAACTGTGTTGATGATGCCTTGATTTGGGCATTTTTGCAGCTTCAAAAGCTTTTAAGCTTTTAAGCTAATAAATTCCCGTGTTAAAACCCAACCCATTTTATGGTATTTTCTTTCAACAGCCTAGCAAACTAAAATAGGGAGGTACAAAAATACAATAGTACTGGTATTTATATTTACCCATGCCATTATTATCCTTACCAGAGATCTTTATTTCTTCATATGGCTTCAGTCAATTGTCAAATGTCCTTTCCTTTCAATATGCAGAACTCCATTTCTTAGTGACAGTCTGGTGGTAACAAAGCCCCTCAGTTTTTGTTTACCTGGGAATGTCTTAATTCTTCCCTCATTTTTGAAAGACAATTTTGCTGAATCTAGAATTCTAGTTGGCAATTGATTGATTGATTGATTGATTGCTTTCAGCAGGTTAAATGTGTCTTCTCCTGCTTTCATGCTGCCCTGGTTTCTGATGAAAAATAGGCACTTAGTCTTATTGAGGCTGCCTTGTATATGACACATTGTTTCTCTCTTGCAGCTTTCAGAATTCTCTTTTTATCGTTGGCACTCAACAGTTTATAATAGCTTATCTGGTTTGGAGTTTGTTGATTATTTTGGATGTATATAATCGTGTCATGCATTAAATTTGGGACGTTTTCAACCATTATTTCTTCCGTCTGCCCCTTCTCTCTTTCTTCTCCTTCTGGGTCTCCCACAATGCACATATTGGTATGCTTGATGGTGTCCCACAGGTTCCTCAGGCTCTGCTCACTTTTCTTCATTCTTTCCTCCTTCTACTCCTCATACTGGATGATTTCTATTGTCTTAGCCTCAGGGTCACTGATTCTTTCTTCTGCCAACTTCAATCTGGTGTTTGACCCCTCTAGGGAATTTTTAATTTCTGTTACTGTGATCTTCATATGTATTTGGTCCCTTTAAATAATTTTCATCTGTCTATTGATATTCTCTTTGTGTTGATTTATTGTTTCCCTGATTTCCTCTAATTCTTTGTTCATGTTTTCCTTTAGCTCTTTGTGCATATTTAGGATCAGGTTTTAGAAGTTTTTGCTTGGGATGTCCCAGGTCTGATTGATGTCAATGATTTTTTTTTTTTTTTAAGCTCATGATTCAAACTTCTCCTTTGTCTGAACCATTATTTCCTGTTTTTGTTTTGTTTTGTTTTGTTTTTTGGTATGTTTTGCCATCTTTTGTTGGAACCTGGACATTTTAACATTTTGGTATGTTATTAATGGAATTTAGACTCTGAGCATCTGTTCCTCAAGCTTGTATCCAGCTGGTGTTATAAAAGAGCTTTTCTTGAATGCCAGAAACTAGTAAGTAAAAAGAAGAAGGGAAAAAAAAAAGAAGAAAACTTCTTTCCCAGTCTTTCCAGATTGACTTATGTAAGTGCTCTCCTTCAGGGCTTATCTCTACAAGGAGTTTGGGGAATGCTCCAAGCCAAAGCATAGGGGCCTCCCTGACCCTTCATACAGATGCCTCTTGTCTTGGGCATGTACGCGTGGCCCTAGGAATTCCTCTCTCTACGTGAATGTGAATGTCTTCTCTTCCCTAGGAAACAGTTTCCTCACAGCCCTGGGCACTACGCTGTGTGTCCTACAGCCAGAATCCCTTGCCCCAGGCAGCATGCTTTGACTGCTCTCCCCAAGTGTTCTGTAAGAGAGCTCATGAACCACTTTCTATACCCAGGGCGAGTTCTGGGTCAGTGAATCCTTCAGGCCACCACCAGGCAGATTGCCCAGACATCCATGCTCCCTGTATGTGCATGAGGGTTACTCTGCTCCCACCAGAACTGAGAACAGGGATTCACACTGGGAGTAGAGGCTGGTTCCCTACTGAACAGGTGAGGGGATGGGAAAGGGCCAGCTTGGGTGCCACGAAATCCTTCTGCTTTTAAGTGGCTTCTTTCTTTCTTTCTTTCTTTTTTTTTTTTTAATTTTTATTGGGATTGTTCAGATACCATACAATTATCCAAAGATCCAAAGTGTACAATCAGTTGTAGTGGCTTCTTTCTTGATTTGGCGCTTGTTCTATTACTGCAATCCTTTAACTGTTTTCTGAAGCTTTGGGAAAGATGTTTCTGCCAGTTCCTGCTGGCTGTTCAAAGCTTCCATAAGGGGATGGAACCCTGAAGCTTCTCAGTCTGCCATCTTTGATCCACTAGTTCTGTGTCTCCTGTCACCATCCATGAAACTGTGGTAGGCTGAACTTGTTAGCTTGCAAGTGGGGTCTCAGGCCCTTCACAGTTCTTGACAGCCAGTAATGCTAGTAGTGCCCCCAAAGCATTGTGACAACCAAAACAGTTACATAAATTTCCACCCCCTGCCCCCAGCGACAGAGTATTCATCTGAGAACTCCATTGCCTTACATCCTCTGTCCCCTCATTACCTCAATAATCTCATCTCCTACCACTTTCTCTCCAGCTCACTCAGTGCCAATAATTCTGACCTTCTTGCTGGTCTTTGAAACACCTCAAATTAGTTCCCAATTCAGGACTTTTGTTCTGTTTCCAGATCTTCACATGAGCCGTTCTTTCCCTCCAGGAAGGTATCTGCTCAAATTCCACTTCCTCAAAGAGGCCTCCCCACTTCCCTTTTCTCCCCATATCCTATTTCATTTTTCTTTTTATGACTTATGACTATCTAGTCTTATATTATCACTTTGATTATTGACTGTGACCTCCCCGCTAGAATGTGAGCTCAATGAGGGCAGGGCCTTTGTCTTACTCACTGCCAAAACCCCAGTGCTTAAAACAGTATTGGTGTATAAAAGGTGCTTAAAGAAAAGTTTGCTAAAGAAATGAATTAATTAAATTTAATCATGTCTCAGGAAGACAACCCTATGCCATTCATAAAATGTACACATAGTAACTTCCACAAATGCAGTTGACAAAGGCTGTTATACAGTTTTGCACAAGCATCTACGTTTTTGGGCAATAGGCAATACTTTTCACTTTCACTTAAAGCAAGAAGTTCTTTTTCCTGTAAGTAGGACTTAATTCTCTTCCTCCACTGCCAGAGCTTGTGCAAGAACTGCATGCCAAATAGAAAAAGCAGAAGTCTGAATGTCCACAACACTGTCAGGGTGGAGATAGAGGTGCAGGAGACTGTGGCTATCTGGGGTAAGCAGCAAAGGCTGATAACTCTTGCCTGAAGTAAGTGACAAAAGCCTTCTGACTGGACCAGAACTATCCCCCCAGCCATGCTGGTCAAGTTGTGAGTGATTCCTGAGTGAGGAGTAAGTTCAGAATCCACTAGAAAGCCTGTATAGTTTTCTGTCTTTATTGAGTAGATGCAGCATAGCAGCAAAAATGTAGCACGTGTCATGACCTGGGCTAGGTTCTAAAAGTACAAAGACTAATTATAATCCTGATCCTTAGGAAATCCAAGGCTGGTGGAAGAACAGACACTTTTGCAGGTAATTGTGCCACAAGATGGTGATTCTAGGGTAAAGATCAACAGAGGGAGCTCTGCAGCACAGAAGAGGGGGCAAACTAGCATGGGTCAAGGAAGGCTTCCCGGAAGATACTGATCCTGATGCTTGTCTTGAAGGATGAGTGGACAGAAGCGGTATTGGTGATGGCAGCATTCCAGAGGCAGGGAGGGGAGAAGGGGCACATTCAGAGAAATGTCCATTATTGAGAGAAGCAGGTTGCATAGGGTGAGAGGAGGCCAGAGAGGTGAGCAGGGTTCAGTTGGGCTGTGAAGATTGTGGGCACCACAGAAGAATGTTAAGCAGAGAGGTCATGTGGTAAATCTGCTTTTTAAAGAGCTCTCTGGTGGCAGAGGAGAAAGAGTACTATGGTACACAGGAAGGTCATGCATCTTTTAAAATACAATTTGTAGCTAAATATTCTTAAGTGATTATTTTTCAAGTGTAATGATTGCTATCTGGAAGTAGTTCTTGATATTTCATTCATGTATTGCCCTTCTTATCATTGGCACAAACCCAGA
Source organism: Choloepus didactylus (assembly GCF_015220235.1). Lineage (NCBI taxonomy): Eukaryota > Metazoa > Chordata > Mammalia > Pilosa > Megalonychidae > Choloepus > Choloepus didactylus. Next base: position 108,842,427 of record NC_051309.1, on the reverse strand, counting down.
TTTCTCATACCAGGAGCGTTCAGCAAACAAGGCAGAGAAAAAGAATAGAAGAGCCATGAGAATAATGAAGGGAAGGGGGGATGCTGGAGAAGATTCTTTGCAGGGTCACAATTCACAGAACAAACACAATGAAACCTTAGGAGAACAATGAGTGCCCCAGTTGCACTGAAACTGAACAATGGCTCAAGTTGCAAAGAAAGCTGTGCAAATGTTTTCTGCCTGTACATTTCATTCAGTGAAGGGAAAACAGGTTAGGAAAAAAAACATTTCAAGATTTGATAGTAAAGAGGAGAATATTTTTCTCTCATGGGTAATTTAAGAACCTTGTCCAAGAATACAGTTTAGTCAGCTATGTAAAACTAAACATCTCTTGCCTGCTCTACCTCAACTTGTTTGGTTAAGTAAGGATGGGAATTTGAATGCCATTTTCTAAGCATTTAAAATCCTATTATTATTGCACTACTTTTACAGTCTACCCTGGGCCAGATGAACTGAGCCATAGGCTTCAAGCCTTATGTTCCTGTCTAAGTTTTATATTTCAAGTTAGAATATTTATAAGAAAAAAAAATGCACTTAAAAAAGCATAAAATTCTTGCTGCACTTTGTCACTTTTACATAGCTAGAGAGCCTGTGGTCAGACTGATGGTCACTTACAGAAGGAGCCGTGGGCACGAGGTCATTTTCCGTTCTTCCTGTCTGCATTGCTGTGTGAACACGGACGGATTCATAAATGGAAGGTTCCTCCACTTTTCTTGGATAGGGATGTTTCAGAACAATCAGAGTGCCTGCGTGAAGACAAAGCACCATAATTGGACCGAGTGCTAACACCTGGATCTCTATGGATGGATTGTAAAGTCTCTTGGTTTTGGTTATTCATGTGTTCGTGTTTTCAACATTTATCAGGACCAGCTATGTGCCTGGCACTTGAGCTGGCCACTGGAGATGGAAAGCAAGATGAGACAATTTCTGGCCTTTTAGTCCTCAAAAGTGTATAGAAACAGTCATTTAAATCAGCAGGGTGATGATACAAACACCAGCAGGGTGAACAATGCCTGCGGGTGGCACCCAGGCGGAACTCTTCTATGGAATGCTTAAGGAAAACCTCCTTGAGAGGGTGACATTTGATCTAGATCTTAAATCACTATTGGAATTTTCCAGATGGATTTGGCCAAAACTATGAAAACAAAATCAAACAAATGTGCTGTGGTATGGGAGGATTTATTCCACTGCCTGTTTTAACAGGTTAAGAACAAACTTGTAACACATCAATGGATCTCAAAAAAAGTAGAATCACAGTACTCTCCCCACTCTCTCTTACCACCCAGTTAATGAAATAAACCAAATGAAGCCTTTTCTTTTCTTAAATGAACATGAAGTGAACAGGCTGCTGCTCACAGGTGGTTGCCTCCCATTCCATCCGAGGAGGTAGGATCCAGGCTGAAAAAGGGACCCATCGAGGATGCTAAGTGTGGTTTTGGGGACTTGAGAACTTAGTTCAGAAGGCTTAGAGCAGTTCTGACTCAACACTTCTGGCATTTTCTCTTCTGCCTCCTTCCCATCAGTCACTCAGAAACTAGAAATTTGAACTATAAAAACAGTAAGCTCAGTGTTTATTTTTTTCCTCCCCTACTATGGCTTCTTGCTTTTCATTTCACTGAGGTCTTTTATATGGCAGGCCCTGAATGGTACCAGACATTGAAGGAGATGTAAAGAATTCAGTAATTCATTCAAGTGCCAGGTACTTGTCAAGGCACTTGGATACAAAAGGAAACAAAAAGATCTAGCATCTGCTCTTATGGAGATTACATTCTAGTTAGGTGAGTCCAACAAAATAGTTTTGAAAATCTGTATAAATATGACATGTCAGGTGAAGAGAAGTGTTAAGCAAATCTAATAAAGCTCTCTTTCTCACCTAGCGAAATGAATTTACAAGTTCTGGCTCTAGGAACAGGCCTACAAACTGCATTGAAAGATCCAGGCAAGCCAAAACTTCCTAACGAAGAAGAGCCATGAAATATCCTTGAGGTGAGCCAAGGATAAGCCAAGGTAAGCCAAGGATGTATAAGAAGTCACGGTAACATTGCGGCCAAACATGATTCCAACATGTTTAAACAATGTCCACTTAGGCGAAGAGAAGAGAGAGCATTTTTGCCACCAATTAAAAGATTTTAGAATAAGGACTAATGACACCAGAAACGCAAGATTACAGATTTGTCCAGAATTTAAGAGTAATCAATCCAATGATAGAAAATATATGCCCCACAGTACCCAATTCGTATACTCTCCTCATCAATATTTCTGACACATATACTTAGTTTAACTTTAAAGGATGCCATTTATTGCATCCCAATAAATAAAGACTCACAAAAACTCTTTGCATTCAAATCAGTAGAACTTGACATAGGAATAAAACAGCAATGTAATTGGATTGTGTTAAAAAATACAAGTCTTGTCCAGTAATCTTCAGGGAGTAGAGCTCCACAAGAGACTTTTTGCAGGCTAGACCCTTTGGCAAGTGGCCAGGCTAAAGAACAAAAAGGAACTTGGGATTCTTTGGTATAGCAGGCTACTGTCAACTGCCAATACCAAATTTTTGGAATGATAGCCAAACCTCTATATCTGGCCATAAAGGGAAATAAAAAAGAACATTTAAAATCGACACCAGATGTACAATTGCCTTTCAAATTTTAAAGGCAAATTGATATCAGCTCCAGCCTCGGGCTGCCAGATGCCATCAAAGAATTTGACCTGTCTGTCCATGAAAAGCATGACCTTTGAGATACTTGTATAAGCCTTTTGGAAAAATATATGACAGTTTGAGACTATAGCCTAAGGATGGCCTTGTCCTTACTGTATTGGAGCAAAAAGGGGACAGTAGCTCACAATGGAGAAGCTAAGTCGATATCAGGCAGTGCTGCTGGATAATCTTAAGTGTCATCCTACAGAAAGTAAGATATTCAGTAGCAAAGACTGCTCTCCCGCCGGGAACATCAGCACAAATTGTGGGACTAAATGCCCTCATTAAGAGCCCTCCAACTAAGCACAAAGCAGTCACCGGCCTGCACAGACTATCATATGCTTTTGCTGATTTGCATGCTCACAAAACAATTTGAAAAGAGCATGGTCAAATAACTGCAGCCAACAAAGACATAAAGCATATAGGTCTAATTTTTAAATTGTTAGATGCAGGAATGCATCCCAAGAAATTAGCTGTCCACTGCAAAGGACATCTATCTATGAATAATAAAAGGCTGGGATGGTGAAGAAAACTAGCAAATAGATTTACAGTCAAGCCAAAAGTCCTTGGAATCTTCAAGTATTTGAAGATTTTTTTGTGTGGACAGTTTAACTAGATTGTTAAAAGCTTTTTCCTTGTTAGATTAAAAAGTACAAGTTGCAGAATGGTTACTTAAAAAAATTCCTAAATTTGGACTTCTGCTTTTTATTCAAAGCCATAGATCAGCTTTCATAGCAAAAATTGTTAAAGGTGTTTCAAGACTCTTCAGCATCAACTGGTGTCTGCATTCTGCTCACGAGCCACAGTCTACAGGAAAAACAGAATGCATGAACTGGACTTTAAAAGGCAACCTCACCAAAATCTGCTTGAGAACTCATTTAAAATAAAATAAAATTATACCTGTTGCCCTCTTGAGGATAAGAATGGCACCCTGAAGCGTGTTAAGTTGGAACCCTTTAAAATAATATTTAGAAGGCCATTTTTAAAGGTTAAATAGGTGGGTAACATACATCCCAGTTCAGAATTAACTACAATTCAATATGCAAAATTCTTAAGTTCTACTTCAGCTGAAATTAGTAATTATGCCACTAATCACCTTAAATTTCCCACAGGTGTACTCCCTTATACCCTTACCATCCTAGAGATCAAGTCTGGATCTGCACCTGAAGGGACTGGCATCCCCAAGTTCAACTAAATCCTAAGTGGGCTAGGCCTTATTTAGTGTTATTTGTTACTCATTCTTAAGTTGCAGGAAATAAAGCCCTGGAATTCACCACACCAGAGTCAAGCTACAAATGTTCCAGGATGGAGACACACCTCCTGTTAGATGAAAAGCTGTGGTGACAGTAAATCCTCCTGATATTCCAAAACATTAGTATGCTTGTGAACCTCTGGATGGCCTAAAATATTTGTTTAAAAGTCTTTCTGGTCAAGTTAATTATGATGTTCTTTGTTATCTATTTTTTCCATAACCTTAATGTACCCTTTAGTAGCCACTTGCCAAAGTAATCTCTCCTTGCAAAGGTTCTATTCAGATTCTACTTCTATAAACCAGCCTTAACTGCTGGATTGGTATCCAGCTGCCTATCTCTAGTGTCTCCAGCTCCCCACGGTGGATATCCCCTTTATGAGGGACAGACGAAATAGTTCTCAAGTCATTAATAATCAAGATGCAAGAAAAATACACTGTGTTAAGCAACCAAAAATATCATCAGAGATGATCTTGTCACCGGCTAGTAAATTTAACCCATGCAGAACATTGTTTTGCTTCCTTTGTCAATATTACTAGTGAAATGGTGCTGTTATTCCTATTAGTTAAATTTAAAATGTGAAAAACTTTACTGAAAGAATAAAAATTGAACATGTTCAATTCTAGAATAGAATAGTCTAGCTTATCCAGGATATAAGAGACTGAGCCAGGAGACTCCACTTCAGTAGGGACAAAAAAATCATTCCTTTCTATACATCCCTTCCTTGATAGGCAAAATGGGACAGTTACCCTCTGGAAATTATAAACAAACCATCGCTTTATTAGCTAGTAATTGGTACAAAACTAACAGGAATCTGAGATTTAAAATATATTGTCACCCCTAATGAAACCCAATATATCTAATAATCATGTAGCTGCAACATTTGTCCCATCTATGAGAGTTAAAAATGTAATTGCCAATGTTATATGCATTAAACAATAGCTATCATAGTATAACTCTAATAAATGCAAAAATAGCTTTGAAGTGCAAAGCAGTATTACAAAATAAAATGACCATCCCAAGAAGGAACATATGCTGTAGTCAAAACAGAATGCTGAACCTATATTCTTGATGAATCTGATAACATCTCTTCTCTCCCAGAACACTTACATGATTAAACCAATAGATAATTCTAATTTTTCTGATTTATTCAGTTGGCTATCTTCAGGAATAGGGTCATGGTTACAGACACTTCTTCAAACTGTGCTTGTAATCTTTCTGAGAGCTGTATCTATTCTTGTTCCAGTTAAATGCCTTTTGTCTCTATGTACTAAAATTATAACTCAGACATGTATGGAAACCCTTTTCATCTTCCAGAACTCTGGCTAAGAATGATCCATTCCCTTTCGAACGAAATTGACAATATCTGAATGTTATAAGTCAGAATTTTCACCAAATGACCCTTAATTACTTTGCTCCAATTTTCAGCAGGAAATTCCCAAGATTGGAAATGAATATTGTTTTAAGGGGGAAATTGTAACAGTGACTTTTTAAGTCTTAAAACTGTAAGCAAGCAGGAAATTGTAAAGTAGCCTTAAAATGTAACCTTCAAAGATAGAAGCAGCTATAATGGAAGCTCTTATTCTCACAAAGGAACAATATGTAAATGTAAAGTCTAAAGCAGTATGTAAATGTAAAGTCTGCCTCCAGATTTGAATAAGCATTCATCTATGGTCCCCAGACCTCCCTGGTAGGAATAAAGCTTTTTCATCTATCTCCCTAGGTAGTTGGAGGCATTTTTCCTAGGTGTCACCTAGTTCCTGAAGGAAATAGGAAAATTACTGAAAATTCTCCAGACCTGTTACCTGTTAACTAAGATGATTACTTCTTGTCTCTGATGGGTATAAAAACCGATTGAAAAATCAATTCGGGGAGGCTGATTTGGGAAAGCGTCCCCTGTCCTCCCGCTGGCATAAATAAACCCTCGTTTCCTTTTCAAAAACAAAACAAAACAAAACAAACTAATAAAGCAGGATAAAGGAGATAAAGAGTGAAAGGAATGGGGTTGAGGGAGTATGATATTTTATATGATGGTCAGGGACAGTGATATGAAGGATAATATAAGGTGTGGTTTCCTGACACTGTATTGGAGTAGGAGAAAGGAGTGACAAAAGAAAAACATCTACTCTGCAGTTAAAAAATCCTTAATAATAACAATAAAAATAAAAACAAATCCCTTCTACACTGCCCAAGTATGTACAATGTACTGTCTACAGAAACAGAACTGTGGCTTCTGATACCTGGGCCCAGATAATGCACAGCTGTAAAATGAAAAGGAGCATTTGAGAAAAGCGACTTCAAGTTCTCTGATCTCAGCCCCAAGGAAGAATGAGAGGCTCTGGCCCCCTTTACTTTCTGCATCCAATTCACGTCAGCAGCACTGACATGATCGCACTGAAAAATGGCCCTCACAGTTAACACAGGCTCCAGTCCTGTGCTTGCCATTGCCACATTTTCTGTGCTTTATTCTGTCAATATGATCCTTTCATGAGAACAGATCCAGTCATTTAAGGAGAAGAGGCTGGTTACAGTTTTACAGTCATAATGAAAGCAGTGACACCAAAATCAAGAGCAGCCGTTGAGCACACTAAGTGGCTGTGTGACAACAGTCCTAACATAGATGCTTGGTGAATTTGGTTGCAGCTCCTAAGGGACCTACCCAAGAGAAGCAACTCCAGTTGCCTAGCCATTGCCCCAGATCTGAAGGCAGAAAACAGGGTTTGCTTACTACCACTGCTACTCAGTACCTGTTGGCTTCTCACAACCTTTCTAAGCTTCCATTTCTTCTCTGACAAATCAGAACAATTATGCTTTCTTCGCAAGGCTGTTTCAAGCACCAAATCAAGGAGTGTTTGTAAAAGGATTATTAAAATGTTAGATATCATTATGCTTTGATATAGACTATTTTTAAATTCTCAAGTGAGATTCCAATGATTGCGTCTTTGGGAACATGTTTTTTAAAATGTTAAATTTAAAAAGGCCTAGATGCAATATTCCACTGAGTATAAGAACGTAAAAATGGCAGTGGTCTGGTAATCACTGGCTACAACTCTAAGGTAAATGGTGCCTCTTACATGCTTCCACCTGACAACAGAAGAGAAGGGAACTGGGAGCCAGCCTAAGACTCAGAGCAGCTCTCAAATCAGAAAATTTTTGCTGCTTGTGCTTTATCTTCAAACTTAATGTTAATTTTCCTCCTGTTCTATATGCTTAATATGAAAACAATGCTTTAAATGATGCTTTAGGGAGACGCACCTGGTAAATCCTCTTTGTGCATTTAACCAGGAAAACACCTAAGGTATCCATATTAGTTTCCTATTGCTGCTGCAACAAACTGTCATAAATGTAATGATGTAAAATAACACAAGCTTATATCTTAAAGTTCCTAGAGGTCAGAAATCTGAAACAGCTCTCACTGGTCTGAAACCAGCAGGGCTGCATTCCATCTGGAGGCTGAAGAGGAGCATCTATTTCCTTGCCTTTTCCAGCTTCTAGAGGCTGTCCACATTCTCTGGCTTGTGGCCTTCCTCCATCTTCAAAACCAGCACCAGTAGGTCAAGTCCTTTTCGTGTTGCCATCCCTCTGGTTCTGACTCTTCTGTCTCTGTGTGTGCCAGTTTGGATATATTATGTCCCCCAGAAAAAGCCATGTTCTTTAATGCGATCTTGTGGAGGCAGACGTATTAGTGTTGATTAAGTTGGAACCTTTGGATTAGGTTGTTTCCATGGAGATGCGCCCACCCAACTATGGGTGATAACACTGACTGGATAATTTCCATGGAGGTGCGGCCCCACCCATTCAGCATGGGCCTTGATTAGTTTACTAGAGCGCTATATAAGAGCTCAGACAGAAGGAGGTAGCTACAGCTGAGAGACACATTTTGAAGATGGCCGTTGGAAGCTGACACTGACATTTTGGAGAACGTCATTTTGAAACGCAACCTGGGAGCAAATGGATGCCAGCCACATGCCTTCTGAATTAACAGAGGTTTTCCAGATGCCACTGGCCATCCTTTGGTGAAGGTACCCTGTTGTTGATGTCTTGCCTTGGATACTTTATGGCTTTAAGACTGTAGCTTTGTAACCAAATAAACCCCCTTTATAAAAGCCAATGCATTTCTGGTATTTTGCAAAATGGCAGCATTAGCAAACTGGAACACCGTGTTTCACTTATAAGGACCCTTATGATTACAAACAGCCCACCTGGGTAATCCAGGATAAACTCATGTCAGGGTTAGCTGATTAGCAAGCTTAATTCCATCTGCAACCTTAACTGCCCCTTGTCAAGTAACATGACATATCCATGGGTTCAGGACAAACATGGATATCTTTGGGGGCTGTTATTCTGTCTGCCACAGTACCAGTCGCTGGGAGGTAAGCATAGCCATTAGGATCAGTTGGGGGCTGCAGTATAAGAATCTCTGGGCTATAACTACTTGGTATTATAAAGCCATTGCCTTTCCAACACATGCATTTCAAACCCTGTGAGCCACTTTAGAGCAGATATGGTGTCAAATTTATCTTTGTATACCTACCACCTGATAGAGTTCATGACGTAATGAAAGCTTGATGAATGAATGAATGAATGATTGAATGGTTAGGTCAGGTTTACATCACAGAAGAGCCTGGAATGAATCAGCTTCCCCAGGCCCACAACCACCCTGGCCTGGCATAAGCATTGTACAAGATGTCCAAAATCCCTTCACAACTTCAAGCATTGTTCTCTAAATCTCCATTGGGGGGATCCAAAATTCTATTTCAAAAACCTCTTCTTAGGTTTAACCCAACAAAATATAACCTAGAGGAAATGGTATGGAGAAAACTGGGAGAGTAGAATTAACTATAGATATATTTTAGCTAATAAGAATGAATGAGACTAGACTGGAGTGTGTGTGAAGAAAATGACAATTTAGGTATAAAGATGGTAACTTCCACTGATAAAAGTCTGCAGTCCTAAGTGGCAGGTCTCCTTAGCAGACCCTTCTTGCCCACGGAAGGGCCAATACATGGACATCTTGGATGGCTGCTAGGCTTACAATGATCTCTTCTGTAGAGCTGTCCCATCCCATTACACAAAGGTAGATTCCCACAGCCGTGAATTACCAGGAGACCCTGACCCCTCCCCAACAAACAACCTAACCTGGGCAGCAAACCTACAAATCTACTTAGTTACTTCCCTCAAGGGAAGGTCCACCAACTGTTGTTGCTGAAAGCCACAGAGCTACCCTTATCACGGAGCTGTTTACTTATTTATGGTCTCATGGTTGTTCAACTTGCCCTTGAATTCTGGGAGGGTATACTAATATCTTCTCCCAAAATTCCACTCATCTTCCCCTGCCATTTATAAGTTCAGCTAGCCAGAGCTCATGTCTGTTATGTGCAATCAAAAGAAACTTATCTAATGTAGCACCAACTCAGGCTCATAATTCCAACCCAGAGTCCAAGATAGTGCCTCCACTTCATGGGAGAGGAACTTGGGGTTAGTGATATTCTGACCAAATTAACTCCAGGACTTGGATGGAAGATTCAGATAAAAGACTATAGAAGGCAAAGGGTGACAGAGGAGAAAGAGGGAGGAAGTTCAGCAACCACAGACCTTGGAAACTGGCTGCAAGTTTCACTTCAGTTTCTGAACTATGTGAGGGAGACTGTTGTTTCCTGCCTTGGCCATGAAACCTGGTTTCAGAAATGCTCGGTGGCAATGCATTTTAGAAGTGATCAGAACAGGACTGAAGCAGGCATTTCAGTTTGGTTTGGTTTGACAGTAACTTACAATACACCTGCCATACATACAACACAGTTAGATTGCACTGAAGGACTGTTTTTGTCTTATACTGTAGTGGGAATTCAGGAAAAGAGTAAGAATAGTCTCAAGCCTCAGGTATTGGTTTGGTATCTGAAATGTGGTATAGAGCAGGGTATACATAGCTCCTTTAAAGGGGAACTTTTATTTAGAATACTTCTTCTGTGTACTTAAGCTCATATTTATCCATCAGTTTCCTCAGCTAGACTGTAAGGGGTTCAAGGGCAAGAACCATACCTGATTCATCTTTCTGATCAGTGGCTAAGCGCACCTAGCTCATAGGCGGCACTTATACATATATTTGTTGAATTAAATTAAATTTAAATAAGATCACATTCATCCTGGTTTCATTATTATCCTCAGGTCCAGAAACCATGTCTGCAACTTGCTTATGCATGGTGGGTTTTTCTGCCTCCCCTTGCCAATGGGAAGTGGCTTTCTAGAGGTTTATAAGAATATTTAATACCTTTCTCCTTCCTTCTTTGCTACCAGTGCTGCAAATGGACTTTAACCCATCATAAAATGCTGCTAGTAAAACTGTTTTCATTTATGTCTGAAGGAGCTTTAATATTCACTTCTAGTCTCACTGGGAAAAACAGACCTAGGTAAGAGATTCATATCATTAGCCAGGGCAGGAGAAGATTCTGTTAAAATATCTACATTAAGTCGGGTCACTGTTTTTTAAGTAGTCACTTGTTTCCACCATTCAGTTGAATCCACTGTGGAACTGGCTTAAAATTTGAAAAGCCATTTGATAAATATAAATTCAGTTGTCCCTAAACTAACTCTTGATGATATACCAAAGAATGTACAGCTCTCACATAGACTATGATGTGAATGAACTGCCATAAGAGCGTTTCGTTAAAGAATAATAATAATGACTGAGTACTTAAGCTATGCCAAGAATCATTTTTAAATGTCTTAAATGTCTACTCTCATTCAATCATCACGGAAGTTTTTAAGGTATGACCTATTAACATCATCTCAATTTTATAAGATGATGAAACGGAAGCTCAGAGAAGTTGCATAACTTGCCTGAGGGCACACAGTTGACAAATGGCAGAGACTGGAGTTGAACCCTGAGCTCATGTGTTTATTTGTTATACCATATGTTATTCTCAGCCTTGGCAAAGTTATCTATCAGGAAACGCTCTATGATATGTAAAATGTATTCTATCTAGTGTGTACATGAGAGCACATGCCTAAATCAAAATATTAAAAAATGGATTCTTTAGGAGTCAGCTTGAGGTCAGGAGATGTGAGTTTTTGTGTCAACATATCTCTCTCCAGGCCTCAGTTTCTTCATTTGTAAAGGGGAAATTAAATGATCCCTTCCAACTCTAACATTCTGTGAATCTAGTTACACACACAGGCCCAATTGAGAGGGAAAAATAATATTGACTGTTAGGAAGCTTAGGAACAAAATGTATGTCCTGCTTTGTCTAAAAGTACAATATTCAGCTGAAATACTTTACTCCTGGTTTCATTTTATCTTTGCTCTCCTTTTCCTCTTCCTTCACTCTCTCCACTTTAAATTTTATTTTACCTCTTTTATACCCTCCCTTTCTGGATTGGCTTATGCACTTTGAGGATGTTTTCTGTTCAAGCTTTTTATGTTTTAAGATTTCCTCTAGTATTTTTCTCAAATGGCAATTCATGTAAATAAAACAAGAACAGCAATAAATAGGAAGACAGAAGTTCAAATTGATTTGCATTCTTTAGAGCAATGGTTTTTCATCACACACCAAATATATTGTTATAGATTTTAAAGCAGAGGTACTGGAGGATGGGACTAAAACAAATACTGAAGTCCTACCATATCTTGTAAACAATTACTATATTATTGTGTGAGGGATTCCCCATATCCAAATCTATTTAAGGTCATGCTATGGCAACATTGTACTGTAATTTCATTGTCAGACCTGTTTCAGGGGACAGTGTGGTGAATGGAAAGCACCTATGCTTTAGAACCAGGTTAACCTGGATTCCAGTCTCCACTCCAACACTTACTGGCTGTGCAACCTTGGGCAAGTAACTTAAATTCTCTGAATGCTTGGTTTCCTCATCTGAAAATGGGATCACATTATACATTATTTTGATTGCTTGAAAAGATTCAATGATTTGATGGATATGAAACACCTAACAGAATGCCTCTAACACAGTAAACATTCCACAAATGGCTTCACTCCCTTCCTTATCTGCTTTTTCCCTTTTTCAAACACACTTTATCTACAAACTAGGAAATGTGTTTATTTTTGGCAGACATAAGCTAAACAAGTGATTCCTGGTTGTGGTTTGGCAAAATTCCAAGTTGTCACCAGTTATTTTTGGAAGCATCACACAATTCTCAAAGTCAAATTAGTTGGTACTTAATTATTCAAAAATACCATTTGGAAAAAGATGGCTGGTGTCAGAAAATAAAATAATAGCTATAGTAGTTATTGAAAGGTTGGGAATCCCCACATCAAACCAAAAAGAGAAGTGGAAATTTGGCATTCAAGAAAGAACCAGATAGGATCTTCAAAACTGAAAACCAATTATTGTAAAGGGTAAGCACAAAAACATACAAGACTTGGCTTGTGTCATATTTTCTCATGCTGGTTAGATGATTAAAGCCATAACACAGTAATTCCTACAATAAATTGTACATGACAATTTCATATATGAAAGTAGTACAAAATAAGCAAAAGATAACGGGAAAGGTAACTTTTGTTTGAATAATATTTGGAGATTTAAGTATAAAGATAAATGCTGTCTACATTTTGAAGACTATCTATACAGGAATCTTAACATTTACAAGAGGATATAGTAAAATTAATAGTGGACCAAACATATGCATGCTAGTAAAACTATCCCTCAAATCTCCAAGTCTTTTTGATTTAAGTTTAGAAGTTAGGTACGGGTATGACTGTAAGTTTTATATAGCATCTTACTATTACAGACGAAAAAAGGAAATAATTCCCTATCTATGAAGAGCAGATTCAGAGTTTAATCATCACTGAACACACTTCAAATTATGCTTTGTTGAAACTTTGGAAGTGAAAAATTAATTGTCAGAAGATTGTTCATGGTTATCATACAAGCTGCAACACAGACACTGGAAATCAGACACCCAGAGTGCAATACTGTGAATAATGATGAGCATTTATTCTCTAAGTGCAGGGACTTAGAAAACAAAACTGACAAGAATCCCTCTTCTCATGGAGTTTACATACTACTGGACAGAAGGAGATATATTTTTTAAAGTAAATCATGCAGTATGTTTGAAGGCAAAAGTGCCATTCAGAAAAATAAAGGAAGAAAGTACACTGCATATTGCTGGGAAAGATTGGTTTTTGAGAACTAGAAGTGCTTAAGAGTGTTTGTGGATATTAATAAGAAGAACTTAGAGTGAACATGAACTTTTATGAATATTAGAGAGATTAAATGCAGATTGTGACAAGGGAAAGGGGGGATTATATTAGAATCTTAAAATTGACAGGAGACTTAGATCTTTAGTAAACCCTCATTTTTTGGATTAGGAAACAGAAATCTTGAGAATTTAAACAGTAGAGAATAGAATAGAATAAGAAAAGAGCAATCTGAAAATAGTATTCATCACGTTAGGTCTACAATTTTACCTATCCTGAGCGCAAATATTTTCTTTCAATTCCAAATCCAATATTCTGGTTTGTACACTACTGTAGCCATTATATGTAACTGTAAAGCAAAAGTGCAGGGTTGTTGGTTACTTGAACATCTTCCCCGTTGCCCATAGCGATAATGCCTTCCAGGCTGGAAGATGAGTGTAAAAGAGCTTTAATGAGCTCACTCTCTAGGTACTGCCGGGTGAGGCTTGGCCTGGCTGGGATCTGGGCTGAAATGACTACCGGTCCTTCCCATTCTGGGAATCTAGAGGTGAAGGCCTTGGTAGGGCCTCCTCCACTGTGCAACCAAATGCTTTCCCTGGTGATCTTTAATCAAACAGAAGCTATAAGAAGAATTTGCCATTCATCTCATGGTGAGCAAGAAATCATCAGCCTGGATGTCTCCTGAGCAATGAGAGCTGATAACTGGAGCCAATGATTAAATGAACAAGAAGAAAAGACATCATTTTAAGAGGTGGCATCCTGGTGTGTGTTAACCATTCTTCACTGGTCACAGTGCTGACTCTGTGACTTCTGAGGCCCTTCTGGGTTTAAAAGTCATCATGACTTTGGCACGTTATCTTGTTTTCCGGGGCCTGTTACTTCCAGAGGGGCAAAATTGGAACACTCATCTGTCATGAGTTTTGCCCCTTGTTCTCACTCTCAGTGGCATTACCTTCATCTGGCTGGTACAGATAAGAGGAACATTTCACAGAGTTAGTGGAATCTAACTTGAGGGCTTGAAGCCAGAAGTCAAGTTCACATCCATCAGTACCATGATACTGCAGCAGGGGTTCAAATAGCAGCAAATTCCCCAGTGGATAATGAATAGAAGGGAGGAGAGTTAGTGCAGAGGCTAAAAGGCTTAGTTTCCTGGGTGTTATTGCAAATAAATAAAATGATAATTATTTAATAATAATAATAGTTATTATTTTTAACAATGATGTATCAAGGAGAAAAGTACTATAGGAGTCCAGATTACAAATTCTTACAAACTGTAGCGCATTAAACATCAGCCTTCTTTAGTCAGCTTAATGCGTCTAGAGTTAAGTTTAACGTTGTCCTAATCCAACAGCAAGGAGCCTTTCCTTTGGAGCAGTCTTAGGTGATCTTCTTGCCTGGTCCATTGGGTCAGTGCCAGGAAGTTTCAAACAGAAGGTACTGCATCCACTTGATCTCAAATTGCCTTCTAACTTACTGGTAGGCAGGATACGGACTTTTTCCCTAACTTGGAGAAAGTCAAGGAAGGGGCACAGAAAGTGATCCAAGAGATTGAACATAGAGTCTGGAGAAAAGTTTAAAGAAAGTGTGTCAAGTTTGCTTGGAGAAAAAAGAGGAGGTTGAGAGAAAACAAGTACAATGGCTTTGAAGGCTACAGAGAACTCCTACTCATAGTCAACTATTCATACATTTATTCATCCACCCAAAGTGCCATGTACTATACCTTGACCCAGGGGATATGGAGAAGGACAAAAATAAAAGAGATGGAGAAGACACAGTCCCTAGCTTCAAAAATCTCCTCCATTGCCAGTGACTGAGGATTGAACAAATTGAGGGAAGGATTGGACACAAGTGAGAAACAAATCTGAAGAGAAGGAACTTGAGAAACTGAAATGTTTTCCAACGCCAAGGTAGCCGTGGAAATAAGTACTTCCCCGCCTGCCATTTGTTTACAGGAACTATGACTGGTTCAATAATGAGGTAATTTTCAGGGCTGATTGGGAGAATTTCCACTAGACAAAAAGACCACAGCTTTAATTTTGTAGTTTGTAATATCCTAGTACGTGCCCCTTGCGTGGTCAGTATAAAGTAACCCAACTATTTTGCAGTTTCCATTGTGCATTTCATCTATACTCAACATTGTGATTCTTCTCAAGGTCCATCTAGTCTATATAAATGGCAGAAAAAACAGAAGCCAATGGTGCCATCTCTTCTTACCACACTGAAGCTACAAAAAGCCCACTGACCAAGTTTACCAAGAAAATGAGTATGTCAAAATTCATGGTAAGTCTCTGTGTTAAGTCTTGAGTTCATCTTTTGCCACAGGTTCCTGGAATTTCCCAGCCTTCAATTAACTGAAATTTATCATCTTTCTAAGCAAACAAATTGTGACTCTATATCATTAATATAGAGCAGATCTTTTACTTACTTTCCTTAAATAATACAAACAAAAACAGTTGGATAATTTAAGTCCCAGGATAGTGTTTTTTTTTAACTTGAATTTTCTCTAACCACTCAAATAGGAAATTTTAAAGTTTCCTCACCATACTCAACTCCAGTTTAAAAGCTTACAAGAAATCAAGGCAAAAGAAACAGAAGAACACTTCCTAGTCAATATTTTCAGTATTCAGTGATCTCAGTGGAAGCTTCAGTGTAAATATTATTTTTTAAAATGCTCAAAATTGTCTCCTATGGGTCTAAACTATGTCACCCACTTCCAAACTACCATAATTAAATGATGAGAAACAAAAAAGTTGGTTTTGCCTAGTTCTTTCTCTGTGTGTGTATATATATATGTATTCATATTTTTATTTATAAAGATACACATACATGCAAACCATTATTATAAAATGGATAGGCCATTTTAAAGAAATTGTTCATGCGAATGAATAAAAAGTTATTCTCCTGACTCCATAATTTATCCATTAAATAACACATTCTGAGAAGATATCTACTTTGTAAGAAACACTTTGTTTTCCCCTAAAGATACTGATGAAATACTTAAGCATGCACACACACATATAATATATTAATGTAGCATATGGCAAAGCAACAGGAAATGATTATTTCTAAACATATCAAATTACACATCATATGTACAAATCCAACAGAAGTGACAACTACGCAATTCTTTAACAGAAATCTGCCTTGTCCTGCCTCCATTCTGAAACAATGTCTCATAGATAAACAATTATTCATAGTTTACCTGTTTCGCTTCCAATCAGAGGCTGGTTTGCAAAATGCTTGACAAAATCCTTCAAAGATGAGAATTCATTAAAACCAAATTTAAATGAATATCCAGTATATTCAACATGAAAATGCTTGACAGAGTCTTTGGCTCTGAAAGGGAAAAAGAAGTATTTAATGTTATTTAACAAATGAATGTCTTTTTTAATGCAATTTTATTGAGATATAGTCACATAACATACAATCATCCAAAGTGTACAATCAGTTGTTCACAGTATCATCATATAGTTGTGCATTCATCACCACAATCAATCTTTGAACATTTTCATTACTCCAAAAACTAAAATAAAAATTAAAATAAAAAAGAACATCCCAAACATCCCATTCTCCTCCCCCCATTATTCATTTACTTTTTTTCAATACAGCTTTATTGAGATATATTCATACACCCTACAGTCATCCACAGTGTACAATCAGTTATTCACAGCACCATCATACAGTTGTGTGTTCATCACCAGAATCAATTTTTGAACCTTTTCTTTACTCCAAAATAAAAATAAAAGCAAAAAAGAACACCCAGATCTTTCCATCCCCTCCATCCCACCCTATTCTTCATCTAATTTTTGTCCCCATTTTCCCATTCATCTGACAATACACTGGATAAAGGGCGTGCAAGCCACAAGGTTTTCACAATCACAAGTCACACTGTGCACGCTACATAGTTATACATTCGTCTTCAAGAATCAAGGTCACTGGGTTGCAGTTTGACAGCTTTAGCTATTTCCTTCTAGCCATTCCAACACACTAAAAACTAAAACATGATATCTACATAGTGCATAAGAATGCCCTCCAGAGTGACCTCTTGGCTCCATTTGAAATCTCTCAGCCACTGGAACCTTATTTTGTTTCATTTCACTTCCACCTTTTGGTCAAGAAGATTTTCTTAATCCCACAGTGCTGGGTCCAGGCTCATCCCTAGGAGTCATTTCCTGCATTGCCAGGGGGATTTACAGCCCTGGTATCATGTCCCACATAGTGGGGAGGGTAGTAACAAATGAATATTTTTTTGAAGGGAAATGCCATTAACCTGTTCCAAAATGGAGAATTATGATGTACTCATCAAAATCATGGGCATTTTTAAAAAGATTGCTACTTTCTTTTAGCAGATTATACTGTGTTCATTTGTTCACTCTAATGGAGGATTAGAGACCATTCTCCCTACACACTCCCCCACTTACTGAAAGAATCCTTCAGCATTAAATGGACATGAGTTTAAGAAGGGCAGGGAATAGAGACGATAGAAATGGCATGTAACACCCTCATCAACGTCTCCTCTATCCTTGGCCTTCCTCCTTCACCTGTTTGAGGAGTCAGTAGAATCCTGCTTCCGTAACTTAGTTATGTGAGCCCAGCTTTCCATGCCTGTCTCAGTGTCTATTGAATAAAATATCAAAGTCCCAATATTGTTATTTTCCCCCTCATTTTTGGAATGAGTATTAAATCAATCAATCAACTGTTCAATCAATACAAATATATAGGCCCACATTATCTGAAGCCACCCTATCTTTCTAGCTTGCCTCTCACTAGTCTTCTCTATGAGGGCTCCTTAAAACCTAAATTGCTGGACCCCACCTCTAGAAGTTCTGATTCAGTAGGTCCTGGGTAGGACCTAAGACTTTGCATTCTTAACATGATCCCAGGAGACACTGATGCAGCTGGTCTGAAGGCCACACCTTGAGAACCTTGGCTCTAGTCCAATGGGACATACTCTAATCCAAAGAGTTTCTGCCTCTGTGTATTAGCTCATACTGTTCCCCTTTACCTGGAACATTCCCCTCCTTGTCTCTGATGGTTTGAATTCCAGATTCTCATGAAGTATCAGTTCGTAAATCTCCTCCTTTGTCAGGTATTGCTTAGTGCTTCCAATTTGAGTTCATTGCTTTTTCTCTTCTCAAAAACCCAAGCACTTATCTTGCCTTTTTAATGTAATTTACCTCACTCTATTTTGTGTTGAGTTCTTTGTATGTGGTTTCATTACTTTTGTGAGATTGTACTTCCTGAAGACAAAGTCTTTGAATCTTCTACATTTATCGAAGTGGCTGGCACCGAGTGGATGCTTTAAAATATTTACTAACAAGGGAATAAATGAATAAATGAAAAAGAGAAAAAGAAAGAAAACAGGCATAGAAGGAAGGAAAGAAAGGAGAGGGAGAGAGAGAGAGAGAGAGAGGGAGGGGGAAGAGAGGGAGAGAGGGAAAGAAAGAGAATGAAAGAGAAAAAGAAATCAGGCACTCTCCTTAACTGTTACACAGTTCCTTTTACTTCTGCTAGTGGTTACTTTTTAACAATGTATTAATGCTATTGAGTTGATAATATTTATTTCCCCCTTCAATTCAAAAGCCTTCACTAGGAGTCTGCTCAATATTTTCTTTTATACTAGGTAACAAGCACTAAATTAAGCACTGCATTTTCATTCTCTTGGGTTCTATACATTATAGTTAAGATTTGAGCTAGCTTTGAGGCTCATGCACAAACAAAATGTTGGCATCTAAGACAGATTTACTAAAAGGATACCTCATATGCTTTGTTTATTGACCAGAGAAAAGCTGGGAAAATACTCCATGACCACTGGAGTGTTAGATATGGAAACACATTCCCAAGTGCTTGTAATGGCAAACAATGATTGATATTTTAACTTTTTGCACATGTGTAATATATGTATATAGATATATACCACCTATTCTTAAGGAACTTGTGATCTAATTGTCCAAATGAGACATATATAGGAAAAATGTTAATCATTCTTCTATCCAATAATTCCACAAGTTTGGTTGCCATTTTTGGAAGACCCACGCAATGAAGCATCTATAGCCTAAGCATTGTCGAACCTTAACATTTGCTGTTGATCAGAGAAAGCTCAGAAACCAGTTCCACCCCAAGAGAATTTATCTTTGATTAATAATTTTCCTGTCAGTGTAATTTAGAAAATTGGTAAACAAAATGCAGGAGGATGACATGAGAAATGTTAATGATTGTGTTTTTTCCTCTGTGATTCCCTTATTTACCCCATCAACCTTTCACCTATTTCCCCAACTCCTCCTAAAGCAGGCCTGTAGGCCTCCACAGTGCCAGGGAATGGAAAGTGTGGCAGGCAGCACTGCATTCACTGATGACCCCTGCTGTACACATTCCATCTTCCAATTACTCAATCAACTGTTAATCTAGATGCTGTTAGGAAAGGATTTTTTTTTTTTTAATCTTCATTTTATTGAGATATATTCACATACCATGCAGTCATACAAAACAAATCGTACTTTCGATTGTTTACAGTACCATTACATAGTTGTACATTCATCACCTAAATCAATCCCTGACACCTTCATTAGCACACACACAAAAATAACAAGAATAATAATTAGAGTGAAAAAGAGCAATTGAAGTAAAAAAGAACACTGGGTACCTTTGTCTGTTTGTTTCCTTCCCCTATTTTTCTACTCATCCATCCATAAACTAGACAAAGTGGAGTGTGGTCCTTATGGCTTTAGGAAAGGATTTTGTAGGCATAATTAATATTGCAAGCCAGCTAATCTTAAAATAGGGAGATTATCTGGGTAGGCTTAATCGAATCACATGGGCCCTTTAAAGGCAAAGAGTTTTCTCTGGCTGGTGGCAGAAAAGGAAGTCAGAGAGACATGTTCTGGCTGGCCTGGAAGAAAGCAACCATCCATATATCCATGCTGTGAACTGCCCATGGATCCACATGACAAGAAACCACCAGCAGATGATAGGAGCTGAGAGCAGCCCCCAGTTGACAGGTAAAAGGAAAGCAGGGACCTTGCTCCTATAACAGAAAGGAAATGAATTTTGTCAACAACCAGTGAGCTTGGAAGAGAACTCTGATTTCTACCTGATAAGACCTTGAACAGAGAATCCAGCCTCCTTGTACATGGATTTCTGATCATACAAAACTGTGAGATAATCAATTTGTGTTACTTCAAGCAACTGATTTTTTTAGTCATTTGCCATGTAGCATAGAAAACTAGTACAGAAGGCCCCAGTAGACGATAAGTAAAGATATTAATTCTTGACTTCTGAGCTCATAGAAACCTGTCATCAATTATTTAGGAAAATATTGTCTTGGCATGTTTTTCCCCCTTTCAAAGGGAGAGGAGATTTAAAAAAAAAAAAAAAAAAAAAAAGCCTGTCGCCATGTGGGATGGAAAAGAGGACTCAGTAAGGTGGAGGGAGTACAGAGGCTGTGTTGTGTTTGTTGTGGCAGGAAACCTAGACCACATGGAGCAGGAAAGAAACGGTAGAACCTTCTTATTAAACCAGATCAGCTTGAGGGATTGAAACACAAAGGGAGCAAGTGACTTTCTTCCAAGGGTATATGGAGGTCCCATGAAAACAGTGACACCATGGTGGCTTGAGATTAGTGGGTGGGTAGTAGAAGGCAATTACATGGAGTCTTCTCATCTGCAGCCTAATCCAGGGAGAACTGCCCAAGAACCCAAGGAAACTTGCTACATGTCAGCAGAAGCCAGAGTGGAAGATGCTGACCTAGAACAGCCACCTCCTCCTGATCTCCACATTGCTAGAGCAGCCCCTCTGATCTGGGAGGCCAGCCAGAAGGAATACAGTAGGGAGGGAAAATCCTGAAAGGACTGGGAAATCCCTGCATTTGGCTGGGTTTAGCTGATAGGAACTAAATGAACTTTCTTACCATTAGGGGGAAATGAAGCCTTAAGAAAGAAATTAAGTCTATTTATAGGAAAAAATTTAAAAGTGGACTTATTGCTGGCTTGGCTTTGTGCTATGAAAGTTGTAACACCACAAATCATTCTGATTTTCCAGAGGAAGCAAGGAGTGGTGCAAAGGACACTGGGCCAGGTTTCAGGGATTTGGATTCCTGTGCTGTTAGATCTATCATTGATCTATTGTGTGCAAGGCCCTCCACCACTGTGGGTTTCAGTTTCTTCATCAGTAAAGCAAAAGGTTTGGATTAAACAATTCATAAATTCTCCAGTTCTAACATTTTTTTCCCTTATGATGGATGGAGCAAGAATGTTTTCAGAGTCTTACCATTCAGAGTTTGAATTCATTTGACCAGGTTTAAGAAGAATCAGGAGACTTTCGTTATTTTGTAATCTGAGTCTGATGATAAAATAAATACCCATGTAAGCGGCATGGGTATTTAAGTACCCTACCTTACGGAGAGAGAGTACAGCCCGGTCCTCTCGTTACTGTCCCTTAGAAGGTAGCTTCCATCAGATCCGTTTGAGAGAAGAAGAGCTTCTGCTGCATGGCGGGTGAGATTGCCATGATACCATCTAGGAAGGAAAGAATTAGACTTTCATTCAGGGCAAAACATGGGGTTACTTCTCCTATACTGGGCTCAAAAGTCAAAAGCCATCTAGATGGATTCAAGTATACCACCTTCCCAATTCTATAGAAATAGGAGCAGCCTATGTGCACTGCTCTGCACCTTTCTCCTGGCCCTTAATGATAGATTTTCCACATTCTTTTTAGTGACTTCCTAGAGACAGTTCATTGTGGTTATTAGAATTGGGCCTTTGGAGTCAGTTTGCCTGGGTCCCAATCCAGGTGATACCTCTTACTAGCTGTATGACCTTGAACAAGATACTTAACCAATTTGCAGCAAGATTAATCTCTAAAATAGGATCAATAATATTCATAGTGATGAGTACTGCATGAGTTAACATGTGTGCTGGTTTGAATCTGTTATGTCCCCTGCAAAAGCCATGTGCTTTAATGCAATCTTGTGGAGGCAGAGTTGTTATGGTTGGGATCTTTTTTTTTTTTAAATTCAGTTTTATTGAGATATATTCACATACCGTACAATCATCCATGGTGTACAATCAACTGTTCACAGTACCATCATATAGCTGTGCATTCATTACCCCAATCAAGTTTTGAACATTCTCCTTACACCAAAAGGAATAAAAATAAGAATAAAAAATAAAAATAAGAAAGAACACCCAAATCATTCCATCCCCCCCATCCCACCTTATTTTTCATTTAGTTTTTGTCCCTGTTTTTCTACTCATCCATCCATACACTGGATAAAGGGAGTGTGAGCCACAAGATTTTCACAATCACATTTTCACACCATGTAAGCTACTTAGTTATGCAATCGTCTTCAAGAATCAAGGCTACGGGGTTGCAGTTCGACAGTTTCAGGTATTTCCTTCTAGCTATTTATGAGGATCCTTTGATTAGGTTGTTTTCATGGAGATGTGACCCACCCAACTGTGGGTGATACCTTTTGATCAGAATATTTCCATGGAGGTGTGACCCCACCATGATTAGTTTACTGGAGTCCTTAAGACTGTGGAGTCAGAAGCCAACACAGTCCCAGATGCTTGGAGATGCAGACAGAAAGACATTTGGAGATGCTAAACTAAGAGATGAAGTCCAGAGTTTGCCCCAGAGAAGCTAAGAGAGGACCCCCAGATGCTTAGACAGAAACACCCTGGGAGAAAAGCAAGAATGCACAGGAGCTGAGAGAGAGAAGCTAAGAGAGACTGAAGCCCAAAGACATTTTGGAGAAAGCCATTTTGAAAGCAGAACCTGGGAGCAAAGGACCAGCAGATGCCAGCCACATGCCTTCCCAGCTGACAGAGGTGTTCTAGACACCCTTGGCCTTTCTTCAGTGAAGGTATCCTCTTGTTGATGCCTTAGTTTGGACACTTTTATGGCCTTAGAACTGTTCATTTGTAACCTAATAAATCCCCTTTATAAAAGCCAACCATTTCTGGTATTTCACATTCTGGCAGCTTCAGCAAATCAGAACAATATGGAAAATGGGTTGCAACAGGCCTGGCAAGGGTTAGTGCTTCCTACATCTTAGTTGATATTACTGAGCCATTAAGATCCACAAAGCCATAACTTGCTATTTATTCTCTGTGGTATGATTTTTTTGTTGCTCAAATAAAATTTTCTTTATTAATTTCTGTGCTGGTTTCGAGCTGTTATGGACCCCAGAAAAAGGCCATGCCCTTTTAATCCATTCTTTAGGGGGCAGAATTATTGTTGTGTGGGACCTTTTGATTAGGTTGTTTCCATGGAGATGTGACCCTGTCCATTAAGGGTGGGTCTTAATCCCCTTGCTGGAGTCCTTTATAAGAAGATAAAAGGCAGATGAAACTCAGAGAGCTCAGAGAAGCTGAGAAACACCCCAGAGATTCTAAGCTTGGCCCCACAGAAACTGAGACAGCCATTGAAACCAGAACCAGGAGAGAAGGACCAGCAGACATTGCCATGTGCCTTCCCACGTGACAGAGGAACCCTGGATGCCAGCAGCCTTTCTTCAGAGAAGATATCCTCTTTTTGCTGCCTTAATTTGGACATTTTCATGACCTTAGAATTGTAACTTCTAACTTAATAAACCCCCATTGTTAAATGCCAAACCATTTCTGGTATATTGCATTTTGGCAGCTTTAGCAAACCAAAACATTTTCAGTTTAGTTCAGGTAACAGAAAGCTAGGTACTGGAGATAATTCTGACCCCAAGAGACTCAGAGTCCCAAGCAGTGGTGAGGATGCAGAGACAGATATTATACACATGAACTAAGTACTATTAAAGAGGTGTGTACAATGTGCAAGAATTTTGAGGAGCAGCCCTACTCTGGGTATTGAGAGATTTTGTTTGCATGAACCACACTGCCATCCACCATGGCATCCCTAAAGCATGAAATTTTAGTCTTGATAATAAAGAGTAAACATAAGAGTAAATGTGGAAAGAAGTTTCTGCATAGGTCTCCAAGCTATCTATTTTCTAAATCTGCATTTCTTGATGTATATTTCTTTAGCATATTTCCTCTTTTGGACAAAGATGCCTCCATTGTATAGAAGATATGTATTTGCTAGCTAAAAGCAATGGCTTGGGAAAACATTTTATAATACTAGCCACTGAGTAATTTCCCCACAGAGGAGCCCCATTCATTGAACTGATTCACAACCATGTTCAAATCTGTTTATGTCAAAATGCTTTCAAAGGACAACTAGAGGAATTAAATGTGTAGCTATAAAAACTTTTAGGTTCACCTAAAGCCAAAATTCTAATTGTTTCTGATAGGTGAAATCTAATACTTTTTGACAATAATTAATTTTAGGATGAACTTCTCAGCATAAAGTTCAGTTCAAGCCAGTAGATCAGTCATTTGAAGCAATATATGATTCACTGAAATTCCAAAATGACAGAAGTATTTGGATGTTACTTTGGGATTTTTTCAGTGGGATCTGAAATCTGTGTTTAAAGCATTTACAGAATTCTGATAATTACTTATAGCTTGATAGCTCTTTTTATTAAGAATTTTTATAATAATCCTTTAAATAATAACCACATACCATAGTATATAGGAAATACTTTGAGTATGAAGCAAGAAGAATCACATTGTGCTCTAATTTGAAAAATCCTCGGAGTATTAATTTTTTATAACAGCTTTGCTTGAGTTGATACTGCTATCTTTTAGGATTTTACAGAGGTTTGGGCCAGGGCAAGCTCATACACAGCTGACAAGGCAGCCAGCTACCTACAAGTCATGATTTCCACATGCCATAAGGATCTTCATTCTCTGAATTGCTCTTTCACAAAAGCCTAAATTTCCCCCTTGTGAGTTAAGCACTCCTCTCCTGGTTATCTTTTTAATGAGTGCATTTTCTAGGAGAGTGACTAAAGATCCAAATAACATTGTGTGACCTTTGTAAGAATACGGCCACCTTTAGTAAGGATGGTTGAAGTGTATATTCTAGAAAGAACTAAAGGTGAAAAATAAAGTGGAGTTAAGTGTTAGTTTTCCCGTAATCAACCATCCCCATCTCCCATAATTCGGTTTTATAAATCTTTATTTATTAAACTTTAAATATGTGCTAAGCATGTGCGAGGTGTTGCTTTAGGCAGGTCAAAGAGAGCAAAAATGGAAAAGCCCCAGGCTGGACTTCAGGAAGCCATTAATCTAGTCAGAAGGACAAGGCAAGTTGAGTGAAAACCATATTCAAGAGAGATTAAGGTAATCACCAGGGGAGGTTCCAGGAAGAAAGATGAAAATCAGGTTCCTTGAATGAGCTGACATTTGAGTAGAGCTCGAAGGAATCTAAGTTATTTGTTTTAAGTGTTTATTATTTTTTCCTGATTTAAAAGCACATGTTGTAAAAATTAAAATATATAAATGTAGAGAAGAGAAAGTGAAAATCTTTCACAGAAGAGGGAATATCCATTTCAAATAAACAATCTTACTACTAGCCAGAGAAATGCAAACTAAAACAACAATATGATTTGATTTTTTAAGCCACCGGATTAGTTAACAATTGAAAATTTAGACAGTATCAACTATTGGAGAAATTCCTTGGCTGTCATCTGTAGATTTCTTGATAGTTTAATATGCACATTCAACATCTCATTATATAGAATCATGTAATGCACAGAACTTAAGTTTCCTGTAATTGGAACTGTGTTTTTAAAGTTTTTATTTTGTTATTCTGATTACTAGAGGGAAAATCCAGGTTTTTAAGGGGCTTGAAATGTATAAAAATTGGAGGTCCCTTTAAGAAAAATATATGAAGTTAAAAAATTAAGAAAGGAATATTTGTTTACAAGGAGAAATCACAAAAAAATTACAAATTTAAGAAGTTGGCAAATATCACAAGCATTACAGCACTGAGAAAAATAACTTGTTTTCATTAATTAACTATTTAGTACAAACCTATAATTTTTCCCCTATAATTTTGACTGCATAGTCTTTGATTATCTTTTATATAATATCAATTTTGAAGTAAGATTTTCTATAGGGAGAATAGAACAATAATTCAGTCTCTTGTCTAGAATACTTTTAAAAAATATTTTCTTGTATGTTTTTTCCTTTATTAGAGAAGTGAGTTTACAAAACAATAATGCATAAAATACAGGATTTCCTTATTCCACTCCACCACCAACACCTTGCATCAGTGTGGAACGTTTGTTACAATTGATTATGGCACATTTTTATAATTGTACTATTAAGTAGAGTCCATGGTTTAATTTAGAGTTCCCTGTAGTTCCATGAAATTTTAAGAATTCTTTATTCTGTTATATAAACAATTTAACATTTTCCCTTATAATCATATTCAGGTATATAGTTCAGTGCTGTTAATTATGTTCACAATGTTGTGCTACCATCACCAGCATCCATTACCAAAACACTTCCATCATTCCAAATAGGAACCCCATGCATTTTAAGCCTTAACTTCCCATTCCCTATCCCCACTCATGATAACCTATGTTCTAGATTCTGACCCTATGAGCTCACTCATTCTAATTGTTTCAGATAAGTGCGATCATACAGTATCTATCTTTCTGTGTCTGGCTTATTTCAATCAACCTGTTGTCTTCAAGGTTCATCCATGTTGTCACATGTATCAGGACTTCATTCCTTTTTATGGCTGAAAAATATTCCATTGTGTGTATATACCACATTTTATTCATTCGTTCATCATTTGATGGGCACTTGCTCCTAACTTTCCTCTTTCAACCATACTCACAGTCATCTTTGTTCAGTGTACTTACATTGCTCTGCTACCATCACCCAAAATTGTGGTCCAGACCTCTTACTCCTGTCTTTTCCTATCTGTCTGTAGGGCTTCCTTTAGTATTTCCTGCAGAGCAGGTATCTTGTTCACAAACTCTGTCATTGTCTGTCAGAGAATATTTTAAGCTCTCCCTTATATTTGAAGGACAGTTTTGCCAGATATAGGAATCTTGGTTGGTAGTTTTTCTCTTTCAGTATCTTAAATGTATCACATGACTTCCTTCTTGCCTCCATGGTTTCTATCGAGAAATCTGCACATTGTCTTATCAAGCTTCCTTTGTATGTGATGGATAACTTTTCTCTTGCTGCTTTCAGGATTCTCTCTTTGTCTTTGATGTTTGATATTCTGATAATTAAGTGTCTTGGTGTAGATCTATTCAGATCTATTCTGTTTGGGGTACGCTGTGCTTCTTGGATCTGTAATTTTATGTCTTTCATAAGAGATGGGAAATTTTCATTGATTATTTCCTCTTTTATTGCTTCTGCCTTTTTTCCCTTCTCTTCTCCTTCTGGGACCCCCATGACACATAAATTCATGTGTTTCATGTTAGCATTCAATTCCCTGAGATGTTGCTCCTATTTTTCCATTCCTTTCCCTATCTGTTTTTCTGCGTGTAGGGTTTCAGTTGTCTTGCTCTCCAGTTCCTGAGTGTTTTCTTCTGCCTTTTGAGATCTGCTGCTGTATGTCTTTTATCTCTTGTGTTGTGCCTTTCATTTCCATAGATTCTACCTGTTGTTTTTTGGAACTTTTGATTTCTACCTTATGTTTACCCAGTGTTTTCATTATATATTTCATCTCTTTTGCCATATCTTCCCTAAACTTTTTGAATTGATTTAGCATTAGTTGTTTAAATTCCTGTATCTCAGTTGAAGTGTAAGTTTGTCCCTTTGACTTGGCCACAACTTCATTTTTCTTAGTGTAGGCTGTAGTTTTCTGTTGTCTAGGCATCTGGTTTCCTTGGTTACCCCAATCAGGTTTCCCAGACCAGAATGGTCTCAGGTCTCAGAATGAGGCAATATTCAGTATCAGGTTTTCCTGAGGGTGTATCTTAGAAGATTGACACACCCTGTTAGGCCTCAAGCCACTGTGTTTTGCCTAACCTGCCCAGCAGGTGGTGCCTGTCAGCCTGTCACTCCTGACTGAGGAGTTTCTGTTTTGGCTGTTTTCACCCAGGCTCTGGGGTCTCATTCTGAATGGAAGGCTGGTAGTAGAGCTGGGCCCCACCTCCTTCCTCTTAGGGAAGATACACCTCCTAGGGAGTTATCACCTGCATTTAAATAAGTTCTTTCTCTCTCTAACTCTGCTATCTCCACCTCTGTCTGGATCAGAGTGCTGGGAATTGAAAATGGCTGGGGATTTCCCCACTGAGCCGCTTAGGTTGAGAGAGAGAAAAAGGGATAGAAAGCCCCCTTGCAGGACCAGTCCACAACCCCCCCCCCCACCAGTTTTACCCATTGGCAAGAGATAGCACCTGGTCCTCTGGGCTCCCCATCTCTGTACAGAGAAGTCTTCTGCTTCTTTAAGGTCCGTCATCACTAAAAGCCTCTGTCTGCTTGTTGTGGATTTGTAGCTTGTATTGAGCAGTCCACATTTGTTAATTAAAACCCCAGTTGAAGCTGAACTGAGGTATATTTGCTTATTCAGAGAGTGCTGCTTTCTACTACAGCAAGATTTTGCAGTTTGGGCTGCCATGGGGGGGAGGGAGGTCCCAGCATGGGTCTGCAGTTTTTACTTACAGATTTTATGCTGCAATCTCAGGCATTCCTCCCAATCCAGGTTGGTGTATGACATGTGGGCAGTCACAGTTGTCCCCCAGCAGTTATTCCAGATTATTTATTAGTTGTTCCTGTTTGTTTATTAGTTGTTCCAGGGGGATGAACTAACTTCCACTCCTCTCTATGCCACCATCTTCTTCCTCCTTCACCATGCTGTTTTGATTACTGTGACTTTGTAATAAGTTTTAAGACCAGGAAGTCTGAGTCCTCCAACTTCATTCTTCTTTTTAAAGGTAGCTTTAGGTATTCGGGACCCCTTACCCTTCCATATAGGGTTTGATGACTGGCTTTTCCTTTTCTGCAAAGAAGGTTGTTGGAATTTTGATTGGGATTGCATTGAATCTATAAATTGTGCTGGGTAGTATCAACATTTTGATGATATTCAGTCTTCCAATCCATGAGCACAGATTATCTTTCCATTTATTTAGGTCTTCTTTGACTTATTTTAGCAAAGTTTTGTAGTTTTCTATGTACAAGCCCATTACATCCTTAGTTTTATTCTTAGATATTTGATTTTTTTAGTTACTATTGCAAATGGAATTTTTTTCTTGATTTCTTTTTCTCATTGTTCATTGCTTGTGTATAGAAACCCTACTGAGTTTTGGGTATTGATCTTGTATCTCACCTCTTAGCTGAATTTATTTATTAGCTCTTGGTGATTTGTTTTGGATTTTTCAGGATTTTCTGTATATGTCATCTGCATATAAGGAAAGTTTTACTTTTTCTAATTTGTATGCCTTTTATTATTATTATTATTATTTTGCCTGATTGCTCTGGCAAGAACTTCCAGTACAATATTGAGTAACAGTGGTGATAGTGGACATACTTGTCTTGTTCTTGATCTTAGAGGGAAAGCTTTCAGTCTTTCACCATTAAGTAGAATATTAGCTGTGGGTTTTTCATATATGACCTTTATCATGTTGATAAAGTTTCCTTCTATTCCTAGTGTCCTAGGTGCTTTTATCAAGAAAGTATGCTGGATTTTGTCAAATGTTTTTTCTGCATCCATTGAGATGGTCATGTGTTTTTTTCCTTTCATTCTTTTAATATGGTATATGCCATAACTTGATTTTCTTATGTTGAACCATCCTTGCATACCAGGGACAAGTCCCACTTGATTGTGGTCTATAATTATTTTAATATGCTGTTGGATTCAGTTTACTAGTATTTTGTTGAGAATTTTTTGCATTTATATTCATAACAGATATTGGTCTGTAGTTTCTTTTCTTGGGGTGTATTTACCTGGCTTGGGTATGGGGTGATTTTGGCCACATAGAATGAGTTAGGGAGTGTTCCATCCTCTTTAATTTTTTGGAAGAGTTTGTACAGAATTGGAGTTTAATTCTTCTTGAAATATTTGGTAAAATTCCCCTGTGAAACCATCTGCTCCTGGGCTTTTCTTTGTCAGAAGGTTTTTGATTACTGATTCAATCTCTTTATTAATAGTTGGTTTGCGGGTTTCTTGAGTTATTGTAAGTAGTTTGTGTGTTTCTAAGAATGTGTGCATTTCATCTAGGTTATCTAATTTATTGGCATACAGTTGTGCATTGTATCCCTTATAGTCATTATTTATTTCAGAGAGGTCAGTAGTAATGTCCTCCTTTTCATTTATGATTTTCATTATTTGTATCCTCTCTCTTATTCCCTTTGCCAGTCTAGGTGAAGGTTTGTTAATTTTGTTGATCTTTTCAAGGAATCAACTTTTGGTTTTGTTCATTCTTTCTACTGTGCTTTTGTTTTCAATTTCACTTATCTTCACTCTGTTCTTTGCTATTTGCTTCTTTCTGCCTGCTTTGGGTTTAGTTTGCTCTTCTTTTTCTAGTTCTTCCAGTTTTGAGGTTAGGTCTCTGATTTGAAATTTTTCTTCTTTTTATAATGTGAGTGCTTAGCACTATAAATTTTCCTCCCAGCACTTCCTTCATTGCATCCCATAAGTTTGGGTATGTTGTGTTTTCATTTTCATTGGCCTCAAGATATTTCCTAATTTTGTTTCTGATTTCCTCTTAAACCCATTGGTCATTTAAGAGTATGTTGTTTAGTTTCAACATATTTTTTACTTTTCCCCTTCTCCCTCTGTTATTGATTTCTAGCTTCATTCCATTGTGGTTGGAGAATACACATTGTATGATTTCAGTATTTTTGATCTTATGGAGACTTGTTTTGTGGTCCAGCATATGGTCTATGCTGGAGAATGATTCATCATGCTCACTTGAGAAGAATGTTTATCCTCTTTTCATTGGATGTGGTTTTCTACATAAGTCTGTTAGGTCTAATTTGTTTAGTGTATCATTCAAATCCTGTAATTAGTTATTGATCTTCTGAATAGATGTTTTATCCATTATTGAGAGTAGTGTGTTAAAGTCTCCTATTATTAATGTAGAATCATCAGTTTCTACCTTCAAATCCATCAGTATTTGCTTGATATATTTTGAGACTATGATGTTAGGTGCATATATATTTATAATTTTTATAAATTTTAATTTTTTATAATTTTTTATAATTTAAAATCCTGTTGAATTTTCCCCTTGATTGTTAGGTAATGACTATCTTTGTCCCTCATAACTGTTTCTGAAGTAAAGTCTATTTTATCTAATATTAATAGAGCCACCCTAGCTCTCTTTTGCCTGCTACTTACACAGTATATTTTTTCCATTCTTTCACTGTCAACCTATTTGTATCTTTGACTTTAAGGAGAGTCACTTGTAGATAGCATATAGTTGGGTCATGCTTTTTTTTAATCTATTCTGCCAATTTCTGCCTTTTCATTGGAGAGTTTCATCCATTTACATTTAAAGTCACTACTGCTAATACAGGTCTTTCTTCTGCAGTTTTGTTATTTAGCCTTTATAAGTCTTATACCTTTTTTGTCCCTAATTTCAATTAAAGCCTACTTTAGTATTTACTTGGTTTCTTGTTTTGTACCATATCGAGTGACTTTTCATTTCTATCTGGATATACTTTTCATCTGTTTTCCTTGTGGTTACCTTAGGGTTGAAGTTTAACACATTAAATATATAGCAATTACATTTGGTTTCATACCAACTTAACTCCAATAGCATGCACTTGTACATTTCCTATATACCTCTGTCCCCCGCCATTTTTGTGCTTGTTACCACCTTTATCTTTGTACGTTATATGTCCAAATACATACATTTATGATTACCTTTTATGCATTTGCATTTAATACCTGTAGGAAGTAATAAATGGAGTTACATACCAAAAATACAATAATACTGGCATTTATATTACCCCAATGATTAACCTTTATTGGAGGTCTTTATTTCTTTATACTGTTTTGAACCACTGTCCACTGTTTCATTTCAGTCTGAAGAACTCACTTGAGCATTGCTTGTAGGGCAGGTCTAGCGATGATATACCCCTCAGCTTTTGTTTATCTGAGAATGTCTTTATCTCTCCCTCATTTTTGAAAGAGAGTCTCACTGGATGTAAAATTCTTAGCTGCAGTTGTTTTCCTTCAGCACTTTAAGTATTTCAAACAACTGCCTTCTTGCCTCCATGGTTTCTGATGAGAAACCAGAACTCAGTCTTGTTGGGATGCCCTTGTATTGTATGTAACATGTTACTTTTCTCTTGTAGCTTTCAGAACTCTCTCCTTTGTCCTTTGCATTTGATAGCATAATCAATATACAATGGTATGTATTTTTATTCATGTTTATCCTGTTCAGTTTTCTCTGAGTCTCTTGGATGTGCAAACTCACATCTTTTGCTAAGTTTGGGAAGCTGTCTTTCATTATTTATTTACTTATTTATTTATTTGGCTAATACTTCTACTCCTTTCTCTCTTTCTTCTCCTTTTGGGATTCTCATAACACATATATTGGTATGCTTGATAGTATGCCATAGCTGTCTTAGACTATTTTTGCTTTAAATATTTCTTTTTTTCTTTCTGCCCTTCAGTCTGACTTATTTCAAGTTCACTGATTCTTTATTTTTTTCCAGCTCCAGTCTGCTCTTAAAACCCTCCTGGGCACTTTTTCCATTTCACTTATTGTGGTCTTCAACACCAGTAATTCTATTTGGTTCTTTTTAAAAATTTCTCTTTCTTTTCTTAGACTCTCATTTTGTTCATTCATTGTTTCCCCAATATCCTGAGTTCTTCCTCTATACTCTCTCTCATCTCTGTAAGCATTTTTAAGATCATTTTTAAAAAGCTTTTTTTTTTTTTTGGTATGTCTATAGTCTCATCTTCTTTGTTGGCATTTTCTGTATGTTTATCTTCTTCTTTTGGATGGACCATCATTTCCTGTTTTTTGATTGTTTGTTTGTTTGTTTTGTACTCTTGTTGCACACCATATATTTTAATATTTTAAAATGTTAACCCTGGGTTTTATTCCCTGGGATGTCTGTTTCTTGGTTTTGTAAACAACTAGTGATATGACAGAGATTTTCTTGAGCTTCAGCTGTATTATCAGGAAGGTCTGCCCAAGGTGAACACACTGTGCAGGGTTTTCTATGCCTTATTGGGCCTCTGTCTAATCCTAGCCTTTTGCTTGTTAGTTATTTTGAAGTTTCCCTGTTTACAGAGGGACAAACCTCTCTCTCCCAGGTCTCTGAAGCTGGCAGGCTTTTGTCCCAGACTGTCCTCTTCTATAGTATTTTATACTCCTTTCATTGTCTCACCTGCTTTTGCCTGCAGGGCAAATTCTGGGAGGAGGGTCACCCCAGGGAAGACTTTCCCAATTAAGTCTTTCCCAGAGAAAACAGGCCAGGCACCCATGAAGTGGGTGCAGACCAACTCCAAAGTGCCCTGTGGAGAGGGTCAGGAAGGGTGCCCCAAACTTCTCCAATGGCTCCCCCAAAATAAGCTCCCCTGACCTGCCCAGGAAATGTAGCCCTTCAGGTAACTTTTCCCCACAGCCCTGGGGAAGCATTGCATTTTTAATTCCCCACCACTTCTGCCCCTGTCCAGGGAAGACTGAAAGAGTGGCTGACACTATCTTTGTCCAGGGGGGAGGTTTGAAACAATAGCTGCCACTGCCCTTGTCCAAGGTTGAAACCATAGCTGCCCTCAGAACCAGAACCCAGTGATCTGAATTTGCCAATCAAAAGCCATGATCAGTGATCATGCACACTTCTGTCTTTGTGGAAGAGGATTTTTATGTCCCTTTCAGTCACCAGTTACCAGCCAGGACCCAAGGCAGCTTGCCACAAAAGTGGGGGATGGGCACTGGGAACCACCATATGGAGAGAGCAATTTATAGTTCTTTACTGTAATTTGTCAGCCTCTTCCTCCTGCTCCTCCCTGGATGCTGTACAGTGTTCTTCTGACTGCTGGAGTTTCAAAATAGTTGTTTCAGACAGTTCCTGCCTGTTTAATAGTTGTTTTGGTGGAAGGACTGAGTCTGGGAGCTCCTTATTCTGCCATCTTCCCCCTTGTTGCTACTTTTAATCTAGAATACTTTTTTAAAACAAATTATTGATAGGATATAAAAGTTATTTTCAGCTTCACAACATGATATGGATAATGACGTTTTGGGTATTGTTGGCAATTTCAGGAAACTCTATTAAGTTTCTTTCATACATGTATGAGTCCAGGACATTTAAAATGTTCATATACAGTGACTATTAATTATTAATTAATAATTTTTTATTAATCACTTCACTAGGGTCTGAGCAAGGCAGGGGCCCTGAAGATGAAGTTTCACTAGCTTCATGGTAAATGCACCTCTGGTGATCACAAGAGTCAGATACACTTTTTATTTTTTAAAAATCAAGCATTTAAAAAATGCTTAACTTAATAAGTAAACGTCATATATAATCACCCATCCCAGTGAAAATGACACTCATCAGTTTGGTTTATATTCCTTTTAAGTTTTGTACAGTGTCTGAATAATGTCTAAACCCTAACAAGGCTCTTATCCAATCTTTGCCTAAATATTGCTAATGATGGGGAACTCACTATTTGCACAGACCAGCTCATTCTGCACTTCAATGACTAATGGGTAGAAAACTCTTGCCTCCACTGAACTGACGTTTCCTTCTTTGTATCTTTCAAAAGATGGTCCCAGAGCTACTCCTTGGATTTACATATATGATACTTATACAAGTAGTTGAAAACATTTAGCATGCACTGTCTTCTGTTTCCATCATCTTCACCTTCTCCTCTTTTGACAAGCTTTCAGTCCTTTTATCACTCAGGGACATTATCTCCTCTGAACACTTGCCAAATTTTAAAAAACCTATCCTAAAGGTAAGACCTGACTGCAAATAAAGCATTTTAAGGCAGCCTGAGATTGCATTAGTTACTTCACAGTTACATCACACTGCTGATTCACACTGAACTTACTGTTGATTCAAAATCCCAAGTGAGTTATTTTTCCTCTGCTGCTCTGTAATGTCTCCCCCAGCTGCATACAGAAGATACATGTTTTTTAGAATTTAGTGCCATAAGAAACCACTTTATTACTGGGAAATAACACAAGCAAAAGGATGCTAATGAACAGCAAACCTTGATCACAAAGATCCATATAGTGTCAGCGAGAACTGTGGTGAGGAGAAGTGAAGCTTTTGTCTCCAGTCACTTCCTCAGCTAGTCCATCCACTCCAATGATTATTAACTTATTAGCTCCGTGACCCCACGCAAATAACAAGCTCATTTTTCTTATTCACTTAGGCAACTAGTAAGAAAACCCTCTAATTTCCATGTATTGGTACTCTTCTTTTATAAACTCCTTATATGCTTCTATTAACTTTTACAAAAGGGAAGAATCTACAATTTTTGCTAAACCATACAATATATTATGAATATGCTAGGCATTGTTCTAGGTGCTGGGAATATGATTTCATGCAATTTGGAATAAGTAAGTTTCATTTTCTTGAAACAAAAACCATTCTTTTGGTCTCATTTTCCCTGAAGAGTTTAAAAAAAAAAAAAAGAAACACCACTATTTGTAACAATTCACTTGAATCAATGTTACATTCTCCTTTTTTCCCCAAGGCCAATGCATGGCATAATTATATCTCAAGGCTAATAATGCAGTCAACAGAACTGAGACTAATCAAACTTCAAAACAATATTTGTACAGGGTTTATGGGATGATCGAAACCAGCAGCTGACCTTGAAGGAAACAGTGGTGTTATCACTTCCATGATACAGTAACAAATTAGGAAACACCCGCCCACTAAAGAATTCTCATAGCTGCCTCTCCCAAAAGGTTCAGGAAATAAGCTCAACCACAGAGAAAGCAGACAAGCATAGATCCAGATAGCTGGTCCTCAGCTTAACCCTCTCCTTTCCATTCCAGTGCCTCTTCGTGTTAGAACCTTCTGGGAAATTGATTCAGTATTTTGGAGCCTCATAGCAACTTATACCATTGGACTTTATTTCCCAAACTTAATTTGCTGCTCTAACTTTATGTCTTGTTTTGATCTGTCCTTTAAAGGAGAGGCTTCCAAACTTTTTGGATTAAAACACAGTAGAGAATACATTTTATATCATCCCCAATATATACACACTACGTCACCAACACTTGCACATAAAATAAAAAACTACTGAAAACCATACTTATCCTTACTATATGCAATTTACTTGAATAAGCATTTTCTTGTCTTCTATTTCTTTTATAAAAATATTAATTGTGACCACTAAACTGCCTTTAAACCACTAATGGGTTGTAACTGCTAGTTGTAAACTAATGTAAAGCCTTTCTACCCAAAGTATATATCAGCAGCCTCAGCACCACCTGAGAGCTTGCTAGAAATGCACAGTCTTGGGCCTAATCCTAGACCTGCTAAATTATAACCTGCATTTGTCAAAAACTCCAGGGGATTGATATGCAGTTTAAATTTTGAGAAGCATGGAGAGGAAGGACTCATGGTCCTAAAAACTTTCATTCATTTCAATAACCTTGATGGTTTGAGTTCATACTGTTTGGCATCTGAAGAAGAAGGCCAGAGGACAAAGCAGAATACCAAGTGGTTTTATAATACCAATGGCAAGGAAAGAAAAGGGTTTTCAAGTTAACATAGAAAATCAACAAATAGCTGCCACCTTAGTGATATGAACAGTAAATGATGTAGGAGGGTGAGCTTATGGGGCACTGGAATGACCAGGCAAAGCTTTGTGGAGGAGGATGATGATGATGAGCTGGGCCTTGAAGAATGAATATAGAATTCATTAGATGGTGAGAGAAAAGGGCATCCTAAGAGGAGGAATGGCATAAGCAAATGCACTGAGGTTGATATATGCATGTTATATATAGGAAACAGAATGCCCAGCTGGAACAGATGGTCCATGATGGGGAGTGATGCAAAATAATGCTGGGAGACACAAGTGGACACAGACAGTAAGCTTGCATTGAGCCTCACATCCATTTACAGTGCACATTGCCTGATGACAAAATTTCTTAGTAACCCATGTCTACAGGTTATTCATATTTTTTGACATATGGTGACATATTTTTCCCCTTTCTGGCAAGAAAGAGAAGTGATATAGAATCTTGATTCTCCCATCAGTGTTAAAAAGAGGTCATACACTTAGACCCAAAGTAAAAACAGAAACTCCTGATCGTGTGAAAGCAACCAAAAGGCCCTGGAGCAGAATGGCAACAAAAGTTATTCTTCTTTAGAGGATTTTCTCTCTCTCTCTCCCCCACCTTTTTTTTTTCCATTTTCAAAGTTATTCTCACTTTTGAGTGAACTGACATACTCTCTGAAATCTCTAGACCAAAGCTGACAAATAAGTGACATATGATGCAGCTCCCCTTTTCCAGGCCATGGATGATGTAGCTAATTAATCTTCTTTCATGCTGAGTGTAGACTCAGCCTGAAGACCCTTCTAGAACACAATGGTGATAGAACATAAGATGTATCTATTAGGCATTCCTACTCTAAAGCAATATTTACTTGGGTTAATCAGTCCTTAGCATTCTGTGGGATTGCTTGATGGCCTGATTTCATTTGTATTCATTTGTTCACATCATTGGTGCTAGACACTACACTCTTGTGGAAAATTACAGGACTTAGCTTTACCATGCCATCAGAAATCATGGGTTTAGAATAAGGAAATGTCTTATTTAATGAATAGCCATGAGTGCTGCAATTTGTATTGTAGTCACACTGTGAGATATTTAAAAGGTATTGGTGTTGTCAGTATACACACGTTAAAAACCTTATTCACAAGTGTGGGCTTATCTTTCCACTGATCATAGTAATGGACCCTGTCCAAGTAGAGAGAACCAAGCAGAGGCCTTATAAAAGATTTTGAAAGTTCTATAATAAGGCCTCAATGGGAGTAGTGTGATACAGAGGAGAGCCTCCCTACAGTCTTTCCAACAGGGATGTTTCTGTGACGGAACCAGATTGTCTGTGGCTTTCCATATTGCTAAATGCCTGCATTTACACGTGTTAACCAGCAGAGCTAAATGGTGGCGCGAGTTGCCTCAGGTTTAGGAAACAGGCCTGGGTGATGACAGAGGCAGAGTATATGAGTACCGTCATCTAGCCAAACAATGCATGAAAGGTTGGCCCCAGGTTTTCTGGTGGAAGTCAAGGCGCAGCTAAAGAAAACCAGGACTGAAAGGGAAAAAAGAATTCCGTGGGGTTTGGAAAAAAAGACTAAACATGTTCTTGAAGGAGTCTGAGGAATGAATGAGGCAAGAGGTTCCAAGAAATAGAAACACTGAGATAGAGATTCAGAGACACAGAGTGACACAAAGAGCCAGAATCACAAAAGTCAAAGAGCTGTAGACAGAGAGATAGGAAGATAGAGGTGCAAAACTCAGAGACAGAGAGGAACACAGGGCTCACACAGATAGCCAGAAGCACAGAGAGACAGTGACTTAGGGAACACAAATACAGATTCAAACTGAGAGATCCAGGAGACAGAGACAGAGAAACAAAAGAAAGATAAAGATGCAGACACATAAAGAGACACCCAGCAAGCTAGACTGGGCGATTCAACACCCCCAGGGAAGTCAGGGACGTGGAGAGACCCGAGGGGCAGTCCCTGACTTGGGGGAGGGGATACAATGGCATCTCATTCCAGCAAAGGTCCCTCTATTTAGTTTTCATGTCAGCCTGACAGTACAGCAATGACCACAGGATCAAAAGGGCTTGGCTGCTCCCTATGGTAGTAGGGTTTAGACTGGAAGCAAAGCCTCAGAGACTGACTAGAAAAAAGATATAATGGATTTCAGTTCATCATCGTCCTCTTCCACAAAGCTTTGCCTGGTCTTCCAGCCCCCCAATTTTTAAATGTGATTTTAAAAATATATGCAAAAGCAGTAGAACTAGTTCTTGTTTATTTGTGATTCATTTATTGTATTTAGCTTAATGGAACAAATGGCTTCCACTCCTGCCCCTTCCTTGCTATTCTCATGTCATCATTGCAGTCTAGTTTCTTATTCATCAATCCTTGAACTGCCTCACTAATTAATTTTCTTCAATCTTCACCTTTTGGCACTCTTCAGGCTCAAACTGCCAGATTAATCTTCCTAAAAAAAAAATATGACGACCAGATAATTTCTTGTCCCTACCAACATTCAGTGATTTCATATTGTCAATTGACTGACAATTCAATAGACAGAGGGTCTATTTTAGGCACTCTGGAATCTGGATGGATCTAGCTATCCAAACTTTAATGTAGAGAAACAGGCTGGTCCAGGAAAGAGTAGACTCTGAACCTGCTTTGAGACAGACCAAAAGGCAGATGATGAAAAAATATCCTACCAGGGAGCAAGAGCAAAATTATGTATACAGTACAGCCACAATTCAATCTGTGTTTGCGTGTGTGTGTGTATATATGTGTATGTTCACAGAAAAAAAAAATTTTTAAAGACTGGAAAGAAGTTAAACAAAATATCATTTGGGTTGTGGTACATGGCTAACTTTTCTTTATTTCCCAAACTTTCAATAATTAATATATATTAATGTTATTCTATTTTAACAGTTTATTATGAATAGTTTCAAACAGTACAAGAAATTAGAAAGAAGAGTATAAGTAATACCTACATATTCTTTTTTGGTAGAACAATCGATAACCTTTTGCCATATTTTCTTCATATACTTTTGGGGTGAATGGTTTTTAAAGTAAATGATAGATATCATGACACTTTGACCCTCAAAAATGCAATATTTGTCTCTAAAAACTAAGAACATTCTTCTACGGAACTATTATAGTGTTACAAAAATAAATTAAATTATTACCTTTATGCTTTTTAAAGTCATAAATATCTTTAAACTAAGAAGGCTTACTGAGGAGTAGGGAGAGCAGGCAGTAGTGGGCAGGGAGTGAGGTGGAGCATGACACAGAGGATCTACGACACGCAAGGTGAGCAAGGCATGCAGTAAGACCTAACTATGTGGACTCTAGTTAATTTCAGGCAGATCTGCAGAAGGGATTAGGAGCTAGAGGTGCACAGAATCAGAATAGAAAATCTCCTCCAGGGTTGCTAGTGGAAGTAAGAAATGAACCCAGTCTTAGAGGGGGAACAAAAAGGGCTGAGGATATGGTTGTGAAACGAGAACAGGAAGGTCAGCTGGAAGCTTTCTCATAGAACCAGCTCAGAAGCAAGGATGCTGGGAGGTAAGGATTAGAGCAAGACTGACTGAATGCTGATTAATCAAACCTCCAGCATGGGGTTCTTTCATCACCCCTGGACCAGGAACTGGTTAAGTCCCAGACACTGGGAGGGTCTAAGTCAGCCTGGGCTCTTTTTATTTTCTGACTCATAGTGTTTTGCTCCTTTTATCCCTTTCCTCATGCCATTTTCTCTTTATGAAATGACTTCTTTCCTATCTTCAACTGACAATAATCTTACTGGTCCAAAGGCCATCTTCACCATTGACAGTGGTGCACCTTCCTCCTGTCATTTGTAGTGTGCCTTAGCTATCCATTGTCATGGCACTCAGCTCACCCTGCCCTGTGTGATAGCTGCAGGTGCATGTGCATTCTCTGTCCTCTGCACTATAAGCTCTTGGGGTGACAGTCATTCCTTCTGCCACCACTAAGGACCCATGATTAAATGGAAGAATGAATGAATGAAGCAAAGAAACTGTACCCAGTGTGGAGACTGTGGACAGATTTCCATGTGCAAGTAGGTGGAAGTCACCATCACCCACAGGAGGAACAGAAAAACACAACAACTGAAGAGGAAATTCACTCAAGTCAAGGACAGATCAAGCTGCACACTAGTTACATACTATCATACACCCACAGAAGAACCACCTTCCATTTTTAGAATCCAAGATTACAGAAATGCATAGAAGGGGAACAAACTCTAAAGGTCTAGTTGGTAGCACTGCTTTGTAAACAGGTCCCATTAAAGCTTTGAATTTACTAATACTTTCCTTAGTTTATACAATTTTTCTAACCCTTAAAATAGAATACGTACAAAATTCAATACAGTTCTGACTAATTAGGCCTAGTTTTTTTTATACAAGCATACGTATTATGTGAAGAATAGAAAGATTAATGTCTTGTAGTAATGAACCTGTCAGCAGTAGTAATTACAGAACCTTCTTTTTTTTCTCAGTTCAGACTAGCACTAATAACTAGAGTTAGTATAATAAGAAGAGAGAAGTTTGATGCAAATTAGACTGTAGCATTAGTGCTTAAGCCTGTGGGATTTGGAGCAAAACTGAGTTTGAAGGTTTGCTAGCACTGAAACCTGGGCATGTGATCAAAGCTCCTTTCTTATCTAGAAATGAGGGCAAAGCTAGTAATTGTACCTCCCTCACAGTGCTCCTGTGAGGATTAAATCAGTTCTTATATGAAAAAGGCTTAAAATAATAAACCTATGCTCTGAGCAAGGAACACATGTCTTAGAAAAGTGAGTGATGAATTTGCTGCGGTTCATCATTCAATTTACAGAACTTACGTATTCCAGAGCCTGAGAAAAATAGGGACTAAGAACAATGGTAGACTTATGATAGCTTTCTAATTTAGCCACCAAGTTACCTATTTATATCTATCAGGAATATAAACATAGGAATTTACTTAACTACTCCAATAACCTATTAAAAATATTAAAAGTAATTGTCATTAAAACCAACCACCTGTTTTCTACCAACTACCAACTACATTAAATCATTTTGGTTTCACTGAGCTTTTCTGAAAATTGAATTAGTCAGAAGTTTTGGTACAGATCATATCTCACCAGTGGGTCAAGATTTCAATGAAAAAGAGTTTCATCTATATTCAGGATACTGCCAGGGACAACAAGTCATTGTGAAGATGTCTCATCACTACCTATTAAAAGTATATCCACAGTGTGCTGGCTCAAGTCAACTATTAAATAGCCAGGAATTTTGCAAACTAATTGTTAACTTATTGTTTACATTTTGGCAGCTTAAATTGTCCATGGTGGGAGTATTTACATCATAGAAATAGGCAACTCTAGAAACCAGCATGACCTCAAGTGTAATGAAACAAACAATGCTCCTGTGGTTCTTATTGGAAGTATGGAAATGTTCTAAAATTGATTTATGGTTGCACCATTCAGTAGAGCTACTAAAAATTATTGATTTGCATATTTGAAATGAATGGATTTTATGATATATAAAATATACCTCAATGAAGTTGGTTTTTTTTTTTTTTTAAATGCCCTAACATGAATGGACATTTGCAAAGTGGTGTTTATGTTGGCAGTATCCACAATTCGCAATGGTTAGAGGTGACCTAAGGGTACAACCACTGATGAATGGAATGATGAACTGTGGTGTATACACATAATGGAATAACGAGTGGCTACAAGAAGGAATGAAGTTGTGAGGCATGCAACTAGGTGCATGGACCGTGAGGACAGTATGCTGAGTGAAATAAACCAGAAATGGAAAAACAAACAAACAAACAAAGCCCTAAACCCTATAAACAAAATGCCACATTTATTAATAATTTTAAGATTCAGATACATACCCAACAGACTTAAAATGAAAAATAAAGGCAACTTTACTCAATGCTGTTGTGGATTTATGTTTTATGCAGTGGTTCTCAACTTTGGCCCCACTCTGGAATCAACTGGAGAGTTTAAAAAGAAAGCAGCTCACCCCCAGAGACACTGACTTTATTGGCATATGGCCAGTGCACCAGGAATAAAAACTGTCCCGATGATTCTAGCGCACAGCCAAGGGTGAAAACAACGGACACAAAGCAATCCCTCTAGATAACTGCAGATTGCTCATTGTTACAGAAACCATCCTCAAATGATGAATAAATTTCCAGGCCCTCTCAAATAAAGAAATCTGGACACAAATGCTCCTTTTTTTGATGACTCTGGATTGTATTGACCATGCATTCTCTGCACTTACAGGGAAGATGGAGTTCTGTTTCCCCTGAGGGTTTACTTGTAGTTTGTTCCTGATATTGGCATTATGGTACAAGGCAGAGACCTCGTTTAGCTCATCTTTGTAACTCAGGTACCAACAGTACTCAAGCACAGAGCCCAGCTCCAGGATTGTTTTTTTAATTAAAAGGAACAGAACTGAACATCTCCTTTGTCTCGCTTCTCCTTTGGGGATTCTCACCTACAGGGGGCTGGGAATACAAATAACCACACATGTAGAATTATAATTCCATGAGATTCAGATTCAATGAGGCTCGCAGTGAGAGCCCAAAGGTCTGGCTTTATTGCCTGGCTTTTGGGACTCCTGTTTTGGATACCTCTTCTCTTTGGGAATTCAATCTAGAAGGGTAGAGATATCCTGGAACTCTGACTTCCACTATGAGCAGTTTACTGAAAATTCTTGCTGTTATATCTGATTTACTATATGAAGGTACAGTTCAATTTTGAGATCTCAATTTTAAAATCTGAAGACAGGAAGTATCAAGAACTGTTACAGTAGAACAATACAAAGAAAGACAATCTCTGCAATCCTAAAGCAGAGAGATTTCATTGATATTTCAGTTTTCCTATGATTAAGAACATAGGATTTGGAATCCTGGTTCTGTCATTTAATTGATGTGTGGCCATAGGCAAGTCTTTCCGCCTTTGTGCTGCTCATTTTTTTCGTCTGTAAGAAGGAGCTGATAACAGTTCCTATGTCACTGATTGCTGTGAAGATTTAGAACTATTCATTAAGGTAGAATATGCAAATTTCACCTCTCCTGAATCACAGGTGTCAAAATCATCTTAGTCAGAAAATTCCCAGTGCTTTAGGTTGAAGGTTCAGTTTCTCCAGGAAATCCCCTGTTCCTCTCTTGTGTAATAGTTGCCTCTTTTGTTAAATATCCCAATAAATTGTCTCATCTGGGTCCCTTCTTAAAGACAGGACTCCGACGACTCCAACCTACCCAAACTTCTGCAGTTTGAGGCAGAAATTTTTGTGATTGAAATGACTTATCCTCTTCCTGGATTGTTAGTATTTGAAAGGCTCAAAGTTGCCCAGACAGACATGGATATACACAAGTGCTCACAAATGCCGTGTCAGGAGAAAGAACGACATACAAGCGACTGCTGCAAAAACTTCCTCATTCTTTCCCATTTGAAAAAGTCCCTTTACGGAGCAGCAGGTTTTTGTTTATCTTGTAATCAAACCCCTTTAACAGCGTACTTATTCATTAACTGGAACGATATCAAGTAAACTAAGCCGTATCAATTCACATATCTCAATTCTGTCCCTAGTCTCAAACAATACCCAACATTTGATTTGTGTCCCGTTTTCTCAACCTACCTGTTTTCACATCAGGAAAAATAATCAATTAGCCCCCAACAAGAAGATACCTAGCAGGAACAAATAACTAAAGTGGGAAGGATAGAAGATGGGGGGTGGGGATGGGGGATACCAGAGAGAAATGGAGTGCCAAAGATAATCATTAATCAAAGTGAGTGTTTGGGTGAGAGTGGAGGGTTAATGTTCACCCAGGAAGCACTTGATAAGGGGATCTGCTCTCTTACCCCAAGTCTTGGAGCAGCTCAGCGTCTCCGTCCGATCTGCTCCACAGATCTGAGGGATCCTGGGCCGTCATCTTTTCTTCTAGAGGTTCTGTTCTGCCCATTCGCGCTCTTCTCAGAAAGCCCCTGCCAGGTGCTGTGGGGAAGAGGCAGAGAGAGATGGGCTCTGCTGCTCTTTACCCTCTCTCGTTCCTCAGTGAGAGAAGCCTGCTGCGGCTGTGAGTCTCCAAGCAGCGAGGAAGTGAAACTTGGTTACTCCTCCCAGTGACATGCACCACCCTGGCCCCGAGGCACCGGCAGGAGTGCTCTGTCAGTCAGGAAGTATGCAAACTTAGGTAGCTACCTCTGAGGACGCCCACACTGCATCACGCAACGTGTGGTTTCTGTCAAAG
This sequence comes from Choloepus didactylus, assembly GCF_015220235.1. Classification (NCBI taxonomy): domain Eukaryota; kingdom Metazoa; phylum Chordata; class Mammalia; order Pilosa; family Megalonychidae; genus Choloepus; species Choloepus didactylus. Next base: position 108,797,500 of record NC_051309.1, on the reverse strand, counting down.
GAAACGAGGAGTAGCCCACCTCAACTGTAATTTCAAACTCTTCACATGACGCCAGTCCAAAGGCTTCTCCCTGGAGCTGTTAGTCTCTGGTTTGTAGAAGATGGTGCAAGCCCTCGTTCACCCTCCATCTCACACAAACATAAGGAACACCCAGGAGCTTCTCCATCAGAAACATCTTTAGAAAGTATGAAGAAATCAGAGTCAAACCACTAGCTTCAATCTTGAAGCTGGGTTTTTAGCATTTTCTCAAAATTTCTGTTTAAGGAACCAAGCTTTCCAACATCACTTGATGTTCTGGTTGGGGATGATTCAGTGTCAATTATGTTTTTCTCCGTGGAAGAAAGATTAGGTAAGAAGTTCAGAAATGTTTCTAGGGTTCATCCTGGGCCTCCAAATGGGGCATGTTAGAACTCCCAGAATCCTTAATCTCCACTTCCCTCAGTGTGGGTACTCACAGCTGGTATTGCTTTCTGTCCAAATTCATGTGTAGAGGAGAATTCCATCTGCCTGAGAGTCCTAAGGGGAAACTGCAGCAACTCTGAACTTGGGAACCAGAGCACAGTGCAGTAACAAATGAAGAAAGAACATGTGTTGATTCCTGCCTTCTTTCTGTATGAACTTGCAGGAATGAATGTTCCTCTGGTCTCTCTCTCTCCCACACCTCTCTCCCCCTCCCCCTTGCACACACACACTCTTGCATCACTCCCTGACTCACTCAGGGTCACCTGGGTGCCCCATAACTTGCTCCTCAGTGTGATCTGCAGACCAGCAGCATTGGCATCACTAGGAGCTTGTCCAAATGCAGAATTTGAGGCTCTATCCCAGCCCTTCTGGGCCAGATCTGCATTTGAACAAGATCCCCAGGTGACTCCTGTGCACACTGAAGTTTGAGGAAGACTGATTTGTAGGATACCATGTCAACAGGAGCTGTTACTCAAGGTCTTAGATTATTGCAAGAGGCATAGCTACTTAAGTTCTTCCTGCCCCATGATCTATCTTTCCTTAAAATTCCTTCCTGTTACCTCTGTTTGTCATGATGTGTGAGATTCTGGATAACTCTGATGGCCAGTGAGAAAATCCTGAGGGTCTACAGACAGCCAGTGGGACACTAAGCTCTGTTAACACACGCATAACTCATTGTACATGAATATTTAAAATTCTTTCAGAAACGGTTTGTTCTGAGAGAAGCTCAGGGTCTGCTTGCCACAGAGAGGGTCAGTCAAGGCCAGTGAAGGGCTGAGAAAAGCAGCCCATGCAGCAGATTTCCCATTCCCTTTCTATGGCCCTTTGTTCAGTGTTATCTATTTTGGTTCTTATTTTAGCAAATTCTGTTTTTTCCTTTTTTAGCTTTCTTTTTTTTCTGGGAAAGTAGCAGAATTTACTGAGATGACTTCTCTTTCTATTTTTAACCTTCCTGCCATTCTCCCTTTCCCATTTTGCTATCCCATCTCTTGTCTACTCCTTTGATATCATTCTTCCATTTAGTTACTTATTCCATTTTTCCTAGGATCCCACTCTTCTCCCTCCACCCCTAACAGTTGCTGCAGAGTTGCTAGATGGTTACAATGAAGTATTTTATTAAAATATTCATTAAAATATTTGGTAACATATTTTACATGAGGGTGTTCAGATGTTACAATATTTTTATTTAAATAGAAACACCACCTCAACTTTTGCCTCCAAAAGCCTTCCAAACAAGAGCAAAGTATATTTTTTAAAGACCACATGTTTCACTTGGTTATTCAATAGTCTCTGTTCATTGGTGCTGGCTTATGGCACTTAATTCTTTCTGCCCTGGTATTTGGCATAGAAATGAACACACCGTATCTAGCCGGTTTTAACAATTTTGGGTTATCAGAATCCTTATTGTAAAATTATTTTACTTATCGAGAAATGTTAGACCTTCGTTGGAATGATTATCACATTTAAATCATCACTTTTCTTGTAAAAGAATTTGGGGAGAGTTATTTTGTCTAGATTAAGTTTTTTTCATCAGAAGAAAGGACATTTCAGACTTGCCCTCCAGCCTCCATTCCCAGCTAAGGGGAACTTTTTAGAAGAAACGATTCCCTTTAGTTAAGACCCTTTTCCATCTTTTCCTAATTTACCTATCTATGCAGAAAGCTCAAATGTCACAATGGCTGTTTTTCACCTAGTCACCTAGCAATGGCAGTCTACCCATGGTTTCAGCAGAGGGAAATGGTTCTCTGAGAGTATGGAAAGGAAAACCATGGCTTGGGGTTACCATAGCTCAGAGTTGAGGTGCTCTCACTGTTTCCCACTGCCTGTTCTCATAACCCTTGAACAAAAAGAAATCATCAATTCATATTGAATTGGAGTAGAGGAACAGCAGAAAAAGAAATAACTAGTCATTGTTTTTCACTGTAGGTCAGCCCTCCAGTTCTATGGCAAGCTCAAAGCTGTCTGGATATTCCTTCAACACCCAGAAGAGCAAGAAACTGGAAACAGAACAAATGGAGCTTCCATGTAAGGAGAAAAGAAAGGTACAAGCACTTTGTATTTTTCCTTCCTGATACATCTCTAAAGGAACATAGTTTCCTGGATGATTTAAAATCAAGTCTAGTAGGGCAGTGGCAAGAGCTTCAAGGTGCTCAGTAAATATTTCATAAAAGTAATTTTAGTACATTAAGAAATAAAACAACCAAGTAGAGATGTCAGCTAGGCAGACAGACACCCAAGTGGTGGTGAGAAGGATATTCTCTGAGCCCTTATGGATTGGTCAAATATAATTCATGCCTCTGCTCTATTCTTGCCACCCCACTACTCTGGCTGCTACTTATCATTCCTCTTGGAACTAATGTGTTGATTTGCCTTTGGTAGATTTCTCTTCTGTTGACCTTCCTTGGCCATGCAGTGGTGCTGTCCTGATCTCTGACCTGTGTTTGGGTACCTGCTGTCTTCTCTACTACTTCCTATGGAATCCTATCGCCTTCTGCTTCCAGATTCTCACCATTTGAGGCACCTGCACCAGGCTCTCATAGTCAACATTCTGTCTATATGGATGCCATTGCTCCTTCCTGTTGTCCAGAGGTCTTTGGGATAAGTGCTCAATCTGTTAAGTATAGTCCTGTTTGCTTTCCTTACCTCTGCTCCTTCATGGCCCACTCTTTTGTGAGGGTGTGGGGTGTGGGGAATGGAGTTGTTCTAGAGTTGTACTGACAGGAGACGAGTATTTTCTTTGAGTATTTCTTCATAGCACATAGTATATGCACCACTAAGGAGCTGGGTTAGGCTATGTTTGAGAATCCTCTCATACTCTATCCAGAAACATTCTTTAGACCCCACTGTTGACTAATATCAACTATATCAGACCCTTTCCTTCTTAAGACATTTTTCTCTCAGTGGTACCCTTAAGCAATGGATTCCTATTAGAGTTTCCAGACTTTCAGCCATGTTTGTGCTTGTCTAAACCTCAACTTCAGACATGGTCTCTAGGATCCCATGTAAAATAACGAATGAGTTTAATTGGGCAAGAAGTGAGGAATGGGGGAAGTTTAGGAAAGATATCTCCAAACTCCACATTGTATCCTAAGTTCCAGCACAACTCAAAACTGACTTCTGAGAGACTATCTGGTCATGTTATCTCCTTTCTTCATCCCCAGTTGATGAGATTTAGAATCAGCTTGATTTAGTCTTGTAAAGAATACATATGCTTTTGTACACACTCTTCTGCCCAGAAGGCCTTTCTCCGATATTCAGTCTGAACAACTCCTAATCATTTTCAAGTTTCAGCATAATCTTGACTTCTTCTTAAAATGTGTTTCCTGGATCTCCTTTCTGCAGACTGGCTTAGGTGACCTTCTATGTTTCTAAGCATTTGTACTTCCATAATGTACTTGGCTTATCTCAATTATAACATTTTCACTACTGTAATGTGATTAAACGTTTTTCTTGATATATTTCTTAAGACAAAACTCTGTTCATTAGACTGAGAAAACACTTGCTGTTTCATGCTACAAAATTTGGGATCCCTTATTATACAACAATAGATAATTGAAATACTTGTTTATCATCTGGGTCCTTCCCTAGAGTGTGAACTCCACGAGGCAGGGATTTTGTGTGACTTACTTGGTCACTATGTATCCATAGGCCCCAGAAAAGTGGTTCTTAACTACGGGTAATTTTATCTCCTAGGATACATTTGGCAATATCTAGAGACATTTTTTGTTCTCACAACTTGGGAGCTGCTATTGGCATCTAATATGTAGAGGTATGGGATGCTGCTAAACATCCTCCAATGCACAGAACATCCCTGTCTTGCCCTCCTCCCCTGCAAAGAATTATCTGGACAAGTACCTCAGTAGTGCCAAGGCCGAGAAACTGTGATCTACTGCAAACATAAATTTTCTCACTCCAAAAGGGTCCTCAAAGCTATGAGAATATAAGTCCACTGAAATTAAGGATTGACATACCTTTTTAAATCCATAGTTCATAGCATGGTGTCCTCAAAAAGAGATACTACTTAATATGTTTGTGGTGATCACAGTGATAAATGAAAGACGCACTCTAAATATAGCAGTAGCATATTTACCTATTTGAGAGTACATCTTCTATTCATGCACTTTGATACTGGAAAGGATTGTTAATCCCCTTTGTCCAAACTCTTCATGTCAATGGAGAAAATGGAGACAAGAAGAGAGTTTGGTAACATGTCTGAAGTAGTAAAGTCAATTAGTAGCTTAGTAGGACTGGAACTTAGTTTTCCTTATAGTCTAGTGCTTTTTCTTCCACAATAGTACCCTATTTAATGCATATAGGAGCACTTTGAGTAGCTAAAAAAAAGGAAATTTCATTTCCAGTTAAAGAGGAGAAAAATGGGCATGATGAAAGACTGGTGCAAAGTTATCTATATAAAGAGAGGGGAACTGAAATCAAAATCCAAGTCTTCTCTTTGCTTCTCACCAGTTAACTGAACTATCTCCAAGGAGTAAGTATAGCCCAAGAAATGGGGGCTTGCTGAGGGAAAAGGTAGAATTCTTTACACTGCAGAAGGCATCCTAATGGCGGATGTGGCTAAAGGGCCAAGGCACAAAGCGCAGAGCAGGAGAACATGAAGGGACTTGGTTTTCAACACACATGAAGCATCATCTCTAGGAACTTTCAGAAATAACTGGGAAGTATCTGAATGGATGAAGGTCTGATGCCCTGCCTCTATTAAGAAGGGCCTAAGAGTGAGTGAGTACAAGTCAAGTCAAAGCACTGTGTAATACTGAGGTCACTCTTCACTGTAGCCATCATGTTTCCTATGCCCAAGCCCATCAGTTGCATTCAATCAGTTCTGTGTGGATACAGGAAGCCAGGCTAATTAGATCGTTGCTTGTATTTCCTGACACACAGTGTTGAACCAACTGAAGCACTGCCCTAGAACAAGAAATACATCTCTTGGTGGTTATGAAAAAACTGTTCTCCTCTGTTGGCAGCAAGCATATTAGTCTTTGTCAAAGGAAGAAATAACTAATATTAGCTAGATCAAGATTTAGAAACATTCAAGAAGTTTCTAAAGAGGAAGATGTGACTGACAAAAGGAAACTTAACCATGAATCACAAAAATGTAATATGTATCTATAAATTATGAATTTCCATAATAATTTTCATTTGAATATAATAAACATTATATTAATTAGGCAGAGCAGGTATTACTATTCTTGTTATTTTTTTAATAGATGAGAAAGTTGGGGCTCAGAAATGTAGGAACCTACTAGGAATTAGCAACATTGGGAAAAGAATTTGTGTGCATCAGTGAATGTCCTGTTAAGAAAAGAGAAGCCACTCTAGATATTTCGGTTAGAGAGGTATTTAATGCAAGGAGTTGGTTTGAAAGATATTGGAAGAACTGAAGGAGTAAAAAGGAGATCATGAAGCTTAACCGTCTTTGAGCTAGTCCACACAAGTCCTGCTTGCTGCTGAACTGCAGGAGCCACTGCTGGTCAGGGAAACTCAGTAGGACATACTCCTGCTGTGGCTGTTGAGAACTGGCACCATTGCTTCTGGAACTTGCAGCTGCCCCCAATTGCTGCTGACTGTTCCTCTGTTGTGGTTGGAAGCACTGCCTAAAGCAGGGGGGAAAAAAAAAAGATTTATTCCTTTCTCCAGGCTCCCAGTTAACAAAATATTTCTGGAAGTCAGCTGGTAAGCTAAACAGTAAAATGTAGTTCAGGGGCTTCCAGCCCCCCAAGATATAAAAGAGAGAAGAAGAGGTCAGGTATAGAGCTGAAAGCCAACAGATGAATAAACTGGCACATAATATCTTCATCTAAGTTTTTTCCACTATGCCTCACTTTCTCCTGTGTTAGTCAGGGTATACAAAGTCACTGCTTCACACAGACCCCAAATTTAATAGTTAAACAAAAAAGATTTCTTATTTACAGGGTGGATATTTGGGTCGAGGGGGCAGCCCTCCTTCTCATAGGCTGATGGTGGCTGTGCCATCTTTAACACATGGATTTCAAGGTTGCTCTCAGCTTCACAAATCCAGTTAGACACAAGAGAGAATGAGCATGGAGGAGCTGGTAAGGGAGGCTGTTTGGGGCCAGGACAATAAGAGGCACCCATTACCAGTCACATTCCACTGAAGACAATTATCCATGTGGCTGTACCTAACTGCAAGGGAGGTTAGGAAATGTAACCTAGCTGTGTGTCAGGAAGAGGAAAGAACGGGTTTTGTGTGCTGCTAGTGGTGTCTGCCACACTTCCATTAATATAAAGATCTGCTTTTGGTACCCTCGAGTCAATCCTTTAAGTACAGAACAAAGAGACCTGTTCTGAGAACAGTTCATAAGAAAAGAAGTTGGGGATTTTGGCAGCTTCCTCACTCACTGTGAGACATCTGTGAGGTAGGACTCAAAAAAAGAGATGAGACGATGTTCTGGTTTGCTAAAGCTGCTGTTATGCAAAATACCAGAAATGGATTGGCTTTTATAAAGGGGATTTATTAGTTTACAAAATTACAGTTCTAAGGCCATAAAAGTGTTCAAACTGAGGTTTCAACAAGAGGATACCTTCATTGAGGAAAGGCTGATGGCATCCGGAACAGTTCTGTTAGCTGGGAAGGCACATGGCTGGCATCTGCTGGTCCTTTGGTCCTGAGTTCTGGTTTCAAAATAGCTTTCTCTCTAAAATGTCTCTGGGCTAGTGTCTCTCTTAGCTTCTCTCTCTCAGCTCATGTGCATCCATGCTTATTCTCCCAGGGCATTTCTCTCTAAGCATCTGGGGGTCTTCGCTTAGCTTCTCTGCAGCAAACCCTGGGCTTCATCTCTTAGCTTAGCGTCTCCAGATGTCTTTTGTTCTGCATCTCCAAGCTTCTGGGTTTGTATTGGCTCTTAGCTTCTCCTGGGGGCAAACTCGGGATTACATATCTTAGCTTCTCTCCAAAATGTCTCTGAGCTCCTTGTTTCCATGAGCTCTCTTGAAGGACTCCAGTGATCTAATTAAGAGCCACTTAGAATGAGTGGGGTCACACCTCCATGGAAATGATCTAACCAAGAGTTTTCACCTACAGTTTGGTGGGTCACATCTCCATGGAAACATTCAGTCAAAAGGTTCCACCCTAATCAAAAGACTAATAAGTCTGCCCCCACAAGACTGCATTAAAGAACATGGCTTTTGTAGAGGACGTAATAAACTTATAACAGCACAGGCATTTTAGTCAATATTCACAGAAACAAATGGTGCCAACTTCAAGGAAGGTGAAAGCCCTGCTTTGTAAGATGTACTATTGAGACTGTAGCTTGATTATTGTATGTCTTTATGGCTACTGCTCTAGAAGACTCAAACTAAAGTGTGTCCAACTAGGAACACTTGATAAATCTGGAAAGAAAGAACATAGAGGTGACTGTGATGGTTGTCTGTAAATTCTGAAGGTCTATAGAAAAGAAGGTAGGCTTAGCTTGTGTGGCTCCAGGAGGCAGGACTAAGTGTGCTGGGTAGAGGTTGCATGTCAGCAGACTTGAGATCAATGTGATAACACTTTTAATATGAGACATGCCCAATCATGAAACTGAATAAAAAATAGTGAGTCTCTTTAAGTAGTTCTCAGTAAAAAAAAAATATAGTTCAATAGGGTGAATATCTACATGGATAAAAAACTTGAAGAGAAATTAATGAGAAAATACCAATGAAAAATCCTGCTAGCAATGAAAGTAATGTAAGTTGTAACAGCAATGGGATACTTTAATTTTTTGCCTATCATATTAGCAAAAATGAAAATAAATAAAAAACAAACACTATCAAACAGCATCTTGATAATTCTCAATCTTGATGAGGTTTGGTGTGAATAGCATTTTCACATGCTTTTCTGGGACTGTAAACTGGCCATTTAGCAGTAAAACCCTAAGGCCTTTAAAAAATGCTTAATCTTTGACTCACCAATTCCTTTCCTAGGAATTTGTACCAGAACTAATTAGACAAATACAATATTAAAACAATAATCCTCGTATCATTGCTTTATTGGAGTAGCAGACAGGAAGCAACCTGAATGCACAACAGTAAGGGAAGGTTTAAGAAATGTATGGCATATCCATAGAATGAAATATAATTTAGTCTTTAAGAATGTGACTGATTAAGGATCTTTAATATAAATATAAAAATTATATCAATGATGCAAAAAAAAAAAAGATAGAAAGACATGTAGGAAATATGCCAAAAGACAGGCTGGAAGCAGTTCTGAATAGTGAAATTATGGACAATTGTTAAAGTACTTCTTCATATTACATACAAGCCTTGCAAGTTATATAATATCACTTTAATAATTAGGAGATATAACATAGAAAACCTATTTTTAGAGCAGAGGCCAGATAATATAGGAAATAGGAGAGTAGGTAGGTTGCTGCCGTTTGGTGGTAACAAAAAACAGACTTTTTTGTTGGTTTTATTATTTCTAAATCCTTCTCTTTGGCTATGAATAAAGTAAACTGATCTCAATTTCCTACCCCATCCCACCTTTGTATACCACTGGTAGAAAGGATTCTTATTTTGGGAGGAAAGTTATTCTAAATTACTTTGAAGATTCCTTTTAACTTCGAGACACTGTGACTTTTTTGAAACAATCATTCAGAGTTGTGAAGCTATCTTGCACCCTGCTGTGTCGGTGTACTAAACCTGCAGAAATGCAATATGCTAGAAATGGAAGGGCTTTTACCAAATGGAGGTTTATTAGCATATCGTTAGGCAAAACTCCCCACCCCCAACACATACACAACACACCCCTAGCAAATATTCCAGGAAGCTCTCCCACAACGGACATGATTGTTTACATAAAACCCACTCTTAGCTAATGTAACAGTCTGAACAAGGACAAAAGCAAAAATTTTCCATAACGTAATAACCTCCCTGACGTCAACTCTTCATCTTACTCTGAACACCCCGACATCAACTCCTTATCCTACCCTGAGCAAACCAATCCCCTAACTCAACTCCTTACTTCTTTATCTTACCCACCAACAATTATTCCCCCAATTCCCCTCCCCAAAAGTTATAAAACTGTACTCCCACCTTTGTTCGGGGCTGTTGCCACTCTTAGGCTTCAGCCCGCCTGCACATGGCTGCAATAAAACTTTCTCCAAACTGATCTTTGATCTCTTCTCTTCCCAGTCAAAAAACCTAACACTTTACAAGCAACAATTCTAAGGCCATGAAAATGTCCCAGTTAAGGCATCATCAGGAGGATACCATCTCTGAAGAAAGGCTTGTGGTATCTGGGACACTTCTGTTACATGAGAAGGCACATGGCCAATGTCTCCTGGTCCTTCTCTCCTGGATTTCATTGCTTCTAGCTTCTGGCTTCAGTGGCTTCCTCTCTCAGCTTCTGTGGGTGTGTCCTCATCTCTCAGCTTCTCTGGGGCTTTTTCTGTGAGTTTCTCTTAATTTATCTCTTAGCTTCCATTTGTGTTCTATCCTCTTATAAAGGACTCCAGTAAGACGATTAAGACCTACCTTAAATGAGGTGAATCACATCTCAACTGAAATAATCTAATCAAAAGGTCCTACATACAATAGATCTACAACCATAGGAATGGATTAAAAGAACCTGACCTTTTCTGGGGGTACATAAGACCTCTAAACTACCACACATGCTTAATGCACATTATACTTTGTATTGTAGCCAGGGACCATTTACATTTAACAGAGCAACTCTTACCAAAGTGAATCAACACAACTTTAGATAAAGCAGGGTTTGTACTTTATGTCAATAATTTTTAAAAAGCATATGTACATGTGAGTTAAGAACAATGCTTTGTTTTACATGACTCCTAATATTCTAGGACTGCTATATAACTTTCTTATCAGGTAATACAAAGAGATTAAGATATTATGCTCCTTTCTGTAAAGCCTTTATTTCAGAACTCACTCTACCATTTTAAAGATATGTTGCCTTGAAAGTATGCAAACATCTGCATTTGTGGGTTAGTGTGACAGGTGCTGTTTGTGCTGGGGAAGCAAGACACCATCTGTATGGAAAGGTCATGCTTAATCATCTTGGCACTGATTTCTGAACAGTGAAAGTATGGACTAAACTGAAACCTCAAAAAAGCAACTTTTGCATTTAAGTTTGCAAAAATAGCTGCTAACTCAACAAAATGAAACCATGATGTGTTAATGGATCTTGTGGGTCTTACCCAAATCCTTTTTGCTTTCTGGACCAGACTTCATTTGAAAAGACTTCTGTAACTAACCAATAGGTGTCAATGATAAACAACAAAAATTATATGACCAAGTAGTCAGCTGAGAAATTTCTGAGATAACTGTAGTTTCCCCCAGAGGTGCCAGGGTAGAATCAGATTATGAAAACAGGTCAGCTTTGAAATCACCAAGTATAATATGCATGTCTAGAGTCAGAGTGAATGGAGTAAGTCAGTTAAACTGTCAAAATCTTTAGTTCTGCTTTAGGATGGGAATTAAGGATTGGGAGGGGTCTTTGAACTGTTTTATGGAGAGCATCTTAGAATTACTTCAACCACCCTGTTTAACAGGTTGGGCAACTGGTTCCACCCCTGGTTATTGATGGAGCTGAGACTGTATCCAGTGACTTATCCACTGTTCCTTCCTTACTGATTTCAGTGATACAAAAATCAGCTAAACTTAGTGCTTTTTTATCACAAAGCATTTTATGAGTTAGAATTAAATTAATAGGAAACTAGAATCTCAGATGTATGTCTAGACAGTATGTCTATTTGGAGCCTGCATGAAATAAACTTCCTAAGACTGAAATCCAGGGCTTAGATATCCTTAAATGACTTTTCTTTGAAACTGCATCGATAAATACATATTTCTTAAAATAACTCTGAAGGCTATGAGTGTAAGCATTATGGAAAATATAACTTTTTTCTCGACACTCGGCAGTTTAATCTGTGGATTAGCCCCGGAGCTGAGGTGCTTGCTGCGCCTCCGACCCCCCACCAGCACCCCGCAGGACTTCTGAGATGAGGATATGCTGCCACCAGGTGGCGGTCGTCGCGCATTGGTTTGGGGCGCTGAATGTTTTATCTGAAGTAAAGACGAGAAATCATTGCTTTTTCCTTCTGTCTATAAAAGAATAGCTTATCATTAAAGCAGCTGAATGTGACGATATTACTAATATTACATTTCTAGAAGATGATATATTATAAACCAGGCTACTAAATAATTAATATTCATTACCTGTCTCACCAAGTCTTAAACGGTTCCATTCTTAACTCCACTGCCCTTTTCTTTAAAGCTTTGGGACATTTACCCAAAGGATTTCGTTTTTAAAAGAGGGGAAGGTGCAAACACAGTCCCCCACTACCACGAAGTATGCAGTCGAGTTTCCCACATTTGGGGAAATTGCAAGGGTCAGCACATTCGGAGTGCAATGGACAAGCTTTGCCCTGGAAAAACCACCTTTGTGATCATGGTGTCTCCCCTGCCAGGTAAGCATACTCAAAGAATCTGAATGACTAAAATGTGATTTGAACCTAAAGCTTCAATTTTATACTTAAACAGTAATATTTTGCTCCTGCAATTACAGCATATTTTAAGCACTGTTTTTCTCCTATATTAATTAGTAAAAATAAATCTTCAAGCACTTACTTCATAGTACATTTAGAATAAGGGATACTATCAGCTAAAGTAGAACCCTGTCATTGTAATGGTGATTGGAAATGGTGAACAAACATCTTTAGGGGTCTCAGTATTACGATGAAAAATGTTTTGAGAACAGAGCCCTGTTCGTAGAGAATGTGACTATGACCTCAGCAATAATTTTAAAGTTGATTAAGTTTGTCACTGTTCATTGCTGGTCTGGGTCTGTGATTTCTGTTTATCATGTAAATGTGGGGACTTTGGTATTATAAATATTTTAAAGATGGTAAAAAGGAGCTTTCTTTAAAATGTAATTTTTTTTTTTTTTAGTCTTTATGAAAGGGCCATTACAAAGGTGTATTTCCTTTAGATGCTTTTTGTTGGGGGTGGAGGAGGAGAAACAAGAGGAAGGGCAGAATTGTGGGGAACCAAAAGAGTTTTAAAAAAAATGTAAGGGGAGCAAGGGAAGCAAGAAGGCAGCACTGGCTAAATTAAATAGGTGACTGTTAAGACAAAAATATACTAGAAGCAAAGGGAATTTAAAGATTTGAAGACCACTTGGGAGCAAGAAGTAATGGTTCAATAAGAGCCTGGAAGGTGGGAAGCTTGGACCTAGTATACTAGAAAACCCAAGATCGAGGGCCTGGAGCAGGGCTTCTTGCAGTGACAGGCAGACCACCAGCCACATAATCCCCACTAGGCACAGAGCCCAGGAGTCTGCATCCTGGACATTTGTACCAGGTGATTCACATGCACGCCAAAGGCTGAGGGCCACTGGAGACTGCTGAAGAGCCTACAGACCAATGGTGATGTGGTGACAGATTTGCAGGCTCCTCCTGGGGAGAGAGAGGTGGGTGCTGAGTGGTTTAAGCCTGTGCCAAGAATCTGATGACCTATCCAGCTCTGTGAGTTTGTACCATTAAACACTCCCACGTATAAGAAGGCTCAGTCCTTCCTTGAACCATCTGTGTGTGCTGGCAAGCAGTGGGCTGGGTAGGGAGAGAAAGGCAAACTTCCAGGAAGAGGAAAGTTGCTGTCTTTTCATGCTTAGAAGGTGGTAATGAAGTAAACTCAGGCTCTCTTGGCTGCGGCTCAGCTGAGACTCAGCTAAGCTGGCATGACGATTTGGTGGTGCCCCCTGGAGATCTTTCAAGGACACTCAGCAGACAAAGCCTTCTTAGAGGTCATGGGTTGGTCAACAACACTGATGATTCTGGGGGCCCAGGAGACCATGGGAGGGAACTAGAACTTTATCCAGACGTGGGGTTCAGACATATTCATACCAGCCTGACAGGCAGGGGCAGAGGGGAAAGACACGGTAGCTGGATTTCAAGGAGTGACAAAGTGGGTCCCTTCAAGGAAGAATCCCCATAGGTGAGGACTTGCAGTTTCAGGGCCAGAGGTGGGCAGGTTGCATGTGGTGGTGTTCCTGATCCCAACCTGACCTAGTCTCTCTTGCTCTCCAGCACCTTTGTGCCCTGGAAGGAAAGGGCTGAGTAGTATAATTGCCTCATTGGTGACTCCACAACCCCAGCCTTTTGGGCCACCCTTTTCTTTAATTAAAATAAATAATAATAATAATTCCAGGGTTTCTCATCCCAAATGCCATGGCAAATCCAGTGATCTCCGTAAGATTTCTACATCCTGGGGCTTAAACTCTCATGGTTACTGTTCTGGTTTGCTAATGCTGCCAGGATGCAAAATACCAGAAAAGGATTGGCTTTTATAAAGGGGGTCTTTTTGGTTACAAAGTTACAGTCTGAAGGCCATAAGGTGTCCAAGGTAGGGCATCAACAAAGGGTGCCTTCAATGAAGAAAGGCCATTGGCATCCGGAAAACCTCTGCTATCGTGGAAGGCACTGGGCTGGTGTCCGCTTGCTCCCAGGTTGCGTTTCAGAACGGTGTTCTCCAAAATGTTACTCTTGGGGCATTTTGTCTTCTCTTAGCTTCAGCTCCTCTTCAAAATGTCACTCTCAGTTGCTCTCCAAATGTCACTCGCAGCTGCTCTGTGTCTGGGCCTGTGGGCTCTTTTTAAAGTACTCCAGTGATCCAATCAACAGCCACCCTGAATGGTCAGGGTAACACCGCCATGGAAATTATCCAGTCAAAGTCATCACCCACAGTTGGTTGGGCCATATCTCCATGGAAACATCCAATCAAAAGGTCATACCCTAATCAAAAAGATTAATCAATCTGCTCCCACAAGAGTGCATCAAAGATAATGGTGTTTGGGGGGCCATAATACATCCAAACCAGCACAGTTACCATCCCCTAGCTCCTTGCTTCCACTGTCGCTAGGTCCTTTAACCAGTTGGGCTGCCTCCTGAGGTCCTTTTCTTCTCTCCACACCACTCAACTCAGGCTGTTCATGGTTCCTCTAACCTCAGTGCTCTTGCAAAAAAGTTGAGTTTACTAAAGTTTTGCTTGGGGAAATGGTGGGAGGTTCATAGTAAAGCACAGCTTGGGGGCGGGGTGAGAAAAAGAAAAACTTAACATTGAATAGTTGGCTCTCTGTGCTGAATTTCTGCTTCAACACCTCTAAAGAGAATTGTCTAGTGATCAACTTTGTCCTCTGACCTCTGCTTCCCACCATGTTGCATGGGCCCCCTCTCTATGCTTATTCTTTTCACTCCCTGACCCCCTCTCCAGAAAACAAGTGGCCACTTGAAGGAAGTGTTCTTACCTGAAAGAGTTGTAGATATCATAGACCATCAAGCAGATGGCAAGAGGCCACGGTGATGGCAGCCTTGTGTGCATGTGTCCTGGGCCTTGGGGGCTGGGGTGTGTCCCCACCCTCTGCGGGTAGGTTGGATGCTGTGTCTGTAGCAGAATTAATGCTTCAGAGACTTGAGGGCCAGGGTTCCCACCAGGAACAGGACAACAGTTGGAGCAGGGCCACAGCAGAGTTGCAGGCAGAGGCCTGAGTAAACGTAGGAGACTTACCATTCCATCCAGGTCCTGGAATTTCTAAACAGATACAAGAATGGGAGATGGCTGTGGCCTGGCCTCTTGGTGGTGGAGGATATTGATCCAACAGCCACAGGGACAAACTGTTAGCAACTTTGCCTAGGACTGACAAGCTGATGGGGCCTAGGGGACATTCAAGGAAATCTACCAAGAAATGGAATGGGGTAGAGTCCTTGTGGCCTCATATCCCGTTTTGACATCCAGAAAGATGCATTATCTTCCCAACAAACAGGCTATAAATAAATCAGTCTACCTGAAGCTATGCATCATGCTTCTTAAACTTTAATGGGCACACAAATCATCTGAGGATATTGTTAAAGGGCAACTTCTGATTCAGTAGGTCTTGGGTGGGGGAGGCGGTGGGATGATTCATTTATGACAAGTTCCAGGTGCTGCTGATGCTGCCTGTCCCTGGACCACACTTTGAGAAGCAAGGGTCTAAGCAACCTGATGTGTTCCAGCCCTACATTTGCAAACAATCACCAAAAACAGACACTCAGGGAAAAAAACAATTCTGAAACCAAAAGGCTGAATGCTCAGGGTTGCAGGCACTCTGCAAGGCAGGGATGTGGGGTCTGGGAGAGAAATGGAGTAGCAATCTTGAGACTCTTCAATGGATACTCTTAATGAGAAAATATATTTTGTCTTCATTGGACTGACCCAGTAACAAATGTTTGAATAAATCCCTACTTCAGGGCTTTTCCTTCTAAGGGGCTGGACTTCAGGCTGTCTCCTTGTTATAGTATACCCGATTCCCTTAGAGTAACTGACTCTTGCCTTATAAAGTAGTTCGATGTGACTTGACATTTTAATACTAGAATGAAAAGCTGTAATTTTCAGAAAATAGGTAGAAGGATTGTTTGGGGAGACTTCTTGGTGCCCCCAAATCAGCTTCACCATTTAACAATGCTGCATTCACCTTCATTTAACTGTCTCCTCTAAGCACCCAATAAAATATAACAATATATCACTGCAAACCTTTGTCTCAGGGTTATTTGTCGTGGCATGAGCTGTGGCAGCTGCACTCAGCCCCAAAGTGACATGTATGTTTAGTCACTGCCAGCACGTCCCAGCATGACGGTCCAAACTACCCAGCTATTCTTTTATACAGCTCTTTGCAGAGCAGCTCCCCAAAGAGTTATAATTAGAATTTTAAAAGTAAACAAAATTTAAGCCATACAAGCCTACTAGCCTAGCCTCAGGAAACCTAAAAGCCCCAGAGAAAAGCCACTTCAAATAATTTATAGGATAAATAACACAAAGGAGCATACTTAGATAGAAACAAAAACAAGTAAACAAACAACAACAACAAAAAAGCAAAAGGAGGGGAGGGAAAAACTTTTAATTTTTGTGGATTTTGAAGATTATGTTTAAATTTAGGAATTTAGTGGGAGAGAGAGAATCGAAGCCCAGGGAACTCCCCCCGCCCTGCCCTGCCTTCTTTGACCTCCTTAAACATGTGGCTGGGAAAGCTCACTTGTGGGCTTCAGTGAGATGGGAAACTTGGCATGTACATTAGGTCTTTGGAGAGGTCCCCTAGCAGTGGATGGTTGCATATGCATCCAACAGTTAATCAGCCAAGAGTTCATGGAACGCTATATAGTTACTAGGTCAGGGAGGCAGCTAATAAGAGAGGTGCAGACATGGCTTCTGCTTTTGAGGAAAGGGGAAAATGCATATGAAAATATGGAAGCCCAGTGAAGATGAATAATCAGAATGGCTGGGCTTAGGTAAAGGGATGCTACTTTAATTCACTTGCTTTCATTTGACTTCAAGTAGTGAGTCAAATAAAAAAAAAATCAGGGGACATTTGAAATGCCAATTAGGAATAGAGACATTCCGCTGTATTTCCGGCAGTCATAAAATTAGTTATGACCTGTGTGTATCCCTTGGAATCATTGCCATTTATAAAACTAACAGTATGCTATATCCAATACCCTACACTGTATGCAAAATCATGTTTTACAAAAGTGGTTTAGGTGCAGTAAAAGCAAATGCTATTACCTAACTTGTTTAAAGATGATTATCTAGATGCTAAGCAAGATCACTTAAAGTTATACTAAGTGTTGATCAATGTGCCATACCCTTTGTTAACTGCTTTTGCCTCCTTCTCTCATCTGACCTTCACAGCCTTTCTATGAAGAGAGTTTGGCATTATTGTTCCTGTGTTGGAAGCAAATAACCTGAGGCATGCATATGAAAACTGTGTAAGGAGTAAAATCCTTGCTCACAGTCATTCTATTAGTCCAGCCCTGCAGCGCTCAAAGAGATGGTGGCCCCTGGGGAATGGAGAAGGGAACTTGCTAGGCTGTATTTTGGACTCCCTCCACCCTGAGCAGGTCTGGTGCCCCAGTGTTGCAAACAGACAACTCTGAATGTGAGGCAGACACTGCAACAGTCTCACTCCTAGACCTGGGGAAACAAAGCATGGCAGATTGTCAAATATGTTTCTCAGGTATTTACAAAACAAAGCAAACCCCGTAAAGAACATGTTAAATATGTCTGTAAAGAAACAAAACAAAACTGCATTCATAATCACTCCCTATGGAATGTGCAACCATCTTTACTGTCTCAACTGTGCCACTATCTCTTTTAATCCTGAATTAAAAAATGACAATACAATCAATGCTTAAATGGGACTCGTTAAAGAATTATTTTTAGAAGAGATTTAAAAGAATTATTCAGCCCACCTGTGGCAATTAAGGATCCTAGAGTGCTCTTGTGTAAGCCCCATGAACCTGGCACCCTGCACACTGGCTGGCTTCCAGTTTGGGTCGCTATATTTAGCCTAAGTTCTCCCTTGCAATTGAGACTGAAGCCGTTTTCGTTTTCCAAGGTTGCATGTGGGGTGACCAGTTTCTTCAGGGGCCCTACCTTCTGAACGTGCCTCTGCCATTGCTCTGTAAGGGATTTGCAGAGGACAAGTCATTCAATCCCTGGGACTCAGCCTGACCATCTATAGAATGGAATTATTTATGGACACCTGCCATGAAAAAGAGTTAATTACTGGAACTACTCTGGCAATCTGGAGTACTACATGCCATCAGTGTCTTCCAGCCTCAGGAGGATGGGAAGCAACATGTGCAGATGGTATTTTTCCACTGAGTGTGGCTGTCAAGTTTAGATGTGGTTCAGCAGGAGAGGACGTGGGCTGGGAATGAGCCAGAAAGAGGTCTGTGGCTAAAAGGGCTTAACTTGAGATGGTCTCCAAGGCTCTCAGAAAGGTCTGTCCTTTCTTGTCCTTTCTGATGGCACTCTGACCCCCCCCCGCCCCATCCTGCCCCCATGGGAATTTGCATCAGGGGAAGCTATAATTTCCTAAAATAATTTCCATTAGTAATAAGAAGAGTAATACTGCATTTTTACAAAGGATGCAGTTGTTTGTTTTCCTGTTCTTGGAAGAGTTGTATCTTCAGAATGCTTGGGTTTAATATATGGTTAAAACTCAATCTTGTTACAGCATCTTCTTCGTTATAAATTTTTTTTTTTGTAAGAGAAACAGCCACAAAAGCCATGTCAGTCTTGCGAAAACCATCTAAAAATCAAAGAGCAGAGCAGTGAATATCCCAATTGTATTTTTCCTTTCAGATGACTTTTTCTTCTTCCTCAGACTGTAAGGTGATTAAGTAACACAGGAATCAAGAACTATTTTTGGATA
Organism: Choloepus didactylus; assembly: GCF_015220235.1. NCBI lineage: Eukaryota > Metazoa > Chordata > Mammalia > Pilosa > Megalonychidae > Choloepus > Choloepus didactylus. The sequence continues at coordinate 108,778,818 of NC_051309.1, read as the reverse complement.
AATGTTTTCTCCTATATGACAAACTTATGCAAACTCTCCTCTGTAAGTAGAGGCACACATCAAACACACAAACACACACACTAACTCACAATTGCTCAGAAATCCTAGGCTATGAATATTCCTTTGCATGTAGCAAGTATCTTTAGAAAATGTTAATTGGGTCAACACATTGCCAAATTATGACTCTGAATGATCTTAGCAAAATTTCCACATCTGCAATAACAAATTTGCTTTATATTTTTGTTTCTGTCATTCAAGACAGTATTTTTCAAATCATGTTTTACAAAAAGCAAATGCTGTTACCTAAATTGTGCAAGACGGTTATCCAGATGCTAAACAAGATCACTTAAAGATACTAATTCCAATGATCTGAATCTTTTTAAAGTTTTTTACCAGTAAATACTTTAATAAATACTCTGGATATACATGAGGGCATTAGCTTTACTCTCAGAGGAATTTGAAAATTTTCAGCACATTTTCCATCTAAATGTTTTTCTTCTAGCTACTCTTGGAATAGCCAGCTGAGTGCCCCTTCTGTTCTGGAGACAAGGCACATGGGCTTCCCCATGCAGGTGTGCTCTTGGGGTACCACCTCTTTGGAGCTCCCCAAGATTAAAAGTAAAATCCTCGGTCCTTAGAATCTTTGGGAAAGAGAACGTTTCTGGGATTGGAAGCAAGGGAGGCATAACCCATTACACTGTACCAAAGACATCAATTCAAAGGCCTGATCTCTCCCTAAAAAGGCAAAGAAATATGGCCTTCTTGCTCTATACAGGATTTAAAAAGAGCAACAAGATTATCTGCAACATTTACATCAATGCTGTGCAGAAGTTTTCTAAAAGATTTGATCTCTGGGAATTTTTTCCATCTTCCTTTCTTCAGTTTGGAAGATTCACCAGTACTGGAACACTCTTAATTTTCCCCAATGATTAATTTGCCAAACGAACAAATAAAAACAAACAAAAACACACCCTAAATGTTCACAAACACCTGAAACACCAGTCAATGCTTTTGTGAAATACTAGGAGAGAATAGCACGTAAGCGTTTGTAACTACTGTTGGATGATGTCTGTGGAAGGCCACCAGGCAGTTTGAGAGCAAACATATCCTCCGATGTCTTCCTCCATGAACCATTTCTTCCTCTTGTTTCCTCGTCCTCATCTGCAAGTATCTCTGTCCTCCCAGCTACAGAATTTGGATTCAGGTCCTTTACCAGTCTTAAGCTACTAAGCGCTAATTGTGTATTTGGAAGATCTGGGTGGGCTGCAAGCCTCAGTTTCTTTGTTTATGAAAACAAAAAGTTGAGCTTCTATTCCATAAGATGGAATATTCATAAAAAGTGTTGTTTAAACTGGAAGATGGCATACAAACATCAACTCAGGCTAGAACTTTTGGAGCCGTCCTCTGGTTCTCTCTGTACGAAGGTCCACAAACTGAATCTACCTCTTTTTGGCCATTCTCATTGCCTCTAGAGCATGTCAGGGCTCCATCATCTCATTCTAGGAACATGGTGATTGTCGGTCTTAATTGGACTTTCTTCTCTCCAATCACTCGCATTCCTGGTAACATGCTAACACCCAGGTGTATACTCCTGCTCATAATGTTGAGTCACTCATTATTTGCATATAGAAAACGATTGCATCTCCTTAGCCCGGCATTCAGCTTCCATATGATCTAGCTTCAGCCCACTTTTAAAAACATATTTTTTCAGTGTATTCACTCAGTGTCACTGGGCTCCTGTTTATTTCTCAAAAACATCATACATTTTCATATTCTTGTGTTTTTGTTAACATTCTTCTATTGTCATAGAATGTCCCTCTCCCCAGCCAGTCAGAATATAAACTGTTCTTCAACACATATGTCAAAAGATACCTCTTAAAAAAAAAAAAAAAAGCGAGAGCAAGAGAGAGATAGACCTCTGTGGAGTTATCCCAGAAACCTCTCAGAATTAATCACTCCACCCCTCCTTGGCATATTCTGTATGTGCCTTTCTTCTGGCCTCAGTGTTATGCTGCCTTATTTAGCTTGTATTTGTTGTATTAACTACCAGAGAAGATTTTACATTCTTTGTGGGTATGAATTGCTTCATTCATCTTTGTGTTTCCCTTCTTCCCTCAAACATTTGGCAGAGTCTTGCAAAACTACAAGCTTGGCAAACATTTTTTGATAAATAAAAAAAGTGAAGAATTAAGAAAGAGGAACATTTTCACCTTTGCCTAACTTACTGAGAGTAAATTGGAGCTCAGAGAAAACCAGCAATGTGCCAGAAGTTACCAGAACCCCTGGCACAAAGGAGCTGGAGTCACTTTCCCCAGGTCCTAAGCTTATCGGTATTATATTATTACAACTTTGTGGTCCTTTCAGAACCAAATGTCAGGCTCAGATGCAGCCATGGACCATGTTAATTAAGTACAGGTGTCCTCAAAAGCCATCTGTAATGAAGGCCATCTTGGGCTTGCTGTGTGCTAACTAATCCCTCAGGCTATGGGGCAAAGCGGTGTCATTCTAAATCAGTTTGACTAGCAGCAACTTTGTTTAGACACCTGCTCCTCTTCAGTGACCAAAGGTAACTGATATCTGTGTGCTTGTACGTGCTCAGACAGGCTTCCAGTTCCAAACAGCCAACTAAAATTATCCTTCTTGAGGGATCTATTTGAATCTGACATTTGCTCATTTATTTTCTTCAAAACTCAGTGGAGAAACCAAGAGACTGCTCACTACTTACCTGCAGGTGGATAGAACTCCACATTTTCTCTCACCCGATATACACAGGTGTGGTTTGGGTTTGGGGTGTTTCAAGAATACCGTGATGGCCAAGCAACCATGCATTTCAGAGGAAAGGAAGAAATGGTTGGAAGCTGAAGAGAGTTTTTTTATCCTTCATATAGAATTCTACAGGAACGATGTCCATGCTTTGGTCCCCTTCCTACTCTATCTATTCAAATCCTATTCACCCTTAAGCTTCAGCCCAAGATACCACCCCTCTTTCCAGGAAGCCTTCTCTGAACTTCTCATGCACTTCTGATCACTAACACCCAATTGGTACTTTTTTGGCCTCTCACTGGTTTGAAGATGTTAATTTGCTCTTCCAGCCTGGGATTATGTATCTCCCACTTGGTTAATACTTCTTGGCTGATTAGAAGCCATTGAAATCAATTAGAAGAATATAATTGCAGCTTCAACTACTAGAGCATTATCTTGATGTCCTGATTCTTGTTAATCCTTTAAAAACTAAAACGCAGACTAAATTATTGCTTAAAACATATATCCTTGAAGAAAAAAATGCAAAAAAGAATCTTACATCAATGATAAAGTAAATAATTTGTGGGTGTTACTAACCCAGCATGAATAATATTCATAAAATCTCAATGGAAAGGACTTTAGGGATGGCATGTTTTAAATCTTGTCAGTCACATGGTGGATAGGAAAGTAACAGTCAGAAAAATCCTTCAAAAAAGAACAGAGGTTAGCTCAGGGGCTGACTGAAACAAAATAGGTTGGAAGGTATGATTTTCCCCACTGGATGCTTAAACTTTTTCTGAAACTTTTCCAGGCCACAGTTTTAAAAACATAGGGTTTCTAACTCTCCTTCTCAGTAAGTTTGAGAATATGGTTCAACATTTAGAGATGAAGAAATTTATTACTATTTGTCTTTAGTGCCCTATTAAGAATTTTTAGTCTTAGTCTTGTTTGGAATTTCATTTTCATGTAGAAAGCATGAGTCTATAGCTTTTCTAAAAAAGCTAACATACATTTTCTACAGCAAGGTGGTGAGAACTTTTATTATTAATTCAGTAGGGATAAAATAAAAATGTGTGTTTGCAACAATTCAACTTTTATAAAGTAAGAATAGATTTATAGAATCATAGAATTTTATCGAGAATAGAATTTGTTTGAGAATGGGCTAGAAGAGAGCTTAATATCAGCAAAGATTTTAGATTTATTAGATTTGTATTAGATTTATTTTATCAGGAAATAAAGACTGATAAAAAGAGCCACTGGAATTTATGAAGAAAAGAGACTTTTCATTTTCTTCAAAAACTGATTAGAGGGTTTTGTGTATATTATGCTGTGGTTGAATGAGGTGTGATGAGTTAACAGCACCAGTTAAAGCAGCAGTTTTACATTACAGTGTGTTGTAAACCTGTAGTAAGAAGAGAATGAAATTAATGACATCACCAAGGCTTTCTTTTAGGAAGAAGGAAGTTTTAGTTGTTATAAGGAGTTTCTTCATTCAGTAATCCATTCATTAATTCAGGGAATATTTATTGAGCACAATTATGTGTCAGGTATTGGATATATAGGAGTGAATAAAACAGTCAGAAGCCTTATTCTCATTGCAACTTACATTGTAGTAAGATGTAGTAGTAAGAAGAAATAAAATTTACCCTATTTGGATAGTAATATGTACTAAGGAGAATAAGAAAATAGGAAAGGAAGATAGAAAATGGAGTATAGGAAATTATAATTTTAGAAAAAAAAGGCCAGAGACGGCCTCACAAAAAAAGGTTGCACCTGATTGAGTAAAGGTTTGAAGGAAATGAAGATAGAGAGAGAAGTGAATGTTTTAGGGAAAAACATTCAAGTTAGAAGACACAGCAGGTGCAAACACCCCAAGGCAGAAGTGAGTGCCTTGTAATTAAATTGCAAACATACTAATCTTTGTGGTAGACCAAATCATGTACCCCAACAACAAACATGTTCTTAATCTTAATCTGTGTTCTGTGGGTATGAACTCATTTGTAAATAGGACCCTTTGCAGATGTATTATCAATTAAAGTTTGGACTCATTTGTGAATAGGATCTTCAAAAATCCTATTTAGGTGTGGCCAAACTGAATCATGGTGGGTCAAAATCTATATGACTGAGGAATATGAAGAGAGGAAATTCAGATGCAGAGAAACCAGAAGACTTGGAGGCCAGAAGTCAGAGAAAGTCACAGGAGGAAACCAAGAACATCACCATGTGATAGAGGACTGCCATTACCAGAATGCTACCAACTTGGGGAGGAAGCAAGCCTGGCCAAAACCTTGATGTTGGACTCCTAACACTGGAAACTGTGAGACAATAAATTTGTGTTGCGCAAGTCAGCCTATTGTGTGGTATTTGCCGTAGCAGCATTGGCAAACTAAGACATATGACTAGAGCAGAAGTGAAAGGAGAGTTGCAAGAAAGGAGGTTAGCAAAGTCAGGAGGGAAGGACAGATCATTGTGAGTCTATGAAAGGATTCTGGCTTTTAGCCTTTTGGAAATTTTGAACAGGGAAAGGGTGTGATTTGATTTATGTTTTAATGGAATCACTGGCTGCTGTATTGCACATAGAGTGAAGGACAGCAAAGGTGGAAGCAGAAGACCAAAGAGGAGACTATTGCAATCATCTAGGCAAGAGATGGTGGGACTTGGACAAGGGTGGTTGCATTCAGGGTGGTTGCATTGAGATAAGAGAAGGGATTCTGGGTATGTGGTGAAGATCAGGCTAACAGGATTTGCTGATGGATTGGAAGTGGAGTGTGAGAGAAAGAGAGGAGTTAGGGTGATAGAAAAGAGCTAAGCTTCCAGATGGCCCACCATGGGAGATGGCATGGGGGGAGGTCAGTGAAGGGGTAGTGGAAGTGAATACATATGAAGTTGCCTGTCTTGCTTAGTGGGAGGATAAAGACAGCAAGTTTTATAAAATTTAATTATCAAAGATGCTTATTAATTGTAAATTCCAGGTAGATTAAAGAGCTAACATTATTATATAAAAAACATAGAGGCTGTATGTTTTAGTTACTCCTCCAGGAAAGTAGGTAAAAAGCCAGGAACTGCGTGGACTGGACACCACAGAGCAATCTGTCTTTGGGCATACTTCATACAACACTCATGAAAACGTGGAACTGCTGAGATCAGCGAAATCTGTAAGTTTTTGCGGCCAGGGGACCCGCGCCCCTCCCTGCCAGGCTCAGTCCTGGGGGAGGAGGGGCTGTCAGCTCCAGGAAGGAGAAGGGAGAATTGCAGTGGCTGCTCTTATCGGAAACTCATTCTACTGATTCAAACTCCAACCACAGATAGACTGAGATAAGACACCAGAGACTCTGAGAGCAGCCAGCCCAGCAGAGAGGAGACAGGCATAGAAAAAAAACAACACGAAAAACTCCAAAATAAAAGCAGAGGATTTTTGGAGTTCTGGTGAACACAGAAAGGGGAAGGGCGGAGATCAGGCCTTGAGGCGCATATGCAAATCCCGAAGCAAGGCTGATCTCTCTGCCCTGTGCACCTTTCCTTAATGGCCCTGGTTGCTTTGTCTATTAGCATTTCAATAACCCATTAGATCTCTGAGGAGGGCCGTTTTTTTTTTTTTTTTTTTTTTTTAAATCCTTTTTGCTTTTTCTAAAACAATTACTCTAAGAAGCTCAATACAGAAAGCTACAAAGAATTGAAATTTGGGCATGTCAAATCAAGAGCAGAACTAAGAGAGCTCTGAGACAAAAGGCAATAATCCAGTGGCTGAGAAAATTCACTAAACACCACAACTTCCCAAGAAAAGGGGGGTGTCCGCTCACAGCCACCATCCTGGTGGACAGGAAACACTCCTGCCCATCGCCAGCCCCATAGCCCAGAGCTGCCCCAGACAACCCAGTGTGACGGAAGTGCTTCAAATAACAGGCACACACCACAAAACTGGGCGTGGACATTAGCCTTCCCTGCAACCTCAGCTGAATGTCCCAGAGCTGGGAAGGGGGAGCAGTGTGAATTAACAGAGCCCCATTCAGCCATCATTTGAGCAGACTGGGAGCCTCCCAACACAGCCCAGCAGCCCAGAACTGCCCTGGGGGGACGGCACTCACCTGTGACATAGCACAGTCATCCCTCAACAGAGGACCCGGGGTGCACAGCATGGAAGAGGGGCCCACTTGCAAGTCTCAGGAGCCATACGCCAATACCAAAGACTTGTGGGTCAGTGGCAGAGACAAACTGTGGCAGGACTGAACTGAAGGATTAGACTATTGCAGTAGCTTTAAAACTCTAGGATCATCAGGGAGATTTGATTGTTAGGGCCACCCCCCCTCCCCGACTGCCCAGAAACACGCCCCACATACAGGGCAGGCAACACCAACTACACACGCAAGCTTGGTACACCAATTGGGCCCCACAAGACTCACTCCCCCACTCACCAAAAAGGCTAAGCAGGGGAGATCTGGCTTGTGGAGAACAGGTGGCTCGTGGACGCCACCTGCTGGTTAGTTAGAGAAAGTGTACTCCACGAAGCTGTAGATCTGATAAATTAGAGATAAGGACTTCAACTGGTCTACAAACCCTGAAAGAACCCTATCAAGTTCAGCAAATGCCACGAGGCCAAAAACAACAGAAAATTATAAAGCATATGAAAAAACCAGACGATATGGATAACCCAAGCCCAAGCACCCAAATCAAAAGACCAGAAGAGACACACCTAGAGCAGCTACTCAAAGAACTAAAGATGAACAATGAGACCATAGTACGGGATATGAAGGAAATCAAGAAGACCCTAGAAGAGCATAAAGAAGACATTGCAAGACTAAATAAAAAAATGGATGATCTTATGGAAATTAAAGAAACTGTTGACCAAATTAAAAAGATTCTGGACACTCATAGTACAAGACTAGAGGAAGTTGAACAATGAATCAGTGACCTGGAAGATGACAGAATGGAAAATGAAAGCATAAAAGAAAGAATGGGGAAAAAAATTGAAAAACTCGAAATGGACCTCAGGGATATGATAGATAATATGAAACGTCCGAATATAAGACTCATTGGTGTCCCAGAAGGGGAAGAAAAGGGTAAAGGTCTAGGAAGAGTATTCAAAGAAATTGTTGGGGAAAACTTCCCAAATCTTCTAAACAACATAAATACACAAATCATAAATGCTCAGCGAACTCCAAATAGAATAAATCCAAAAAAACCCACTCCGAGACATATACTGATCACACTGTCAAACATAGAAGAGAAGGAGCAAGTTCTGAAAGCAGCAAGAGAAAAGCAATTCACCACATACAAAGGAAACAGCATAAGACTAAGTAGTGCCTACTCAGTAGCCACCATGGAGGCAAGAAGGCAGTGGCACGATATATTTAAAATTCTGAGTGAGAGGAATTTCCAGCCAAGAATACTTCATCCAGCAAAGCTCTCCTTCAAATTTGAGGGAGAGCTTAAATTTTTCACAGACAAAGAAATGCTGAGAGAATTTGCTAACAAGAGACCTGCCCTACTGGAGATACTAAAGGGAGCCCTACAGACAGAGAAACAAAGACAGGACAGAGAGACTTGGAGAAAGGTTCAGTACTAAAGAGATTCGGTATGGGTACAATAAAGGATATTAATAGAGAGAGGGAAAAATATGGCAAACATAATCCAAAGGATAAGATGGCCGATTCAAGAAATGCCTTCACGGTTTTAACGTTGAATGTAAATGGATTAAACTCCCCAATTAAAAGATATAGATTCGCAGAATGGATCAAAAAAAATGAACCATCAATATGTTGCATACAAGAGACTCATCTTAGACACAGGGACACAAAGAAACTGAAAGTGAAAGGATGGAAAAAAATATTTCATGCAAGCTACAGCCAAAAGAAAGCAGGTGTAGCAATATTAATCTCAGATAAAATAGACTTCAAATGCAGGGATGTTTTGAGAGACAAAGAAGGCCACTACATACTAATAAAAGGGGCAATTCAGCAAGAAGAAATAACAATCGTAAATGTCTATGCACCCAATCAAGGTGCCACAAAATACATGAGAGAAACATTGGCAAAACTAAAGGAAGCAATTGATGTTTCCACAATAATTGTGGGAGACTTCAACACATCACTCTCTCCTATAGATAGATCAACCAGACAGAAGACCAATAAGGAAATTGAAAACCTAAACAATCTGATAAATGAATTAGATTTAACAGACATCTACAGGACATTACATCCCAAATCACCAGGATACACATACTTTTCTAGTGCTCACGGAACTTTCTCCAGAATAGATCATATGCTGGGACATAAAACAAGCCTCAATAAATTTAAAAAGATTGAAATTATTCAAAGCACATTCTCTGACCACAATGGAATACAATTAGAAGTCAATAACCATCAGAGATTTAGAAAATTCACAAATACCTGGAGGTTAAACAACACACTCCTAAACAATCAGTGGGTTAAAGAAGAAATAGCAAGAGAAATTGCTAAATATATAGAGACGAATGAAAATGAGAACACAACATACCAAAACCTATGGGATGCAGCAAAAGCAGTGCTAAGGGGGAAATTTATAGCACTAAACGCATATATTAAAAAGGAAGAAAGAGCCAAAATCAAAGAACTAATGGATCAACTGAAGAAGCTAGAAAATGAACAGCAAACCAATCCTAAACCAAGTAGAAGAAAAGAAATAACAAGGATTAAAGCAGAAATAAATGACAGAGAGAACAAAAAAACAATAGAAAGGATAAATATCACCAAAAGTTGGTTCTTTGAGAAGATCAACAAGATTGACAAGCCCCTAGCTAGACTGACAAAATCAAAAAGAGAGAAGACCCATATAAACAAATTAATGAATGAAAAAGGTGACATAACTGCAGATCCTGAAGAAATTAAAAAAATTATAAGAGGATACTATGAACAACTGTATGGCAACAAACTGGATAATGTAGAAGAAATGGACAATTTCCTGGAAACATATGAACAACCTAGACTGACCAGAGAAGAAATAGAAGACCTCAACCAACCCATCACAAGCAAAGAGATCCAATCAGTCATCAAAAATCTTCCCACAAATAAATGCCCAGGGCCAGATGGCTTCACAGGGGAATTCTACCAAACTTTCCAGAAAGAACTGACACCAATCTTACTCAAACTCTTTCAAAACATTGAAGAAAATGGAACACTACCTAACTCATTTTATGAAGCTAACATCAATCTAATACCAAAACCAGGCAAAGATGCTACAAAAAAGGAAAACTACCGGCCAATCTCCCTAATGAATATAGATGCAAAAATCCTCAACAAAATACTTGCAAATCGAATCAAAGACACATTAAAAAAATCATACACCATGACCAAGTGGGGTTCATTCCAGGCATGCAAGGATGGTTCAACATAAGAAAATCAATCAATGCATTACAACACATTAACAAGTCAAAAGGGAAAAATCAATTGATCATCTCAATAGATGCTGAAAAAGCATTTGACAAAATCCAACATCCCTTTTTGATAAAAACACTTCAAAAGGTAGGAATTGAAGGAAACTTCCTCAACATGATAAAGAGCATATATGAAAAACCCACAGCCAGCATAGTACTCAATGGTGAGAGACTGAAAGCCTTCCCTCTAAGATCAGGAACAAGACAAGGATGCCCGCTGTCACCACTGTTATTCAACATTGTGCTGGAAGTGCTAGCCAGGGCAATCCGGCAAGACAAAGAAATAAAAGGCATCCAAATTGGAAAAGAAGAAGTAAAACTGTCATTGTTTGCAGATGATATGATCTTATATCTAGAAAACCCTGAGAAATCAACGATACACCTACTAGAGCTAATAAACAAATTTAGCAAAGTAGTGGGATACAAGATTAATGCACATAAGTCAGTAATGTTTCTATATGCTAGAAATGAACAAACTGAAGAGACACTCAAGAAAAAGATACCACTTTCAATAGCAACTAAAAAAATCAAGTACCTAGGAATAAACTTAACCAAAGATGTAAAAGACCTATACAAAGAAAACTACATAACTCTACTAAAAGAAATAGAAGGGGACCTTAAAAGATGGAAAAATATTCCATGTTCATGGATAGGAAGGCTAAATGTCATTAAGATGTCAATTCTACCCAAACTCATCTACAGATTCAATGCAATCCCAATCAAAATTCCAACAACCTACTTTGCAGACTTGGAAAAGCTAGTTATCAAATTTATTTGGAAAGGGAAGATGCCTCGAATTGCTAAAGACACTCTAAAAAAGAAAAACGAAGTGGGAGGACTTACACTCCCTGACTTTGAAGCTTATTATAAAGCCACAGTTGCCAAAACAGCATGGTACTGGCACAAAGATAGACATATAGATCAATGGAATCGAATTGAGAATTCGGAGATAGACCCTCAGATCTATGGCCGACTGATCTTTGATAAGGCCCCCAAAGTCACCGAACTGAGCCACAATGGTCTTTTCAACAAATGGGGCTGGGAGAGTTGGATATCCATATCCAAAAGAATGAAAGAGGACCCCTACCTCACCCCCTACACAAAAATTAACTCAAAATGGACCAAAGATCTCAATATAAAAGAAAGTACCATAAAACTCCTAGAAGATAATGTAGGAAAACATCTTCAAGACCTTGTATTAGGAGGCCACTTCCTAGACTTTACACCCAAAGCACAAGCAACAAAAGAGAAAATAGATAAATGGGAACTCCTCAAGCTTAGAAGTTTCTGCACCTCAAAGGAATTTCTCAAAAAGGTAAAGAGGCAGCCAACTCAATGGGAAAAAATTTTTGGAAACCATGTATCTGACAAAAGACTGATATCTTGCATATACAAAGAAATCCTACAACTCAATGACAATAGTACAGACAGCCCAATTATAAAATGGGCAAAAGATATGAAAAGACAGTTCTCTGAAGAGGAAATACAAATGGCCAAGAAACACATGAAAAAATGTTCAGCTTCACTAGCTATTAGAGAGATGCAAATTAAGACCACAATGAGATACCATCTAACACCGGTTAGAATGGCTGCCATTAAACAAACAGGAAACTACAAATGCTGGAGGGGATGTGGAGAAACTGGAACTCTTATTCATTGTTGGTGGGACTGTATAATGGTTCAGCCACTCTGGAAGACAGTCTGGCAGTTCCTTAGAAAACTAGATATAGAGCTACCATTCGATCCAGCGATTGCACTTCTCGGTATATACCCGGAAGATCGGAAAGCAGTGACACGAACAGATATCTGCACGCCAATGTTCATAGCAGCACTATTCACAATTGCCAAGAGATGGAAACAACCCAAATGTCCTTCAACAGATGAGTGGATAAATAAAATGTGGTATATACACACGATGGAATACTACGCGGCAGTAAGAAGGAACGATCTGGTGAAACATATGACAACATGGATGAACCTTGAAGACATAATGCTGAGCGAAATAAGCCAGGCACAAAAAGAGAAATATTATATGCTACCACTAATGTGAACTTTGAAAAATGTAAAACAAATGGTTTATAATGTAGAATGTAGGGGAACTAGCAGTAGAGAGCAATTAAGGAAGGGGGAACAATAATCCAAGAAGAACAGATAAGCTATTTAACGTTCTGGGGATGCCCAGAAATGACTATGGTCTGTTAATTTCTGATGGATGTAGTAGGAACAAGTTCACTGAAATGTTGCTATATTATGTAACTTTCTTGGGGTAAAGTAGGAACATGTTGGAAGTTAAGCAGTTATCTTAGGTTAGTTGTCTTTTTCTTACTCCCTTGCTATGGTCTCTTTGAAATGTTCTTTTATTGTATGTTTGTTTTCTTTTTAACTTTTTTTTCATACAGTTGATTTGAAAAAAGAAGGGAAAGTTAAAAAAAAAAAAAAGAAAGAAAAAAGACAAACAAGGAAAAAAAAAAAAAAGATGTAGTGCCCCCTTGAGGAGCCTGTGGAGAATGCAGGGGTATTCGCCTACCCCACCTCCATGGTTGCTAACATGACCACAGACATAGGGGACTGGTGGTTTGATGGGTTGAGCCCTCTACCATAAGTTTTACCCTTGGGAAGACGGTTGCTGCAAAGGATAGGCTAGGCCTCCCTGTATTTGTGCCTAAGAGTCTCCTCCTGAATGCCTCTTTGTTGCTCAGATGTGGCCCTCTCTCTCTGGCTAAGCCAACTTGAAAGGTGAAATCACTGCCCTCCCCCCTACGTGGGATCAGACACCCAGGGGAGTGAATCTCCCTGGCAACGTGGAATATGACTCTCGGGGAGGAATGTAGACCCGGCATCGTGGGATGGAGAACATCTTCTTGACCAAAAGGGGGATGTGAAAGGAAATGAAATAAGCTTCAGTGGCAGAGAGATTCCAAAACGAGCCGAGAGATCACTCTGGTGGGCACTCTTACGCACACTTTAGACAACCTTTTTTAGGTTCTAAAGAATTGGGGTAGCTGGTGGTGGATACCTGAAACTATTAAACTACAACCCAGAACCCATGAATCTCGAAGACAGTTGTATAAAAATGTAGCTTATGAGGGGTGACAGTGGGATTGGGAATGCCATAAGGACCAAACTCCACTTTGTCTAGTTTATGGATGGATGTGTAGAAAAGTAGGGGAAGCAAACAAACAGACAAAGGTACCTAGTGTTCTTTTTTACTTCAATTGCTCTTTTTCACTCTAATTATTATTCTTGTTATTTTTGTGTGTGTGCTAATGAAGGTGTCAGGGATTGATTTAGGTGATGAATGTACAACTATGTAATGGTACTGTAAACAATCGAAAGTACAATTTGTTTTGTATGACTGCGTAGTATGTGAATATATCTCAATAAAATGATGATTAAAAAAAAAATCACAATGGCATAATAAAAATTTAACTACTATTCTAAAAAAAAAAAAAAAAAAAAAAAAAAAAAACATAGAAAAGTATTTTCATTATTTTGGGGTAGAAAAGGCTCCCTAATCAAGGAATCAACCTAGAAGTAATAAGGAAAAGGATTAAAAACCTCAACCACAAAAATGCTTATATATCTATATCCAAATCTATCTATCTATCGATATTACAAGGACATCATGAACAATATTTAAAAATATTAAGAGACAAATGACAGAGGGGTAGACAATATTTTTGATTCATAGAATGAGACAAGGTTTTAATATCCAAAATTTAAACCAACCCAACAGTAGGCAAAATTACGGACAAGCAATTCAGAAATGAAAAAAATTGCTAATAGATATGAAAAGATACACAATCTGAAGAGTAGTTGGGGGAATCCAAATTAGAAACAAAATGAAAAATAACTTTTTATTCATCAGAGTAGCAAAATTTTTATAAGAATCAAACCCTATCATTTCACAAATTCTTGGTTGAAATATACATTTTGAAACCTATTGATGATAATTTTATGGTGGCAAAATTATATGTAAATGCATATATCTTCTTTTTCTCTACTTTGAAACATCTACCTTAAAGAAAGATTCCCACATAAAAATAAAGAAGTATATACAATGATGTTGTCACAGCATTGTTTATAATAGGGATAAGCTGGAAAAACCCAAATATACATCATTTGGAACCTGGTTAAACAAACTATGGTACATGTCCACTATGGAATATTCAGCAATATTTAAAATGAACCAGGTGGGTATATATGTAGTGACACAAGATAAAAAAGTTACACCCTTCAATATTCAATATCATCCCATTTCTGTTCAAAATCCAAGCTATATAATTACATATGAGCATATATATGCTTTTATAGAAAATGGTCTGGAAGATATAAGCTAATCTTACAACAATGTTTGGGGAAGGGAGTCAAAGATTTGTGAGAGTGGGGAAGGTGAAGGACCTTTCACTTTATATTCTATATACCTCTGCTTTGTTTTAACAATGAGAATGTATTAACGTATTTCTTGTTGTCTTCCACTACCAGGTTGCTATGACACATACCGCACAATGGGTTGGCTTAAACAATAGTAATTTACTGTTTCATGGTTTCAGAGACTAGAAGTTCAAAATCAAGGCATTGAGAAGCCCATGCTTTCTCCCCAAAGTCTGAAGCATTCAGGTGCTGGCTTGCTACAATCCTTGGGGTTCCTTGGCTTGCAACTCTGTCTCCTCTGCATTGTGGTCTCTCTCTCCTCGTGCCTGCTCTTCCAGTTTCAGTTGACTTCTGGCTTCTTCATGTGTTGCCTTTTCCAACTTCTGGTTTCTGGTTTCTTCTCTTTATAATGGTTCCAATAATATGGATTAAGACCCACTCTGATTCATTTTCTCACACCTTAACTAAAAATAACATCTTTAAAGGGTCCTATTTACAAATGGTTTCACATCCAAGGAACATGGATTAAGATTAAGAGCGTGCCTTTGGTTGGGGTACATAATTCAACCCACCACGCTTGTGTACATGTATTTTTAGGGGAATAAGTCAGGTGTTGTATTTGCAGTGAGCAAAGAACACCTGGACAGAGCATTCTTGAGGAAGAAGCAGGACTTGTTGGGCTCTGAAGGAAAGAGGAACAGTTACAGAATTGGTAACATTTGCCCAAGTAAATACAGGGAAGTCCCTTGAAGTTTTTATGAAATAAGAGGCAGTGGGAAGGGAACTTCTGAACAAGAGGAAGAGGGATGTTTGACTACATTCTGGTGTTGTGCTACAATCACCCGTTCTGAGGTGTAGGAGGTGGTCAAGGTTAAGGGTATGAGTTCTCAAAAGACCTGTATTCAGACACCAGTTTTCCTCTTGGCTGTCCTTTTGATTTTTCTTCTAAGAACATGTATTACCTGTGTAATGAAAGTAGTATTAAAAGATATAAATAAAATATTTTTTAAAAGTGATGTGAGAAATAGGGGAAAGTGATTCCATGAAATTGTGGGAAAAGGGGAAAGAAAATAGATTCAGCAACAAAATGGTGATGACAACATTTAGAGCAGAGGTTCTGAACTGGAGGTCCAAGAGTAATTGCCAGCCTTGAAAAATTAGGAAATGTAAGTTAAAAATATAACTTTTGGCTCACCTTGAAAAATCAGAAGATCTTGAACATCGGGCTTGATTTCCCATGCAGAAAATAGTACTAGGGCCACACAGTCAACTAGTTTCAATCACTCTTGAATGCAGGGTTTCTTAACCTTTATTTTGTGCCACAGACAGTTTCACAATGATGGATTGCCTATGGACCAGCATCTCAGAATAATATTTTTAAATGCAGAAAATAAAATACAGAGAGTTACAAAGGAAACCAATAATATTGTCATTTAATTCTATCTGTGTGCCCCTTGGGATGCTGAGGTCTGGGATCAGTTGCCATTTCCATTGAGCTCTGACACATTACATGTATTCCATTATACATTCCGTTGTGTTTCTGACACATGGCTTGGCTTGTTCCCTTCTGTTATCTGCCTGGGTGCCTGGGCTCTGTAGGCATTTGAATTTACCTTCCCTAATTTAAGAAATTCATAAAGGGAAAGATTAAAGAACGTAAGAATAAAGATTCTTCAACAGAAGTTGGAGCCAAGATCTCAGTGTGCTAATGAAAAAAGCATATAGGATTTGAAGTTAGACAGACCTGCTTTGCTACTTAATAACTGTATGATAACAGGGAATTTTACTCAGCCTCTTTAAAACTCAGTTTCATCATCTGTAAATGGGGAAAACAATACTATCTCATATGGTTGTTTTTAAGGATTAAATATGATAGTAGCATAAAAACTGTATAGCAGAGTGGTGGCCCAAAGCAAGCTATCAGTTCGTAAGTAGGTATAATTATTATCTAAGGTCCCACTTCTCAACTGCAAAAATAGCTATTGTACTATCTGCCTTATTGCTCTATTGTGAAAGTTAAATAAGACAACATTTGAGAAAACATTTCCTGCTTCCTGGCATAAGAGCCATTCAATACACACTCATTTTCTTTCTTCTTTCCCAAATTAAATGTAAAAGAGAATTTGATTTTAGAATATAATATTCTCCCTACTTATAGTAGAACACTATTTACCTATGTTGCAGAGAGCATTCAAATGGGATCAGAAATAACAAAAAGGTGGCTGGAGACCAAATAATTGGAATCAACTTTCATGAATAGAGGATAAAAGTACACTGCAGTGAACAGGAATATTCTTCCAAAAAGGAAAAAATCCTGAATAGAATTCATGATATTTATGTGTACAGAAGGATAGAGATTATAAGAGATGCTGTACTGTATTTTCTGATGCTCTACTAATAGAAGAAATTAGTTTTTAAAAAAATGGTAATTTGGGCAGAAAGAGAAGAGAGATTAAAAAATATCATAAATTTGTAAAAATGTTGGAACAGGTGTACATAAAAATACAAGAGTGGCAACAAAGCAAACTACTTAAGAGGATAGATTCTGGAGTTTAAATTCCAGCTCCACCTCTTATCTGCCTTGTGACCTTGGGCAAGTTATTTAATCTCTCTGTGCCTCAGTTTCCTGTTCTTAAAATAGTTACAATGATAGTAGCTATCCATTAAGATAGAATGGTAGTAGTGGTGAGAGTAGTATTAGTTAGGAGAGGGACATTGAAAAGGAAATTATGGATGGGAGAGTTATATTATGTTGTGGGTAGATTGTTAAAAATTTATCTGACTAATCAAATGGATAAGTCATAAGTCATAAGGATAAAGTATTCATTTTACCATAAAGTAAAATAACATCCACAAAATCACCCATAATCCTACTGGGGTGGATGAAATAATGGCTCCCCAAAGATATTAGGTTCTAATTCTCAGAACCTGTGAATATGTTAGGTTACATGGCAAAGGGAATTAAGCTTGCAGGTGAAATTAAGGTTGCTAATCAACTGACTGTTTGGTTTTATCTGGGTGGACCCAATGTAGCTACAAGGAAACGTTCTTAAAATTGGGAGAGAGAATCGGAAGGCAAAATCAGAGAGATGGCACTGTGAGAAGGACTTAGTCTGATATGGCTGACTATACAGATGGAAAAGAGGGCCACAAGCCGAAGAATACAGGAGGCCTCTAGTAACTAGAAAAGGGTAGAGACCCAGATTCTCCCCTAAAGCCTCAAAAAAGGAACTCAGATCCACTAACACTTTGGACTTCCTAGCTGCAGAACTGTAAGATAACACATTTGTGATGTTTTAAGCCGCTATGCCCATATTAATTTGTTATAGCAGTCAAAGAAAGTGAATGCTATCAAGGGATAACCACTAATATTTATAAACATGGTAATAAATATTTTTGTGTGTGCATAGTAGACTTTTTCTGGCTTTAGAAGCAGAAAAAGTAGAAAGAAGGAAAATAATGCAAGGTTAAGTTACCAAGGAATGAAGCAGCCAGTGATGTATTAGCTGACACATGAAGATGGCCTGAGTCAGTCATGGCCCACATGGGAAAATGCTAGAAATGTTTCCCAGAGGCCCAGCAACAGAGCTCACCGAGATGTTCCAAAACTTCAGTATCAAATTTGCCAGAATTAATTGCTTTATTGAGTCACTAATGCCAACATGCCAGCTGGCAAGAACAGAGCCACTTTTTTTTTTTTTTTTTTTGCATGATATATTTTATTTTATTTTTTTTCATCTTTTTTTTTGTTTGATACATTTTATTTTTTTTATTGAGATATATTCACATACCACGCAGTCATACAAAACAAATCAAACTTTCGATTGTTCACAGTATCATTACATAGTTGTACATTCATCACCTAAATCAATCCCTGACACCTTCATTAGCACACACACAAAAATAACAAGAATAATAATTAGAGTGAAAAAGAGCAATTGAAGTAAAAAAGAACACTGGGTACCTTTGTCTGTTTGTTTCCTTCCCCTATTTTTCTACTCATCCATCCATAAACTAGACAAAGTGGAGTTTGGTCCTTATGGCTTTCCCAATCCCATTGTCACCCCTCATAAGCTACATTTTTATACAACTGTCTTCAAGATTCATGGGTTCTGGGTTGTAGTTTGATAGTTTCAGGTATCCACCACCAGCTACCCCAATTCTTTAGAACCTAAAAAGGGTTGTCTAAAGTGTGCGTAAGAGTGCCCACCAGAGTGACCCCTCGGCTCCTTTTGGAATCTCTCTGCCACTGAAGCTTATTTCATTTCTTTTCACATCCCCCTTTTGGTCAAGAAGATGTTCTCCGTCCCACAATGCCAGGTCTACATTCCTCCCCAGGAGTCATATTCCACGTTGCCAGGGAGATTCACTCCCCTGGGTGACAGAGCCACTTTTAAGCTGAATATGGCTGAGGTTAAAGATGCAAAAATCATCTCATATCATATGAGATGTTCTCCCTCCAGTTCACTGTTTTCCTTGTCCCCCTGCCAAACCACCCACATTTCTACCTCTGGCTCTGTATGCAACAATGTTTAGACAAACTGGAGTTCTCTTTTGCTTTAATCCCTTTTTAGGTCTCTCAGCCCACTTGAGCTCAGCACGGACACCAGCCTGTAGGAGTTCATTTATGACCCTAAAGTGGCTACTGTGCATTTTGGCTCTTCCTTAGGATCTGCCTCCTTTCCAGCACTGTACAACTTTGCATGTCTGGATGTGCTCCTCAGGCCTCTGATGGACTCAGACAGTAGTATCAGCATCTCTTGTAACCCTGGATTTTTTTTTTTTTCTATTTGAGCAATAAAAGTTTGTGTCCCTATTTTACACAGAGCCCAGGTTCCTGTGGGAAATCAAGAACTTAGATATAGACAGGACGAGCCTATCAATACAAGGACTGGGCACTAAGTTTCATTTAAGCAAGAGAAAATTAGACATTCTAAGCAATATATATATATTATAGCGTTATAGCTATAGTTTTTTTAAAATTCAGTTTTATTGAGATATAGTCACATACCATACAATCATCCATGGTGTACAATCAACTGTTCACAGTACCATCTTATAGTTGTGCATTCATCACCCCAATCTATTTTGAACATTTTCCTTACACCAGAAAGAATCAGAATAAGAATAGAAAATAAAAGTAAAAAAAGAACACCCAAATCACTCCCCCCATCCCACCCTATTTTCATTTAGGTTTTGTCCCCATTTTTCTACTCATCCATCTATACACTGGATAAAGGAAGTGTGATCCACAAGGTTTTCACTGTCACACTGTCACCCCTTGTAAGCTACATCATTATACAATCTTCTTCAAGAATCAAGGCTACTGTATTGGAGTTTGGTAGTTTCAGGTATTTACTTCTAGCTATTCCAATACATTAAAACCTATCAAGTATTATCTATATTGTGCATAAGAATGTCCACCAGAGTGACCTCTCAACTCCACTTGAAATCTCTCAGCCATTGAAGCTTTATTTTGTTTCATTTTGCATCCCCCTTTTGGTCAAGCAGATGTTCTCAGGTCCCACATAGGGGGGAGGGCAGCAAGATCACTCGCAAAGTGGCTTAGTTAGAGAGAGCCACATCTGAGCAACAAAGAGGCACTCGGGGAGAATCTTAGATAAGCCATGCATATTTTAAAGACTATTCTAAGAGGTTTTGAAATAAACTTGCTGCCAAACTGCCAAGAACAGTAGAGGGCATGACACTGATAATGTGGACGTGTGAAAAGCAGTGGGGAAGTAACAGATTGCCAAAGGAGGAGCTTGGGAAAATATTTATTGTGTTCAAGACTGCTGAAAAAACTTGAGCAGTCAAACATAATTTTGTCCTTAAGGTCATTGAAGATATGGTGTGACTGAGAAGATGCCAATGATATGACAAGCATCTAGTGCTCAGCTGAAAGCAATAAAGCAACCAGAGCAGATGGATGAAACTCTCAAGAAAGACATTTAAGAGACAAGCTTGGTAATATAAAATTGTGATTGGAAGATGCATCCAGTGCCCAGTTATAGCTTAAGTAGCTGTTCCAGTTTGCTAATGCTGCCCATTATGCAAAATACCAGAAATGGATTGGCTTTTATAAGGGAGTTTATTTGGTTACAAAGTTACAGTCTTAAGGCCATAAAAATGCCCAAGCTATGGCACCAACACGAGTATACATTCATTGAAGGAAGGCCAATGGCTTCCAGAAAACCTCTGTTATCTGGGAAGGCATGTGGCTGGCATCGGCTGATCCGGGTTGAGTTCCAGCTCCTCTCTCAGTTCCTGTGCATTCTTCAAAATGTTGCTCTTGGGGCATTTGTCCTCTCTTAGCTTCTCCGGAGCAAAAGTCTGCTTTCAACAGCCGTCTTCAAACTGTCTCTCTAAGTTGCAGCTCTTCTCCAAAATGTTCCTCTCAGTTGCTCTAGCAAAATGTCACTCTTAGCTGCTCTGAGCTCCTTCTGTCTGTGAACTCTTTATATGGCTCCAATGATTTAATTCAGACCCACCCTCATGGGTGGGTTAATACCTCCATGAAAATTATCCAATCAAAGGTCTTGCCCACAGTTGATTGAGTCACATCTCCATGAAAACACTCAATCGATAGGTTCCAACCTAATCAACAATAAGTCTCCTCCCACAAGATTGCATTAAAGAATATGGCTTTTTCTGGGGGACATAATATATATAAACCAGCACAGTAGCCAACATCCTTCTGGCAGGAAATAAAAAATTATAACAAAGTAGTAGTGTGATACTAGCTAATTGTTATTGTTTACCACCTGCCAGATGCTGTAAGTGCTTTACATGCAAGATTTAATTAAAAATTCCTATTTATAACAGCCCCATAAGGGAAGTTGTGGTAGACACAACTCTAAAATGGCCTCCACGAACCCTGGGGTTCCATCCAATATTGTCCCCTCCCCTGAGTCCAGGTGGAACCTCTGATTTGCTGTGAACCAGAAGAATATGGCAAAGGTAATAGGATGCCTTCCCTTGATTAGGTTATGCTATAGAGTAAATGTGATGGGCTCTCACTACTGTGACTACTCTTGTCAAGATTCTATGAAACTCTGTATTAGCAGATTGGTGTTTCAGAGAGATCTTCCTGTTAGCCTTGAAGAAGCCAATGGCCATGTTGAGAAGGTCAAGGAGAAGGCCATGTGACAGGAACAGCAGCTGACTTGTAGGACCTGAGAGCAGCCACCAGCCAACAGCTAGTAAGTAGCTGGGGCCCTCAACCATCCAGACTCAAGCAAACGGATTCTGCCAACAGCTTGATTGAGCCCAGAAGCAGATTCTTTCCTAGTCAAACCTCCATATAAAACTCTAGCTGATGCCTTGATTGCAGCCTTCTGAGTCCCTGAGCAGTAGACCCAGCTAAGCTGTGCCTGGACTCTTGATCCACAGAAAATGTGAGATAATAAATGTGTGTTGTTTAAGCCACATAGTTTGTTATGCAGCAATAGAAAATTTAAAACAATGTACTGTCTTCAGGGAAAAGTGGAGTCTTGAACTTGGTAACTTGCTCAAGTTCTCATTGCTGGGAAGTGATAATGCTTGTGATGAATGCAATCGGTATCCTGCACTGCTGGGTGTTTACTACTCTACTGCCTTCCCAAGTCTGGAAGCCTAGGAAAAAAGGAGCTACAATGCATTAAAGATGTAAGAGTGGAGGGGACAAAGTCCACAGAAGACATTGAAAAATAAAAATTTAAATGTGGAAAATATACATTTGGGTGTAAAGGCAATGGAACAGGAAAGTTTTCAGAAAACAGTATGACCAATACTACTGGTCAAGCTGCCCCTGGGGCCAAGACTCTCTCACAGTGACTGTGTTTTCCTGGGCTGAGGGGATTCAGACTATCCAGAGGATCTAATTTTGACCCTGTAGCAGATGACAATTAGTGGCCAATTGTTAGAGCTCTTCTTTTTCTACTTTAAGATAGGAGTTGACAACAGGAAGCAAGTTATTCCTCCAGTGGAAAAAAGGTGTGCAGAAGGTGTGTTAATTGAGGGGTTTTGCTAACAGAGGCATCTCTGTAAAAGGAAACTGAGAGATAGCTGGGGGCTAAGGGTAGAAGTTCCAGAAGAGATATCAGGGAAATAAAACAAACAAACAAAAAAAGTCTTTAGGATCGCAGCTTTTATGTCACTTGGTTAGAGAAGCCTTTCTTGACTATTCGAGGTAGTTCTGCCCTTTTACTCTCCCTCACTGATCCCTGTTTATTTCCTTGATGGGATTTAGCACAATTAGAACAATACTTAATTGCTCCATGAGAACTGGAAAGATGCCTGTCTTGTTCATCATTGAATATACAAAGCCAAGCACATCTGTGCCTGAAACATGCTAGAAGCTCAATGAACAGAATTTGTCAGGTGAATGAATTAAAGATCCACACACCTGTTTTTATATAATGTAAAGGAATAAAGAAGAGCTCTAGAAATGAGTGGAGCTGAGGATGAGGCATGAGCTCCGGTAATAGATGAGCTCAGATAGCGGTAATGGATGGAAAACTCTCAGGGTCAACTTCTGGCTACGGGTAATGGAGCATTCAGGGCTTAGAGCAAACTTCTGATCAACAGAGATAGAGTGGAGGAAAACAGAAAATCTAGGTATTTTGGTTTGCTAAACCTGCCAAAATGCAATATACCAGAAATGGATTAGCTTTTAACAATGGGGATTTATTAACATACAAGTTACAATTCTAATGCCATGAAAATGTCCCAATTAAAGCATCACCAGGATGATACCTTCTCACATACGGGGCACCTCTGTCACATGGCAAGACACATGGCTGGCATCTGCTGGTCCTTCTCTCCTGAGTTTTGTTACTTTCAGCTGCTAGTTTCAGTGGCTTCCTCTCTCAGCTTCAGTGGGTGTGTCCTTCTCTCTCAGTTTATCTGGGGTTTCTCTGTGCTCTCTGGGCTTTTACTGTCTTTTATCCTCTCATAAAGGACTCAGTAAAATTATTAAGACTCCCCTTGAATGGGGTCACATCTTCAATGGAAATAACCTAACCAAATTGTCCTGTGGACAACAGGTCTGCACCCACAGGAATGGGTAAAAGAACATGGACTTTTCTGGGATACATAATAGCTCCAAATTAGCCCACTGTGTCTCTGCTTGCTTTGAAGGAAAAGTTGTTTAGAATGGGGGAAAACTGAAGGAAGAAGGAAACCACAGAATCACAGTTGTGTGAAGTCTTCAATCTAGTTGAAAGGCAAAGGTTGGGGATGTGTAAATGATCCAGATGCATGAAACAGAAGAATTAGAAATTGAAATTGAAAAGAGAAGATTTTAATAGATGAAAAGGAAATAATGAAAATTTGAGGATACTGCAATTTTAGGAAATGGCTATCATGTGCCTATGAAAGGTTTTGGTAGTTAGGGAATTTGTAAATGTAATTAAATAAGTTTTTGATATTACACAATTTGCATTTTTCAATACCGATTTTAGTAGAAATCTGTGGAATGATTTACATAAAAGAGCTTAAAAGGCATTATAAAATGTAAGCAATTTTTTTTTTTCTTTTAAAACCCAGCAGTGAGAAAAATTTGATCATTAATGCAAGCATCCCTTTGGAGAGATGAAGAAGTGCCACAGCCAGCTGATCCTTTAGGCATGGGATTCTTTTTCTTGCAGAAATACTGTAAGTAAAACAACAAAATGCTCAGGAGAGGACCTGATCTGTAGAAGTAAGATAGAGTATAATAAAGGTACCAGTTGTCCAGATATTACTTGCAATTCTTTCTGAATCTTTCTCTATTAATATTTCCCTCTTTTATCTGTACCAATTTTTATACTTCGCTAGTGTGCAGTTATTGCTCAGATATACTCCATAGCTATGCAAGAAAGAGTTAATATACATTTGGCTCTTGCAACAGTTCCTAGCACATAGTAAGCAACCAAAGAAGTATTTGATAAATAAAGATATGATACTAAAAATCTACTCTGAATATCTGAATTTAACCATCCCTATGGTTTTCTTTATCACACTGGAATTAAACACAGCTAACAATATGAAAGAAAGCTAATGGTTTCCAAAAAAAGAGTAGAGATGGGTATGTTAAGTTGGGTAGCACCTTTATAAAAATTATTAAACGTCTCATCTTCTTATACATTTATTCTATTCTCCTCCTTCACACTTTTCTTTGCCACTTAATGTGATCTATTAAACTGTCTAAACAAACCACAATGGGAATTTTCCCTGACACTTTAAAACATTTTAGCAGAAAGCTGTTATGTTTATATAAAAACAACACTTTCTTTTCCCATGTGACATTTCCCTCTTGTCATCCTTAAAAGAAACATGCCAAATAAGTCTTTATTTTTCATGTTTCTATATCTAATTTATAGCTCTAGAAAAACAGAATATTGATTGAAGAGAGTATGGAGTCTATTTTTAAATATCGCTTTGTCAGCAGATGAACCAATACCAAATTCACTTTTCTTCAACTCCAGATCTCTGACTGACTACATTAAAATCTTTCTGTTGAGTTGTGGAAAACGTTTCATTTCCCAGTTGGTGCTTGCCTGAACTACATTTAGAACTCGACAGCATGTGCCTCTTGCCTTGTGCTGCTTCTCTCTGCCCAAATGTGGAGGAGCCGGTTGAATGGAGGAAGAGGTCGCGAAGGCAGGACCTCTTGCACCTGTTGAAATGGCTGGTCCCTGGGCTTCCTTCTCTGCCCCTCACACCTCACGTCCATCTCTTCAGCAACCCAGGCTGAATGTTCTGCACTCTTCTTTCTGAGCTCATTTCTGGCTCCAGTTCTTACATGTTGTCTACTAATAGGAGCATAGCTTGAGAGGAGCAAGATAAAGGAAGGGGTGGGAGCTACCGGCTGGGCTGGATCCAGGCAACTTGGAGTAACGAGGTACAGTCTGACCTGGAGCAGATGTTACATCTCTGTGAACCACTGTAATGGTGCTAACATGGAGAATTAAATTTTTCAATGCACATAACTTACTGCAGGGAAGTGGGTACACAAAATACTTTATATTTTTGAAATAAAATTGATCTTGGAATTAGCAAAGAATAATTAGTAAGAAATAATTCAGTGTTTAAACCTAAGATGGATAGGATAAAGATAGTTTGTGTTTATTTGAGGGATAATAGCGAGTACAAAAAGCCAAAATCTATACTTTGTTCAGCAGTGAAAGGAAGTTCAGAGATACTGTTTTATTGACCTTATGAGATTTATTGTGGGTGGACAGTGCATTCAGCTCATTCTTCAGCAAGTTGATTGCTAATTCTCCATTTCTTTCAAAAAAGACAAGAAGGGTCTGTGTTCCAAGACTTGGGTTCCAGCATGAGTGGCTTTTTGGACGTTATTTAGATTCTTTGGACCTCAGCTTTCTCATTTATGAAAAAAAGGGCTTAGTCTACATGAGGGGTTAGCAAGCTTTTTCTGTAAAGGGCCAGAGAGTAAATATTTTAGGCTTTGTGAGTTACACAGTCTCTGCCACAATTCAACTCTTTTGTTGTAGTATGAAAACATCCATGCACAAAAAGGAAATGAATGGGTGTTCCAATAAAACTTAACTTACACAAACAGGCACTAGGCCTGATTTGACCCCTTGGACGTAGTTGACTGACCCTGGTCCAATCCTTCACTTTACATTTGCTCCTCAGAGATTTCTGGGGCTGCTTTAAGGAGAGATAGAGGAGTAGGAAGGCTGAGCAAGCGGTATTCTGTGGCTTTCACTCACATTTCAACCACAACAAATCTTTTTAATATTTCGGACTTCTCAGTAAGATTATTTTTAAAAATTTTTCAGCTAAAAGGTATTTAAAGAAAACATTGTATCTCTAAAATCCCCTTGAAAACTGGCTGCTTCTAAGCAGTGTCAATCACTCTCAGGCTTTTGACCACCCCTCCACAGCTCTCACCCCACCCCCATCACATTCTGGTGATCCAATGACTCCTGTATCTCTATTTCCAGTTCAGAATCCTCCCTGGATTAGACTCCTGCATTTAATTTCCTTCTGAATGAATGTCTCTATTTAACTATTCTGCAGACACTTCCTAATCACTATGTCCAAAATATGTCATTCTTTTCACTCCCAAACACAGCTTTCTTTATTCATCGAAGTTAATGGCTCACAGTTAATGGACAACTTCCATTGTTCAAAGAGAGATTTACTGTTTTTTTCCTTCCCTGAAAATCAGTCACCAGGCTTGAAAGATTTTGTTTTGTGATTACATGTTCTAACCTGTTCCTTTCTCTGTGTTCCTAGTGCCTCAGTCCTTGTTTAGGCCTCCACTTCTCTTACGTGGACTATTACCAAATGAGAGAAAATGAGAGAGAGAAACTGGAGATGAGGAATAAACTGGCCCCTGCTGCCCTTTTACCTGTGAGAATTATCTATCTAAAAACACAGATCTCAGCTGGAAACTCACCTGATCAAAACTCATCATTAGTTTTCTATCACATGCAAGATAAAGCTCAAGTTCCTCAACTTGGAATAAATAAAGAGTTGTCCATAACTAATTCCCACTAATTACAGCCATACGCATTTGCCATATGCATTTGCCATTTTGGTACATCAAAATGGTTAAATATCATTAATGTTCTATGGTTAGCCTAAAATTTCTCTGGCCTTACCCCCTGCATTCCCTATCTCACCCTTTACACACTGATGTAAATTCCTTTGCTGGAAGGCAGTTCTCCATCTTCTTCACCCAGATGGACAATTTCTACACATCTTTCAAGTCTTAGTTCTGTTGGACATTTCCTCTACATCTTATCCAAACTGAAGGCTAGGTATTCCCGTTACAACCACTGCAAGGTATAGCCATAGCACTTGGGCATCAAGTTGAAATGGTCAAATTATCTATTTGTGTTCCCATCATCCCCAGGAGACTTCTCTAAGTGTTTGACAGTACTGTAGCATGGCATAATTTAGTTTGTTAAACTGAACTAAAAGGAAGAGAACAAAACTATTGGGTTGTGCCCTCATTCTTCCCAAAGAGCAATCACTAATGGATTAAACTGACTTTGGATTTTATGGTTGTGTTTGAGTTTCAGAACTCTTTGAGATATTTGAACCTAGTCAGTGTTTTCATATGCTAACAAATCTGATTTAAAGCATGAAGCATTAATCAAATGAAGAGTTAGCTTTGAAAACTGAAGGACAGAATAAGCCAAAGGCTTATACTTTAAACCACAATATTATATTATAGTAAATGATTTGAGTAAAGGTTTTCTGGAGTCATGTTGTGAGAGAAAAGCATTTTATAACATAAATAATGCAAACTTTCATTTCCAAGTTCTCTGAATGTGCAAAATTGCTTTTTCCTGAAACCCTCTTACACATAGATCTGTACAGATGGAGATGCAATACTTCAGCCAAAAAAAAAAAAAAACAAACAAAACCCTCACAAATGCATACTAAGAAAATTGTAGGCAAATATTAATAATAGTTTAGATCAAAAATAATTCTCAATCATAATTATAGCAACCCAGTTGCCTGACTATACGCGGTGAGGGAACAGACTTATATATTGGGCTAGATATATTCACTCAAGGATAGAATGTTCCCAAATACAGCTCTCCTTCCTGGCAGAGACATGGACAACAAATCAGCCAGCTAACCGCATCTACTAATTGGTCACATGTTTGTGTAGGGCTCCTAGAGAAGACAGCCTAAAGAGGGAGGCAATAATTCATCAGCACATTCATGCCAAGGGCCAGGGCCTGCCACACTGCAGGCTGGAAACAGGTGATCACTCTACAAACTGCAAAGAACTGCAGCAAAAAAAGACAAAAAAAAAAAATAGCAGGCTTAAACAGGAGGTAAATATTGAACACTCTCCTAGAGACTGTGACAAATGGCGGACTCTCACAAGGTAGGCCTTACTGTGGCATCCTTCCTTTTCCTTTATATACCAATCGCAGCTGTTAAGCCTTATTGCTCACCAGTGAGTGTCAGTAGCTCTATCCCTGGTACAGCACCAGGGTCATAGCAATTACTCAGTAAAGGCTTTTCGGTTCTTAACATTCTCTCGCACAGGCAGGGGGAGAAATGGAACCAAGATGAATAAGGGGGAAATGAGTCCCTGTGAAGAAGCTAAGTGAGAATTCCAAGACTGCAACATACCCTGTGCTCAGGAAAGGCTTTAGGTCCCAAGATATTGAAGCTACATGTGTGGAGGATTTATATAGGATTCCATGACTCTTATAATCAGCATAAAATCTAAATATAGTGAATGCTATGTTTTTCTCTTCTTCCTCCCCCTCACCACTTGTTTTGGAGTTGCAGGGCCCATCAGAAGGAAGTAAAGTGACCTTTCTAAATTCAGTTGGTCTAATTTTACTACCACACCTGGTTCCATATCTATATGGAACCATATATATATATACATATATATATATATAATATATATATATGTATATATATATCTTCATTTTCTTTTTTCTTACTCAGGGTTCCCTGGATTTTCAGTTTATTCCCATTTTCTTTTTCTGGGGTGGGGATTACTCATCATTTCTAGGAACTATTGATAATGGCATGAACTTTCTCTAGTTGTTTTTATATTCCTTCTTCTTATATTGATAGGGATGATGATGTTGATGAATATGATGATGACAATGAGTGCTGTTTAGCCACCATCTACTGAGCATCCATTATATGCCATGGACATATAGTGAGCAATTTACATACACCATTTACTCTCATTTACTCATTATCCAATTTTTATTCTCAGTGTAACTCATTTAGTAAGGTGTTACTTTCCCCAGCTTTAAACAAAGAAACCAATGGTGAGAGACAGGACTGTGGTCACTTCCCATTGTCACACAGTCAGTAGCTAGCTGGCATTTGATCCATGTTCTGTTTGCCCTCAAAGCTCAGGCTCCTCCTACCTGACAGCTTTTGCTGGGAGTGGTTGCATGTGGTACTCCACTGCCATCTCTTTTAGTTCCTCTTACATCTGCGTTGGCTCCATCCACTTTCCTTTTAAAGTGTCCTATGTATTTGACTAGTACATTTGTGTGGCTATTTCCAAATTTGCCTTTATATCCCAACTCACATTCAGAGTATACCACTGTCTTACATTCTCAGAGTATGTTCTCAGAATATTTTCCCCAGAGTTTTATAGAAAGACAAGTCACCAGATCGTTTTCCCAACTCTTCCCTAATTTAGATCTTTTCTGGAGCTCTGGAAGCCCTCGTAATTTGTCCTCCCAGTCATACAGTATTTATGTCAAATTTCAATCTTTTCTATAGTAATGTAGTAGGGAAATATAAATACTATGTTTTGAAATGTTCTTGGACTGACTTCCCCTATGTCTTTTGAAGGATTTCATTTAATACCTCTGACTAATATATAAGGAAGTTTTGAGATTGTTGCAGCAGGAATATCAAGAGAAATAAGAAGTAAATTATTTTTCTTCTGACATCCAAAATTGGATTTTGCAGTACAGCCTTGAAAGCCAGGCATTTTGGAGAGATAGGATATCTAAATTCTGTTACATTTACCTTTAGCACATCAAGAGCCAGACCTGGTGCACTTATTCATAAAGATTTATTTAATGGAAGTCCTGATCTGACAGAAAGAAGATGGGAAGAAGACTTCCCCCTTCCGGTGGGAATGGCATCTGCCATAATTTATTCAACCAATCCTCTGTTGTATGGCATTTGGGTTATTTCTGACTTCTCACTGTTACACATATATCTGTTACAAATATTTTTGTATGTGTGTGTGTGTTTGCATATATATATATATGAATAAATAAATACATTTCTGGAACCCTAACTGTTTCTTTAGGTTAAATTTCCAGAAATATGATTTCTTGGTCAAAGGACAGGTGCATTTTAAGACTTTGAATATATTTGTTTTCAGATTGCTCTTCACTAAGTTTGAGCTCAAAATTAAGGTGTCATTTAACAAATTCAGCAAAATACAACTTACTACGTCTGCTTCAACATCCTTGACCATGTAACAGTGATTTTCTGCAAGATAAAGCTGGCTGTGAATCAAAGAAGATCTGCCTTTCCAGACAGACTGAAATCTGAGAGAAGCAGAGAAGAGGGTTCTCAGCTTACCCACCCCTCTTTATGACTGATTGACAACTGTCATGATCTCTCTACTGATGGAACATACATACATACATGTCTTTTATTTATAAGGTATTTTGGAAAGCCTCTTATTTGAAAGATATATACCTGCTTTTTAGTTGGCCAGCATTCTACATCATTATGTTACCTCCCTAACTGAAAATGATATATCGAAACAAAACAAAACAAAAACACCCATTACCCTGAAAACCCCTCCGGTCTTGAGATTAGCTCTCACCCCCGTGTGGATCATCACAGCTCTGACTTCCTTAGGGATTACTCACAGGAGCAAGAACAGTCTGCTTCATGCATGGAAAGATTGAAAGCCACTAATCTACGGGACTTAATTTAGAAACGACCTGCAGAAAGATCATTAGCAACTAATGAAGGTTAACTGAGCCCTCCCTGGAGATGGCTTCCCTGGCTTAGCTCTAACTGCAAAGCCTTTCTTTTGCATCTGTTACATCCAGGAGGCCAAAGAGGGAAAGTAGACCAACATGAAACAAATACAGCCAGCTCTTCTGCCGATCCCTGCTGCCCTACTTAGGAAGGGAGTTAAATTCAGTCCCAGGGACTAACACACACTTTGTCAGGCAGGACGTTTATGGTCATTCTAGATTATAGCCCTGTTGGTATAGTAATTCCCAGACTCAATTGTTTTAATTGTCTCATGTCAAGCCTGGAGCTACAAAGTAATGGTGAAGTGGCCATTTGACTCAGATGTTTTAAAGAAATCCCTCAATTAGATTTCTACGGTAGTGTAAGGACTGGCTAGAGAGTATTACCATACTTAGGTGAATTAATCAGTTCAACAAATTCTTGATCAACATCCACAATGGGCAAGGTAGATTTGGGCAACACAGATAACCTTTTTTTCAAAACAGCTCTGAGTGTGGAATAAGAGACAAAATGTAAACAAATAACTAAAATACAAGATAAGAGAATGAGAGTTGCCATAAGAGACTTACAGATTAAGTGTTACGGGATTTCAGAGGAGAGACAGATGATACCCAGCAGACGGGAATCAAGGCAAGTTTGCTGAATGAAGAGGCATTCCAATTAGGTATGAACCTGCTGAGCGAAAGATAAAGGCCTGCAGGTAGGAGAGATTGGGCAAATGTATTTTTGGAACTGGTCGCTGTTCTTTTTCGATTAGCATGGTGGATATGTGAGGGGTGCAGGGCATGGTGGTTAAGGTCTTGACAGCGCTGACGTTCTGTGAACCCGTATCCTTTATTTCAGCCTCTTCATTTGATGTCTGAAGAAAATGAGG
Source organism: Choloepus didactylus (assembly GCF_015220235.1). Taxonomy (NCBI): domain Eukaryota; kingdom Metazoa; phylum Chordata; class Mammalia; order Pilosa; family Megalonychidae; genus Choloepus; species Choloepus didactylus. The sequence goes on along the minus strand of NC_051309.1, from coordinate 108,746,971 downwards.
CTTGGAGCAGTGACGTGACCTGCCCAAGGTCACGGCTGGTTAAGGAGAATAAAAATAATCAGTAGAACTGAGGGTTTTCAATGTATCAAATTATATACAAAAGTGTAGGTAAAACTAAAAAAACCGTCATGACAGAAATTATTAATTGCGGGATACTGATTACGTGCTTCAACTTGGCGGGCCTGGGCCAGGGGACCGGATCCGCCCCTGGGGAGGGTGGTGGGCACGGGCGGTAGCGCCCTCCACAGCCCCCCGGGCCTGAGAAAGTGGAGCCGGATGCAGGCCCCATTTCCTCACCCAAAATATCTTGCCCCACGTTGGGCGCCAGTTGCGGTCGTTGTTGACTCTTCTGGGGGGGGCTGGTGGCCGGTTGTTAAATCCTATGCTCTCGGGATTGCTCGGAGGGTACCGGCGGTGGGGGCTCTTTCCCGGAGGCGAGGGCGAGGCGGGGGACTGGGCCCGGTCCCCGGCGGTGGCGTGCAAGGTGTGGAGGGCAGCGAGAAGAAACAGGCGGGACACGTTTCTTTTAGGGTGAGGAAGCCAAGAGAGCTTTATTAGGGGAGAGTACAAGCTTATATCGGGCGGTTTAGAGGGCGGGGTAGCTGTAGGGGTTGAAGGCTTGGATTGGTTCTGAGAGGGCGCGGAGGTTGTTTGAAAAGGGGCGGGAGTTGCTCCGGTAACGAAGAGGGTGGAGGGTGCGGGTAAGGCACGGGGTGGGGGGGGGTTTTCTCCGGCAAGCCCTCCCCAACGGTTGTACTTTGGGGTGAGGAAATGGGGCCTGCATTCGGCTCCACTTTCTCAGGCCCGGGGGGCCGTGGAGGGCGCTACCACCCGTGCCCCACTACCTTTCCTAGGGGCTGATCAGTTCCCCTGGCCCAGGCCCGCCAAGTCGGAACTCGATAACAGTGTCCCGCAATTAATGAATTGACTATTACTTAAAGCAATAACAGAGAACATTTATGGAGCACTTTCAATATATGTCAGGTATATGCTAAGGGCTTTAAGTAATACTCTTATTTACTCTTCCAATTCACTCTATGGTGTGGTTAGCATTATTATTACCATTTTACTTATGAAGATCCTCTGGCTGGAAGAGGTGAAATAACTGGTTCGAAGTTCCACAGCTAATAAGTGTCAGAGCTGAAACTTAATTTCATTCCCTGACCACATGATTTTAAGCTATACTACCATCCAAAATATTCAATGTATTATGAAAAATTCATGTTTCCAAGTGAGTTATTTTTTACTGCAATTTTGAGATATATTCACACACTGTTCAATCCATCCAAAGTATACAATCAATGGCTCACAGTATTATCACACATTGTGCATTCATCACCACAATCAATTTTAGAACATTACTCCACACACACACAAAAAGAAAAACCAAAACATTCCATACCACTTAAAGGCCCCTATTTTTGACCCCTAGCATTGGGGTGGTACATTTGTAACTATTGATGAAAGAATATTAAAATATTACTATTAACTATAGTCCATAGTTTGCAATAAGCACATTTCTCCTCATATACCACTCTGTTACACCCTGTAATAGTGTTGTACATTTGTTCTAGTTCATGAAAGAACTTTTTAATGTTTGTACTGTTAATCACAGTCATCATCCACCCACCATAAGATTCACTTATTATACAGTCCCATGTTTTAAACTCTAGCTTTCCTTGACGCTAAACTTCCCCTTTCAACCACATTCACACACAATTAAGTGCTGTTAGTTATACTCAAAATAATGTGCTACCATCACCTCTATTTCCAAACATTTAAATTCAAAATAGTTAAAAATTCTGCACATATTAAGAAACTGTTTCCCATTTTCTAGCCTCATTCTATCTCCTGGTAACCTATATGCTACATTTTATGTCTATGAGTTTGCATGTTATAATTAATTCATATTAGTGAGATCAAACAATATTTGTCCTTTTGTGTCTGTGTCTGACTTATTTCACTCAACATAATGTCCTCAAAGTTCATCATGTTGTCCCATGCTTCAAGACTTCATTCCTTCTTACTGCTGTAAAATATTCCATCATATATACCATATTTTGTTTATCCATTCATCAGTTGATAGACATGGGTTGTTTCCATCTTTTGGCAATTGAGAATAATGCTGCTATGAACATTGGTGTGCACATTTCTGTTATCATCCTTGCTTTCAGTTCTTCTGTATATATACTGAGTAGGGGGGTTGCTGGATCATAAGGCAACTCTCTACTTAGCTTTCTGAGGAACCACCAAACCTTCTTCCACAGAGACTATACCATTTTACATTCCCACCAGCAGTGAAGAAGCTTCCTTATTACTCCACATCCTCTCCAACACTTGTAGTTTCCTGTTGTTTAACAGTGGCCATTCTAGTCCACATGAAATGATATCTCATTGTGGTTTTGATTTGCATTTCCCTAATAGCTAGTGAAGATGAGCATCTTTTCTTGTGCCTTTTAGCCATTTGTATTTCCTCTTTGGAAAAATGTCTATTCATGTCCTTTGCCCCTTTTTAAATTGGGTTGTTGTCTTGTTGTCTTTTTATTGTTGAGTTGTAGCATTTCTTTATATGTTCTGGATATCAAATCCTTATCAGATATGTGGTTTCCAAATATTTTCTCCCATTGAGTTCGCTGCCTTTTCACTCTTTTGACAAAGTCCTTTGAAGTGCAGATGTATTCAGTTTTGAGGAGGCCCCATTTATCTATTTTTTTCTTTTGCTGCTTTTGCTTTGGGTGTAAGGTCTAAGAAACTACCACCTATCACTATATCTTGAAGATGTTTCTCTACATTTTCTCTTGGGAGGTTTATGGTACTGACTCTTATATTTAAGTCTTTGATCTATTTTGAGTTAGTTTTTGTACAGATTATGAAATGGGGTCCTGTTTCAATCTTTTGGATATGAATATCCAGTTCTCCCAGCACCATTTGTTGAAGAGGCTGTTCTATCCCAGTTGAGTGGACTTGGGAGCCGTGTCAAATATCAATTGACCATAGATCTGAGGGCCCATTTCTGATCTCTCAATTCAATTCCATTGATCAATATGTCTGTCTTTATGCCAGTACCATGCTGTTTTGACCATTGTAGCTTTGTAATATGCTTTAAAGCCAGAAATGTGAGTCCTCCAACTTCATTCATCTTTTTCAATATGTTTTGGTTATTTAAGGCCCCTTAAGCTTCCAAATAAATTTGATAATTAGCTTTTCCAATTCTGCAAAGTAGTCTATTGGAATTTTGATTGGTATTGCACTGACTATGTAGATCAATTTGGGTAGAATTGACATCTTAACAACATTTAGCCTTCCAATCCATTGACATGGAATGTCCTTCCATTTATTTAGGTTTACTTTGATTTCTCTTTAGCAAAGTTTTTGTTTGTTTGTTTGTTTTATGTGTACAGGTCCTTTACATCCTTGATTAATTCCTGGTATTTTATTCTTTTAGTCACTACTGTAAATTTATTTTTTTCTTGATTATCTCCTTGTATAGTTCATTACTAATGTATAGAAACTTTTTTGCTTGTTGATCTTGTATCTCCCCACTTTTCTGAATTGGTTTATTAGCTCTAGTAGCTTTGTCATAGTTTTCTTTGGGACTTTCTAAATGTAGGATCATGTCGTCTGCAAGTAGTGAAAGCATTTATTTCTTTCTTATTTGGATGTCTTTTATTTCTTTTTCTTGCCTAATTGCTCTAGCTAGAACTTCTAGCACAATGTTGAATAACAGTGGTGACAGTGGACATTCTTATCTTTTTCCTGATCTTACAGGGAAAGCTTTTAGTTTCTCACCATTGAGTACATTAGCTGTGGGTTTTTCATATATGCCCTTTATCATGTTGAGGAAGTTTCCTTTGATCCCTCACTTTTGAAGTGTTTTTATCAAGAAAGGATGCTGGAATTGGTCAATGCCTTTTCTGCATCAATTGAGATGATCATGTGGCTTTTCCCTTTCAATTTGTTAATGTGGTGTATTACATTGATTTTCTTGTGTTAAACCACCCATCCATAACTGGAATAAAACCCACTTTGTCATGTTGTATAATTGTTTTAATGTGCTGTTGGATTTGATTTGTAGTATTTTGTTGAGGGCTTTTGTATCTATATTCCTTAAAGGGATTGTTATGTAGTTTTCTTTACTTGTGGTATGTTTATCTGGCTTTGGTATGAGGATGATGTTGGCCACATAGAATGACTTAGAGAGTGTTCCATCCTCTTCAGTTTTTTGGAAGAGTTTGAGCAGGATAGGTATGAATGTTTCTTGGAATGATTGGTAAATTTCACCTGTGAAGCGATATGGTCCTGGGGCTTTTCTTTGTTGGGAGGTTTTTGATGATTGATTTAATCTCTTTACTTGTGATTGGTTTGTTGAGTTTTTCTATTTCTTCTCAAGTCAGTGTAGGCTGTTTGTGTGTCTCTAGAAAATAGTCCATTTTATCTAAGCTGTTTAGTTTTTTGGCATACAGTTGTTCATTGTAGCCTCTTATGATCTTTTTTATTTCTACAGGGTCTGTGTTAATGCCCGCTGTCTCTCTTTTTATCTTTGTCAGTCTAGCTAAGGATTTATCAATTTATTGATCTTCTCAAGGACCAACTTTTGGGTTTATTGATTCCCTTTATTGTTTTTTTCTTAATTTCATTTATTTCCACTCTAATCTTTGTTATTTCTTTCCTTCTGCTTGCTTTGTGATTAGTTTGCTGTTCTTTCTCTTGTTTCTCCAGGTGTTCAGTTAGGTCTTTGATTTTAGCTCTTTCCTCCTTTTTAATGTAGGCATTTAGGGCTATAAATTTCCCTCTCAGTACTGCCTTCACTGCATCTCATAAATTTTGATATGTTGTGTACTCATTTACATTCATCTTGAGATATTTACCAATTTCTCTTGCAAATTCTTCTCTGAACCACTGATTGTTTAAGAGTTGTTGTTTAACCTGATGTATTTGTGAATTTTCCAGTTCTCTGGCTGTTTTTGATTTCCAGCTTCATTCCATTATGATCATAGAATGTGCTTTGTATAATTTCATTCTTTTAAATTTATTGAGGCCTGTTTTTGTGCCCCAGCGTGTGGTCTATACTGGAGAATGTTCTATGAGCACTTGAGAAGAGTGTATATCCTGCTGTTTTGGGGTGCAATGTTTTGTATATGTCTGTTAGGTCTGGTTCATTTATCATATTATTTAGGTTCTCTGTTTCCTTGTTGATCATCTGTTTAGATGTTCTATCTATTGAAAAGAGTGGTGTCTTGAAGTCTCCCACTATTCTTGTGGAGACATCTATTACTCCCTTCAGTTTTGCCAGTGTTTGCCTTATGTACTTTCAGGCACCTTGGTCAGATTTTAGATATTTATGATTGTTATTTCTTCTGGGTGAATTGCTCCCTTTATTAATATATAATGCCCTTCTTTGTCTCTTAACATTTTTTGCATTTAAAGTCTATTTTGTCTGATATTAGTATACCTACCCCAGCTTTTTTTTTTTTTTTTTTCCTTTGGTTATTTCTGTCTTCGAATATCTTTTTCCATCTTTTCACTTTCAGCCTATTTGTATCTTTGGGTATAAAATGAATCTCTTGTAAACCACATATAGATGGATCATATTTTTAATCCATTCTGCCAATCTGTGTCTTTTGATTTGGGAGTTTAATCCACTAACAGACAATGTTACAACTGTAAATGTAATCCTTACTTCAACCATTTTATCCTTTGGCTTTTCTTTGTCATATTTATTTTTTCCCTCTCTTTTTATCCTTTTAGTTACCCTCACTGAATAATCTTCATTTCTATACTCTCTTCCAAGCCTCTCTCTTCTGTCCTTTTTTTTTTTTTTTTTTTTGGCCAGCATAACCCCTTTAGTCTATCTTACAGGGCAGGTCTCCTGTTAAGGAACTCTCAGCTCCTGTTTATCTGTTAACATTTTAAACTCTCCCTCATTTTTGAAGGACAGAGTTGCTGGATAAAGAAATCTTGACTGGCAATTTTCTCTTTCAGTATCTTAAGTATATTGTAAGATATCATCATCCATGGTATCTGATGAGAAATCAGCACCTAACGTTATGTGGTGAATCACTTTTCTCCTGCTACTTTCAGAATTCTCTCCTTTTCTTTGGCATTTGTCAGTTTGATTAGCATATGTCTTTGAGTGGATCTATTTGTTTTGTTTTGTTTTGTTTTGTTAAGTATGTCGAGCTTCTTGGATTTGCATACTTATGTCTTTTATAAGGGTTGTTAAGTTTTTAGCCATTTTATCCTCAAAAATTCTTCCTGGTCCTTATCCCTTTTCTTCTCCTGCTGGGTTACAAATGATGCATATATTTGTACACTTTGTATTGTCAATCATTTCCCTGAGACCCTGCTCAAATTTTTCCATTTTTTCTCCATTTTTTCTTTTGTCTGTTCAAATTTGAATGCTCTGTCTTCTAGCCCACTGATCCTTTCTTCTGCCTCTTCAAGTCTGCTTTTGTGTCTCTAGTGTATTTTATTTTATTTTATTTTATTTTTTTATTTTTTTTATTTTTAAAACATTTTTAATCTGAAGGAATAGGAGTTTCCGAGATTTTTCTGTGTATATATGCATTTTTGACATAATTGGAATAATGCCTTGCAAAATCTGTTGTTCTGCCTTTGTCACTTAAAACAATTATGAATTTTCTCTTGTTACTTGATATTCTTCTATAATATGATCTTTGACTGCAGAATATTCCATCTCATAAATGTACAAATAGATTGCTTATAAATTTTCTGTTTTTCTAAATCCTTAGAGATTCATCTTTAATTGCACATGCCTGATTAAAAAATTCTAGAAGGGGGAAACTGATGGGTCAAAGGTAAAGAATATTTTAAAAATGTTTTCTAAATTATCTTCCAGGAAGAGTATTAATTTTCACAGAGAAGTGTCCATTTTTTCATATCCTTGACAGCAAAGGCTGTTTTTTTTTTGTTATTTATTTAATTTAAAATGATTTCCCATTGTTTTCATTTGATTGGTTACTAGTTAGGTGGATTGTTTTTTCAAATGTTTATTTATTGGCCATTTGTATTTTCTCGTTTGTGGATTTTTTTTTATCTTCATTTTATTGAGATATATTCACATACCACGCAGTCATACAAAAGAAATCGTACTTTCAATTGTTTACAGTACCATTACACAGTTGTACTTTCATCACCTAAATCAATCCATGACACCTTCATTAGCACACACACAAAAATAACAAGAATAATAATTAGAGTGAAAAAGAGCAATTGAAGTAAAAAAGAACACTGGGTACCTTTGTCTGTTTGTTTCCTTCCCCTATTTTTCTACTCATCCATCCATAAACTAGACAAAGTGGAGTGTGGTCCTTATGGCTTTCCCAATCCCATTGTCACCCCTCATAAGCTACATTTTTATACAACTGTCTTCAAGATTCATGGGTTCTGGGTTGCAGTTTGATAGTTTCAGGTATCCACCACCAGCTACCCCAATTCTTTAGGACCTAAAAAGAGTTGTCTACAGTGTGCCTAAGAGTGCCCACCAGAGTGACCTCTCGGCTCCTTTTGGAATCTCTCTGTCACTGAAGCTTATTTCATTTCCTTTCACATCCCCCTTTTGGTCAAGAAGGCGTTCTCCGTCCCACGATGCCAGGTCTACATTCCTCCCCGGGAGTCATATTCCACGTTGCCAGGGAGATTCACTCCCCTGGGTGTCTGATCCCACGTAGGGGGGAGGGCAGTGATTTCACCTTTCAAGTTGGCTTAGCCAGAGAGAGAGGGCCACATCTGAGCAACAAAGAGGCATTCAGGAGGAGGCTCTTAGGCACAACCATAGGGAGGCCTAGCCTCTCCTTTGCAGCAACCGTCTTCCCAAGGGTAAAACTTATGGTAGAGGGCTCAACCCATCAAACCACCAGTCCCCTATGTCTGTGGTCATGTTAGCAACCATGGAGGTGGGGTAGGCGAATACCCCTGCATTCTCCACAGGCTCCTCAAGGGGGCACTACATCTTTTTTTTTCCTTGTTTTTCTTTTTTTTTTTTTTTTTAACTTTCCCTTCTTTTTTAAATCAACTGTATGAAAAAAAAGTTAAAAAGAAAACAAACATACAATAAAAGAACATTACAAAGAGACCATAACAAGGGAGTAAGAAAAAGACAACTAACCTAAGATAACTGCTTAACTTCCAACATGTTCCTACTTTACCCCAAGAAAGTTACATAATATAGCAACATTTCTGTGAACTTGTTCCTACTATATCCATCAGAAATTAACAGACCATAGTCATTTCTGGGCATCCCCAGAACGTTAAATAGCTTATCTGTTCTTCTTGGATTATTGTTCCCCCTTCCTTAATTGCTCTCTATTGCTAGTTCCCTTACATTCTACATTATAAACCATTTGTTTTACATTTTTCAAAGTTCACATTAGTGGTAGCATATAATATTTCTCTTTTTGTGCCTGGCTTATTTCGCTCAGCATTATGTCTTCAAGGTTCATCCATGTTGTCATATGTTTCACCAGATCGTTCCTTCTTACTGCCGCGTAGTATTCCATCGTGTGTATATACCACATTTTATTTATCCACTCATCTGTTGAAGGACATTTGGGTTGTTTCCATCTCTTGGCAATTGTGAATAATGCTGCTATGAACATTGGCGTGCAGATATCTGTTCGTGTCACTGCTTTCCGATCTTCCGGGTATATACTGGGAGAAGTGCAATCGCTGGACCGAATGGTAACTCTATATCTAGTTTTCTAAGGAACTGCCAGACTGACTTCCAGAGTGGCTGAACCATTATGCAGTCCCACCAACAGTGAATAAGAGTTCCAATTTCTCCACATCCCCTCCAGCATTTGTAGTTTCCTGTTTGTTTAATGCCAGCCATTCTAACCGGTGTTAGATGGTATCTCATTGTGGTCTTACTTTGCATCTCTCTAATAGCTAGTGAAGCTGAACATTTTTTCATGTGTTTCCTGGCCATTTGTATTTCCTCTTCAGAGAACTGTCTTTTCGTATCTTTTGCCCATTTTATAATTGGGCTGTCTGTACTACTGTCATTGAGTTGTAGGATTTCTTTATATATGCAAGATATCAGTCTTTTGTCAGATACATGGTTTCCAAAAATTTTTTCCCATTGAGTTGGCTGCCTCTTTACCTTTTTGAGAAATTCCTTTGAGGTGCAGAAACTTCTAAGCTTGAGGAGTTCCCATTTATCTATTTTCTCTTTTGTTGCTTGTGCTTTGGGTGTAAAGTCTAGGAAGTGGCCGCCTAATACAAGGTCTTAAGATGTTTTCCTACATTATCTTCTAGGAGTTTTATGGTACTTTCTTTTATATTGAGATCTTTGGTCCATTTTGAGTTAATTTTTGTGTAGGGGGTGAGGTAGGGGTCCTCTTTCATTCTTTTGGATATGGATATCGAACTCTCCCAGCCCCATTTGTTGAAAAGACCATTATGACTCAGTTCAGTGACTTTGGGGGCTTTATCAAAGACCAGTCGGCCATAGATCTGAGGGTCTATCTCTGAATTCTCAATTCGATTCCATTGATCTATATGTCTATCTTTGTGCCAGCACCATGCTGTTTCGGCAACTGTGGCTTTATAATAAGCTTCAAAGTCAGGGAGTGTAAGTCCTCCCAGTTCGTTTTTCTTTTTTTAGAGTGTCTTTAGCAATTCGAGGCATCTTCCCTTTCCAAATAAATTTAATAACTAGCTTTTCCAAGTCTGCAAAGTAGGTTGTTGGAATTTTGATTGGGATTGCATTGAATCTGTAGATGAGTTTGGGTAGAATTGACATCTTAATGACATTTAGTCTTCCTATCCATGAACATGGAATATTTTTCCATCTTTTAAGGTCCCCTTCTATTTCTTTTAGTAGAGGTATGTAGTTTTCTTTGTATAGGTCTTTTACATCTTTGGTTAAGTTGATTCCTAGGTACTTGATTTTTTTAGTTGCTATTGAAAATGGTATCTTTTTCTTGAGTGTCTCTTCAGTTTGTTCATTTCTAGCATATAGAAACATTACTGAATTATGTGCATTAATCTTGTATCCTGCTACTTTACTAAATTTGTTTATTAGCTCTAGTAGCTGTATCGTCGATTTCTCAGGGTTTTCTAGATATAAGATCATATCATCTGCAAACAATGACAGTTTTACTTCTTCTTTTCCAATTTGGATGCCTTTTATTTCTTTGTCTTGCCGGATTCCCCTGGCAAGCACTTCCAGCACAATGTTGAATAACAGTGGTAACAGCGGGCATCCTTGTCTTGTTCCTGATCTTAGAGGGAAGGCTTTCAGTCTCTCACCATTGAGTACTATGCTGGCTGTGGGTTTTTCATATATGCTCTTTATCATGTTGAGGAAGTTTCCTTCAATTCCTACCTTTTGAAGTGTTTTTATCAAAAAGGGATGTTGGATTTTGTCAAATGCTTTTTCAGCATCTATTGAGATGATCAATTGATTTTTCCCTTTTGACTTGTTAATGTGTTGTAATGCACTGATTGATTTTCTTATGTTGAACCATCCTTGCATGCCTGGAATGAACCCCACTTGGTCATGGTGTATGATTTTTTTAATGTGTCTTTGATTCGATTTGCAAGTATTTTGTTGAGGATTTTTGCATCTATATTCATTAGGGAGATTGGCCGGTAGTTTTCCTTTTTTGTAGCATCTTTGCCTGGTTTTGGTATTAGATTGATGTTAGCTTCATAAAATGAGTTAGGTAGTGTTCCATTTTCTTCAATGTTATGAAAGATTTTGAGTAAGATTGGAGTCAGTTCTTTCTGGAAAGTTTGGTAGAATTCCCCTGTGAAGCCATCTGGCCCTGGGCATTTATTTGTGGGAAGATTTTTGATGACTGATTGGATCTCTTTGCTTGTGATGGGTTGGTTGAGGTCTTCTATTTCTTCTCTGGTCAGTCTAGGTTGTTCACATGTTTCCAGGAAATTGTCCATTTCCTCTATATTATCCAGTTTGTTGCCGTACACTTGTTCATAGTATCCTCTTATAATTTTTTTAATTTCTTCAGGATCTGCAGTTATGTCACCTTTTTCATTCATTATTTTGTTTATATGGGTCTTCTCTCTTTTTGATTTTGTCAGTCTAGCTAGGGGCTTGTCAATCTTGTTGATCTTCTCGAAGAACCAACTTTTGGTGATATTTATCCTCTCTATTGTTTTTTTGTTCTCTATGTCATTTATTTCTGCTTTAATCCTTGTTATTTCTTTTCTTCTACTTGGTTTAGGATTGGTTTGCTGTTCATTTTCTAGCTTCTTCAGTTGATCCATTAGTTCTTTGATTTTGGCTCTTTCTTCCTTTTTCATATATGCGTTTAGTGCTATAAATTTCCCCCTTAGCACTGCTTTTGCTGCATCCCATAGGTTTTGGCATGTTGTGTTCTCATTTTCATTTGTCTCTATGTATTTAGCAATTTCTCTTGCTATTTCTTCGTTAACCCACTGATTGTTTAGGAGTGTGTTGTTTAACCTCCAGGTATTTGTGAATTTTCTAAGTCTCTGATGGTTATTGTCTAATTGTATTCCATTGTGGTCAGAGAATGTGCTTTGAATAATTTCAATCTTTTTAAATTTATCGAGGCTTGTTTTATGTCCCAGCATATGATCTATTCTGGAGAAAGTTCCATGAGCACTAGAAAAGTATGTGTATCCTGGTGACTTGGGATGTAATGTCCTGTATATGTCTGTTAAATCTAATTCATTTATCTGATTGTTTAGGTTTTCAATTTCCTTATTGGTCTTCCATCTGGTTGATCTATCTATAGGAGAGAGTGATGTGTTGAAGTCTCCCACAATTATTGTGGAAACATCAATTGCTTCCTTTAGTTTTGCCAGTGTTTCTCTCATGTATTTTGTGGCACCTTGATTGGGTGCATAGACATTTACGATTGTTATTTCTTCTTGCTGAATTGCCCCTTTTATTAGTATGTAGTGGCCTTCTTTGTCTCTCAAAACATCCCTGCATTTGAAGTCTATTTTATCTGAGATTAATATTGCTACACCTGCTTTCTTTTGGCTGTAGCTTGCATGAAATATTTTTTTCCATCCTTTCACTTTCAGTTTCTTTGTGTCCCTGTGTCTAAGATGAGTCTCTTGTATGCAACATATTGATGGTTCATTTTTTTTGATCCATTCTGCGAATCTATATCTTTTAATTGGGGAGTTTAATCCATTTACATTCAACGTTATAACCGTGAAGGCATTTCTTGAATCAGCCATCTTATCCTTTGGTTTATGTTTGTCATATTTTCCCCTCTCTCTATTAATATCCTTTATTGTACCCATACCGAATCTCTTTAGTACTGAACCTTTCTCCAAGTCTCTCTGTCCTTTCTTTGTTTCTCTGTCTGTAGGGCTCCCTTGAGTATCTCCAGTAGGGCAGGTCTCTTGTTAGCAAATTCTCTCAGCATTTGTTTGTCTGTGAAAAATTTAAGCTCTCCCTCAAATTTGAAGGAGAGCTTTGCTGGATAAAGTATTCTTGGCTGGAAATTTTTCTCACTCAGAATTTTAAATATATCGTGCCACTGCCTTCTTGCCTCCATGGTGGCTGCTGAGTAGTCACTACTTAGTCTTATGCTGTTTCCTTTGTATGTGGTGAATTGCTTTTCTCTTGCTGCTTTCAGAACTTGATCCTTCTCTTCTGTGTTTGACAGCATGATCAGTATATGTCTCAGAGTGGGTTTATTTGGATTTATTCTATTTGGAGTTCGCTGAGCATTTATGATTTGTGTATTTATGTTGTTTAGAAGATTTGGGAAGTTTTCCCCAACAATTTCTTTGAATACTCTTCCTAGAACTTTACCCTTTTCTTCCCCTTCTGGGACACCAATGAGTCTTATATTCGGACGTTTCATATTATCTATCATATTCCTGAGGTCCATTTCGATTTTTTCAATTTTTTTCCCCATTCTTTCTTTTATGCTTTCATTTTCCATTCTGTCATCTTCCAGGTCACTGATTCATTGTTCAACTTCCTCTAGTCTTGTACTATGAGTGTCCAGAATCTTTTTAATTTGGTCAACAGTTTCTTTATTTTCCATAAGATCATCCATTTTTTTATTTAGTCTTGCAATGTCTTCCTTATGCTCTTCTAGGGTCTTCTTGATTTCCTTTGTCTCCCGTACTATGGTCTCATTGTTCATTTTTAGTTCTTTGAGTAGCTGCTCTAGGTGCTGTGTCTCTTCTGGTCTTTTGATTTGGGTGCTTGGGCTTGGGTTATCCATATCGTCTGGTTTCTTCATATGCTTTATAATTTTCTGTTGTTTTTGGCCTCGTGGCATTTGCTGAACTTGATAGGGTTCTTTTAGGATTTGTAGACCAATTGAAGTCCTTATCTCTAATTTATCAGATCTACAGCTTCGTGGAGTACACTTTCTCTAACTAACCAACAGGTGGTGTCCACGAGACACCTGTTCTCCACAAGCCAGTTCTCCCCTGCTTAGCCTTTTTGGTGAGTGGGGGAGTGAGTCTTGTGGGGTCCAATTGGTGTACCAAACTTGCGTGTGTAGTTGGTGTTGCCTGCCCTGTATATGGGGCGTGTTTCTGGGCAGTCAGGGAGCGGGGGGTGGCTCTAACAATCAAATCTCCCTGGTGATCCTAGAGTTTTAAAGCTGCTGCAATAGTCTAATCCTTCAGTTCAGTCCTGCCACAGTTTGTCTCTGCCACTGACCCACAAGTCCTTGGTATTGGCGTATGGCTCCTGAGACTTGCAAGTGGGCCCCTCTTCCAGGCTGTGCACCCCGGGTCCTCTGTTGAGGGATGACTGTGCTATGTCACAGGTGAGTGCCATCCCCCCAGGGCAGTTCTGGGCTGCTGGGCTGTGTAGGGAGGCTCCCAGTCTGCTGAAATGATGGCTGAATAGGGCTTTGTTAATTGACACTGCTCCACCTTCCCAACTCTGGGACAATCAGCTGAGGTTGCAGGGAAGGCTAATGTCCACGCCCAGTTTTGTGGTGTGTGCCTGTTATTTGAAGCACTTCCGTCACACTGGGTTGTCTGGGGCAGCTCTGGGCTATAGGGCTGGCGATGGGCAGGAGTGTTTCCTGTCCACCAGGATGATGGCTGTGAGCGGACACCCCCCTTTTCTTGGGAAGTTGTGGTGTTTAGTGAATTTTCTCAGCCACTGGATTATTGCCTTTTGTCTCAGAGCTCTCTTAGTTCTGCTCTTGACTTGACCTGCCCAAATTGCAAGTCTTTGAAGCTTTCTGTATTGGGCTTCTTAGAGTAATTGTTTTAGAAAAAGAAAAAGGATTAAAAAAAAAGGGCCCTCCTTAGAGACCTAATGTGTTATTGAAATGCTAAGAGACAAAGCAACCAGGGCCATTAAGGAGAGGTCCACAGGGCAGAGAGATCAGCTTTTCTTCAGGATTTGCATATGCACCTCAGGGCCTGAGCTCTGCCCTTCCCCTTTCTATGTCCACCAGAACTCCAAAAATCCTCAGCTTTTATTTTGGAATTTTTCGTGTTGTTTTTTTTTTTATGCCTGTCTCCTCTCTGCTTGGCTGGCTGGTCTCAGATTCTCTGTTGTCTAGTCTCAGTCTATCTATGGTTGCAGTTTGGATTAGTAGAATGAGTTTCCGATAAGGGCTGCCACTGCAGTTCTCCCTTCTCCTTCCCAGAGCTGACAGCCCTTCCTCCCACGGGAATGAGCCTGGCAGGGAGGGGCGCGGGTCCCCTGGCTGCAAAAACTTGCAGATTTCGCTGATCTCAGCAGTTCCACATTTTCATGAGTGTTGTATGAAGTATGCCCAAAGTCAGATTGCTCTGTGGTGTCCAGTCCACGCAGTTCCTGGCTTTCTACCTACTTTCCTGGAGGAGTAAGTAAAACATACAGCTCACCAGTCCGCCATCTTGCCCCCATCAGCTCGTTTGTCTCTAGTGTATTTTAAATTTCATCTATAGCATGTTTCATTTCTGTAAGATCTGTTATTTTTCTATATATTCTTTCAAATTCTTATTTATGTTCACCCAGTGTTTCTTAGTATCCTTTGTCTCTTTAGCCATATCATTGAATTTGCTTGGGAGATTTGTTTGAACATCTTTGACTAGTTGTTCCAAATTCTGTGTCTCCTCTGACTTTTTAACTTGTTCCTTTGACTGGGCCATATCTTCCTGCATTTTAGTATGCCTTGTCATTTATTGCTACTATCTGGTCAATTTGATTATCTTGATGGGTTTATCCCAAAGGTTGACTTCTTTCTCTTGTTTGAGATTTTAATGTTTATAGGGTTTATATTAAGGGTCGTCTTTGACAGTTGGTTTGTCAGTATTTCCCAGCCCAAACAGGGTCAGGTACCCATGCAGGGGACATAGACCAGATCCAATGGGCTCTGGGATGGGGTCTGGAAGGACTCCCGAAATCTCTTTTTTCCCCTGCACTTTCTGGCCTGCCCAGAAGATGGCACTCTTCAGCTACCTATTGCCCTCAGCCCTATGAAGGCAGGCTTTTATGGCTTTCCAAAGTCACCTCTGAAGCAGTTGAAACAGTGGTACCCCCCAGTGTCTCACTGGAAGAGGCTGAAACTGCACAGGATCTCATGTTCTCCCTTTACTGGCCAATATCTGGCTCTGTGTTGGGCTGTGTCCTCCTTTGTATTTGGGGTGGAGGACTCCCACAGCTCTCACAGTCCACAGCCATCCCTCAGGCATGGCTGCTACTTCCCTCAAGGGTGTGTGTGTGGGGGGGGGGGGTTGGGCACCAGGAGCTATGGAGGGAATTAGTCATAGTATCTGACCATGGTTTCTCAGTTTCTTCATCCTGCACTTCAGTGGGCATGGTACTGACCTCCCTGGTCCCCAGATCTCCAAACAGTTGATTTGGACTGTTCCTTTCCGGAACAGAGAACTAGGTTCTGCAACTTCCTCCCTAATCCTCCATTTTGAAAGCTCCTCCATAGGGCCCTTTTGTATCCATCACTCCTCTGTGGCTTGTGTTCTGCCCTGGGTCTCTGTGGACTTCAGTCCCCTTGTCTTGATATGCACAAAACAGACAAAAAATCTCTGACTACATGGGATATACATTTGGGGCATGTGCTGGTTTGTATATAATTATGTACCTCCAAAAATCCATATTCTTTAAAGCAATCTTGTGGAGGCACATGTATTAGTGTTGATTAGGTTGGAATCTTTTGACTGTTTCCATGGAGATGTGACTCAATCAACTGTGGGCAAAACACTTGACTAAATTATTTCCATGGAGATATGGACCCTGCCCATTCAGCGTGGGTCTTAAATTAATCACTGGAATCCTGTAAAAGAGCTCACAAACAGAAGGAGCTCAGAGCAGCTGAGAGAGACATTTTGGAGATGGTCATTGAAAGCAGACTTTTGTTGATGCTTTGGAGATACCAGCCCAGAGTTTGCTTTGGAGAGGCTAAGAGAGGACAAAACACCCAAAGAACAACATTTTGAAGAATGTTCAGAAGCTGACAGAGGAGGTGGAACACAACCCAGAGTCAGCAGATGCCAGCAACATGCCTTCCCAGATAATAGAGGTTTTCCAGACACCATTGGTCTTCAACTCATATTGATGCCTTAATTTGGACATTTTCATGGCATTCAGACTGTAAATTTGTAACCAAATAAACCCCCTTTATAAAAGCCAATCCATTTCTGGTATTTTGCATAATGGCAGCATTAGCAAACCAGAACAAGGCAGGTAGTTTCAAATCTATGGGTAAAAGATGCTAAAGATAAGCTCCCTGATAAGGTCTTTAAAAAAAAAAAAAAAAAAAAACTTCTTATTTTCAACTTTATGTAAATGGTATCATAGAGTATGTATGTCTTTGTATATGGCTTCATCACTCAATATTATGCTTACTCTTTTTTGTTGCTATATAATACTCTATTGCACAAATATCCATGATTTATTTATCCATTTTACTACAGATGAGCATTTTGAGAAGCTCTGAGGTTTTGGGAGCACACATTTGTGTTTGGAATATCCCTAGGAGTGAAATAGCTGGGTCAAAATATATTCGTGTTTTCCATAAGCTCAGCTTTAGTAGATACTACCAAACAGTTTTCCAAAGTGGTTGCACAAATTTACACTTCCTCCAGTAGTTCTTTATATCCTTTCCAACACTTGGTTTGGTCTATCTGTTGCTTTTTAGCCATTCTGATGTGTAATAGTATATCATGTGGTTTTAATTTGTATTTCTGGATGACTAATGAAATTAAGCAGTGCCTTCTATATTTATTAACAATTTGTGATGCTTTTGTACAAATTTTGACCAATTAAAAAATTCTAAATGTTTTAAAGTACACTATTGAATTGGAAACCACTTAACAACTTGTTTTATCAGACACAATTTAAGTTTTATTCTTATCTTGAACCCACTGCCCAGCAAAGATGACATGAGAAGGCTAAAGAACACAGTCAGACTCATCTCAAGCAAAGATGTTCACTAAGCACAATTTACCATTGATGTTCTTTTACCTCATTTGTTAGTTTCCTAGGCTGCTCAAAGCAAACATCATGAAATGGTTCAGCATAAACAGCAGGAATTTATTTGCTCCAGGAAAAAGTCCAAATCAGGACATCATAAAGGCAATGCTTTCTTCCCAAAGACTGGTTGCCTGGATCCTTGCCTCCTCTGACACATGGCAAGACACATGGCATTGTCTGCTGTCTGTCCCTTCTCTTCTTGGTTTCATTGATTTCAGCTTCTTGCTTCTGTGACTTTCTCCTCTCTCTGTATTCATTCTGTTTACAGAAGACTCCAGTAAGAGGATTAAGACTCATACTGAATAAGGTGGGTCACACTTCAACTGAAGTAGCCACATCAAAAGGTCCTACTTACAATGGGTTTACACCCACAGGAATGGATTAAATTTAAGAACATGTTTTTCTGGGACACATACAGTTTCAAACCACCACACCTTGTCTATTGGATTATTTTCTCCCTTCCGTCTTCTCTGTGATGTCACAGCCTGTTATCACCCCATGCCCCCTCTTCTTCTGTATCTATCCTGGATGTAGAGGGAGAGTGGGGCAGAAATTGCATTTAAAAGCACCACTAACTCCAAGGTCTTCCTTAGTACTTTGTTCATCTGAGCACCTTTATGGGTTATTAGTGTGTGATGGTACTCCTGAGGCTGAATTTGATAGTAGGGACAAAAGAGAGTTTAATTGTTTTAGGAGTGAAAAAAAATCTGGATTGGGTGTAGGAAAGGACTCAGCCATAGAGAGCACATATAAGGTGAATAAATGGCGGGGAGAGGATGATACAAAATCCAGTAGGATGGCAAAAAGCTAGCACTCCATGTAGCATAGCATCACCAGTGAGAAATCCTCAATGGAGGGTACTTAAATGAATTTTATTTCATTTTAATTTTAATTTCTAAAAAATAATACATTTACCTGGTTCATAATTCAAAAGAATATAAAGTAATACAGTGAAATGTCTTTACTTTTGTCCCTGACCACCAAATCTCACCAATGTCTCCTTATAGGTCATTTCCTTTTTAATTTTTAGGGTCTTTTCCAGTGTTTATTTATGCAAATACAATTCAAAATAAATTTATATTTTTATTTTACCACCTTACAAAATATGTTAATAGTGATACCTAATGTTTAGCTCATGATATGGAACAATAACTTGTATGAAATCGATAAATCATGAACTGAATTATTTCATTAGAGGCAAAATGAAGCCAGAGGTGATTGGGAGAACATAAACTCAACTAGGAATTGATAATAATCTTGGGAAAGGGTGCTGGTTTTCCACAAAATGTGTGGTGGTGGTTTGAGTCAATCTTATATCACCCTCAGGTATGTGGCAGTCTCAGTTGCTACCTGAATTACACATTATTGCCTTCAACAGTCAAATAATTCTCAATTAATTGTTAACTGATATACTTAAACTTGGTGATAAAGGATCATCATTGCCAAACTGAGAAGCTTAGACATTTTCTGGAGGCAAACAGGGAGACATTGAAGGTTTCTGAAGATGGGAATAATATATTCAGAACTATATTCATGCAGGTTTCATTTGGCAGCAGAAAATTACCAATGTTATTCCTGGATGTGGGCATACCCATAAAGAAGTATTCTAATTATCTATTGATGCATAATAGATTATTCCAAAATTTAGTAGCTTAAAAGAAATAATGCCTCAGTTTTTGAGATAGTTATTGACAAGATTCATTTTTTTGTGTGTGGACTGGGAGCCTCAGTTCCTCCTTGGCTATTGGCCAGAGGCCCCTTCAGTTCCTTGCCATGTGGGTCTCTCAGTAGGGCAACCCATAACATGGCAGCTGGCTTCGAGCAGAGGAGCAAATGAGAGAACAAAAGGCAAGCAAGACAGAACCAGAGTCTTTTTGTAACCTAATCTGGAAGTAATATCTTATCACATGTGACTTATTCTATTAGTTAAAAATAAATTGCTATTCCCAGTCCATACTCAAGGGGAGGGGATTACACAGGAGCACAGATAGCAGCAGGCAGGATCATTGGGAGCCATTATAGAGGCTATTTCAACCTAGGAAGTGAGAAGTAATGAGGCATTGTAGTAGGTGGTTTCTGTGAACATGGAGATGAGGGGAATGGTGTGAAAATGAAGATGGAATTAGAATTGCCTGGACTTGCAAACAGATTGTATGGGGAGGATGAGTGGAAGAAAGGAGCCAAGCTAAGTTGATTGACATGACTGTTGGAGGAGTCTCATAAATGAGAAACATACAAGAAGAAGCAGATTTTGGAGAAACATTTAATAAATCCCATACAAGAGTTAGGTTTTAGCAGATTGAAAATGAAGAAATCAAGAGAGGAAGAAGAGACAGTTCTCCTGGTTCTGTCAGCATGCTGTACCTGATGTAGAAACAAGAGCATGAACACTGGGATCAGATAGATCTTGGTTCAAATAGTAACCCTCTTAAGCACTTACAATTCCTCCCCCACTGGAAAAGCTGCTCTGAGTCTCAGTTTCTCATTGTTAAATGTGGAAGACAATTTCTACTTCTCCTGATTGTTTGGAGGATTACATTAGATTACCCATTTAAAATTCCTAGAATATAGTAGGTGCTCAATAAATGGCACTTGGTATGGTTCTCTGACATATTCTCAGAAGCAGGTATAAAAATAATGTATCCATTATTGAATGGGGTGTATTGTAGTCTCCTACTGTTAATTTAGAACCATCTATTTCTCCTTTCAAATTTGTCAATATTTGCTTCATGTATTTTTGGGATCTGCCATTAGGTTCACAGGAAGTATAATTGTTATAACTTCTTTTTGAATTGACCCCTTTATCATTGTATAGTGATCATCTCTGTCCCTTGTAACAATTTTTGTCTTAAAGATTGTTTTTTTTTTTTTTTTTTCTGGTATTAGTATAGATACCCCAGCTATCTTTAATTTACTACTTGCATGGTATTTTTTTTCTTTGCATCCCTTCATTTTCAACCAATCATACCTTTGAATTTAGGGTGAGTCTCTTGTATACACCACTTGGTGGGTTCATGCTTTTTATCCATTCTGCCAACCTCTGCCATTTGACTAATAGTTTAATTCATTTATATTTAATGTAAATACTGAATAATTCAGGATTTTATTCAGTCATTTTGGCATTTCATCTTTGTAAGTCTTATGTTATTTTTGTCCCTCAATTCTATTAATACCTGCTTTCATAATTTGATATTTTCTGTTGTACCATTTTGAGTCACTTCTCATTTCTTCTGAATATATTTTTCATATATTTTCTTTGTGGTTACCATAGGGCTAAAACTTAATGTTCTGGGAGGCGGGGCAAGATGGCAGACTGGTGAGCTGTATGTTTTAGTTACTCCTCCAGGAAAGTAGGTAAAAAGCCAGGAACTGCGTGGACTGGACACCACAGAGCAATCTGTCTTTCGGCATACTTCATACAACACTCATGAAAACGTGGAACTGCTGAGATCAGCGAAATCTGTAAGTTTTTGCAGCCAGGGGACCCGCGCCCCTCCCTGCCAGGCTCAGTCCCGGGGGAGGAGGGGCTGTCAGCTCCAGGAAGGAGAAGGGAGAATTGCAGTGGCTGCTCTTATCGGAAACTCATTCTACTGATTCAAACTCCAACCATAGATAGACTGAGACCAGACACCAGAGACTCTGAGAGCAGCCAGCCCAGCAGAGAGGAGACAGGCATAGAAAAAAAACAACACGAAAAACTCCAAAATAAAAGCAGAGGATTTTTGGAGTTCTGGTGAACACAGAAAGGGGAAGGGCGGAGATCAGGCCTTGAGGCGCATATGCAAATCCCGAAGCAAGGCTGATCTCTCAGCCCTGTGCACCTTTCCTTAATGGCCCTGGTTGCTTTGTCTATCAGCATTTCAATAACCCATTAGATCTCTGAGGAGGGCCGTTTTTTTTTTTTTTTTTTAAATCCTTTTTGCTTTTTCTAAAACAATTACTCTAAGAAGCTCAATACAGAAAGCTTCAAAGAATTGAAATTTGGGCACGTCAAGTCAAGAGCAGAACTAAGAGAGCTCTGAGACAAAAGGCAATAATCCAGTGGCTGAGAAAATTCACTAAACAACACAACTTCCCAAGAAAAGGGGGGTGTCCGCTCACAGCCACCATCCTGGTGGACAGGAAACACTCCTGCCCATCGCCAGCCCCATAGCCCAGAGCTGCCCCAGACAACCCAGTGTGACGGAAGTGCTTCAAATAACAGGCACACACCACAAAACTGGGCGTGGACATTAGCCTTCCCTGCAACCTCAGCTGAATGTCCCAGAGCTGGGAAGGGGGAGCAGTGTGAATTAACAGAGCCCCATTCAGCCATCATTTGAGCAGACTGGGAGCCTCCCAACACAGCCCAGCAGCCCAGAACTGCCCTGGGGGGACGGCACTCACCTGTGACATAGCACAGTCATCCCTCAACAGAGGACCCAGGGTGCACAGCCTGGAAGAGGGGCCCACTTGCAAGTCTCAGGAGCCATACGCCAATACCAAAGACTTGTGGGTCAGTAGCAGAGACAAATTGTGGCAGGACTGAACTGAAGGATTAGACTATTGCAGCAGCTTTAAAACTCTAGGATCACCAGGGAGATTTGATTGTTAGGGCCACCCCCCCTCCCCGACTGCCCAGAAACACGCCCCACATACAGGGCAGGCAACACCAACTACACACGCAAGCTTGGTACACCAATTGGGCCCCACAAGACTCACTCCCCCACTCACCAAAAAGGCTAAGCAGGGGAGAACTGGCTTGTGGAGAACAGGTGGCTCGTGGACGCCACCTGCTGGTTAGTTAGAGAAAGTGTACTCCACGAAGCTGTAGATCTGATAAATTAGAGATAAGGACTTCAACTGGTCTACAAACCCTAAAAGAACCCTATCAAGTTCAGCAAATGCCACGAGGCCAAAAACAACAGAAAATTATAAAGCATATGAAAAAACCAGACGATATGGATAACCCAAGCCCAAGCACCCAAATCAAAAGACCAGAAGAGACACACCTAGAGCAGCTACTCAAAGAACTAAAGATGAACAATGAGACCATAGTACGGGATATGAAGGAAATCAAGAAGACCCTAGAAGAGCATAAAGAAGACATTGCAAGACTAAATAAAAAAATGGATGATCTTATGGAAATTAAAGAAACTGTTGACCAAATTAAAGAGATTCTGGACACTCATAGTACAAGACTAGAGGAAGTTGAACAACGAATCAGTGACCTGGAAGATGACAGAATGGAAAATGAAAGCATAAAAGAAAGAATGGGGGAAAAAATTGAAAAACTCGAAATGGACCTCAGGGATATGATAGATAATATGAAACGTCCGAATATAAGACTCATTGGTGTCCCAGAAGGGGAAGAAAAGGGTAAAGGTCTAGGAAGAGTATTCAAAGAAATTGTTGGGGAAAACTTCCCAAATCTTCTAAACAACATAAATACACAAATCATAAATGCTCAGCGAACTCCAAATAGAATAAATCCAAAAAAAACCCACTCCGAGACATATACTGATCACACTGTCAAACATAGAAGAGAAGGAGCAAGTTCTGAAAGCAGCAAGAGAAAAGCAATTCACCACATACAAAGGAAACAGCATAAGACTAAGTAGTGACTACTCAGCAGCCACCATGGAGGCGAGAAGGCAGTGGCACGATATATTTAAAATTCTGAGTGAGAGGAATTTCCAGCCAAGAATACTTTATCCAGCAAAGCTCTCCTTCAAATTTGAGGGAGAGCTTAAATTTTTCACAGACAAAGAAATGCTGAGAGAATTTGCTAACAAGAGACCTGCCCTACTGGAGATACTAAAGGGAGCCCTACAGACAGAGAAACAAAGACAGGACAGAGAGACTTGGAGAAAGGTTCAGTACTAAAGAGATTCGGTATGGGTACAATAAAGGTTATTAATAGAGAGAGGGAAAAATATGGCAAACATAATCCAAAGGATAAGATGGCCGATTTAAGAAATGCCTTCACGGTTTTAACGTTGAATGTAAATGGATTAAACTCCCCAATTAAAAGATATAGATTCGCAGAATGGATCAAAAAAAATGAACCATCAATATGTTGCATACAAGAGACTCATCTTAGACACAGGGACACAAAGAAACTGAAAGTGAAAGGATGGAAAAAAATATTTCATGCAAGCTACAGCCAAAAGAAAGCAGGTGTAGCAATATTAATCTCAGATAAAATAGACTTCAAATGCAGGGAGGTTTTGAGAGACAAAGAAGGCCACTACATACTAATAAAAGGGGCAATTCAGCAAGAAGAAATAACAATCGTAAATGTCTATGCACCCAATCAAGGTGCCACAAAATACATGAGAGAAACATTGGCAAAACTAAAGGAAGCAATTGATGTTTCCACAATAATTGTGGGAGACTTCAACACATCACTCTCTCCTATAGATAGATCAACCAGACAGAAGACCAATAAGGAAATTGAAAACCTAAACAATCTGATAAATGAATTAGATTTAACAGACATCTACAGGACATTACATCCCAAATCACCAGGATACACATACTTTTCTAGTGCTCACGGAACTTTCTCCAGAATAGATCATATGCTGGGACATAAAACAAGCCTCAATAAATTTAAAAAGATTGAAATTATTCAAAGCACATTCTCTGACCACAATGGAATACAATTAGAAGTCAATAACCATCAGAGACTTAGAAAATTCACAAATACCTGGAGGCTAAACAACACACTCCTAAACAATCAGTGGGTTAAAGAAGAAATAGCAAGAGAAATTGCTAAATATATAGAGACGAATGAAAATGAGAACACAACATACCAAAACCTATGGGATGCAGCAAAAGCAGTGCTAAGGGGGAAATTTATAGCACTAAACGCATATATTAAAAAGGAAGAAAGAGCCAAAATCAAAGAACTAATGGATCAACTGAAGAAGCTAGAAAATGAACAGCAAACCAATCCTAAACCAAGTACAAGAAAAGAAATAACAAGGATTAAAGCAGAAATAAATGACATAGAGAACAAAAAAACAATAGAAAGGATAAATATCACCAAAAGTTGGTTCTTTGAGAAGATCAACAAGATTGACAAGCCCCTAGCTAGACTGACAAAATCAAAAAGAGAGAAGACCCATATAAACAAAATAATGAATGAAAAAGGTGACATAACTGCAGATCCTGAAGAAATTAAAAAAATTATAAGAGGATATTATGAACAACTGTATGGCAACAAAGTGGATAATGTAGAAGAAATGGACAATTTCCTGGAAACATATGAACAACATAGACTGACCAGAGAAGAAATAGAAGACCTCAACCAACCCATCACAAGCAAAGAGATCCAATCAGTCATCAAAAATCTTCCCACAAATAAATGCCCAGGGCCAGATGGCTTCACAGGGGAATTCTACCAAACTTTCCAGAAAGAACTGACACCAATCTTACTCAAACTCTTTCAAAACATTGAAAAAAAATGGAACACTACCTAACTCATTTTATGAAGCTAACATCAATCTAATACCAAAACCAGGCAAAGATGCTACAAAAAAGGAAAACTACCGGCCAATCTCCCTAATGAATATAGATGCAAAAATCCTCAACAAAATACTTGCAAATTGAATCCAAAGACACATTAAAAAAATCATACACCATGACCAAGTGGGGTTCATTCCAGGCATGCAAGGATGGTTCAACATAAGAAAAACAATCAATGTATTACAACACATTAAAAACTCGAAAGGGAAAAATCAATTGATCATCTCAATAGATGCTGAAAAAGCATTTGACAAAATCCAACATCCGTTTTTGATAAAAACACTTCAAAAGGTAGGAATTGAAGGAAACTTCCTCAACATGATAAAGAGCATATATGAAAAACCCACAGCCAGCATAGTACTCAATGGTGAGAGACTGAAAGCCTTCCCTCTAAGATCAGGAACAAGACAAGGATGCCCGCTGTCACCACTGTTATTCAACATTGTGCTGGAAGTGCTAGCCAGGGCAATCCGGCAAGACAAAGAAATAAAAGGCATCCAAATTGGAAAAGAAGAAGTAAAACTGTCATTGTTTGCAGATGATATGATCTTATATCTAGAAAACCCTGAGAAATCGACGATACACCTACTAGAGCTAATAAACAAATTTAGCAAAGTAGCGGGATACAAGATTAATGCACATAAGTCAGTAATGTTTCTATATGCTAGAAATGAACAAACTGAAGAGACACTCAAGAAAAAGATACCATTTTCAATAGCAACTAAAAAAATCAAGTACCTAGGAATCAACTTAACCAAAGATGTAAAAGACCTATACAAAGAAAACTACATAACTCTACTAAAAGAAATAGAAGGGGACCTTAAAAGATGGAAAAATATTCCATGTTCATGGATAGGAAGGCTAAATGTCATTAAGATGTCAATTCTACCCAAACTCATCTACAGATTCAATGCAATCCCAATCAAAATTCCAACAACGTACTTTGCAGACTTGGAAAAGCTAGTTATCAAATTTATTTGGAAAGGGAAGATGCCTCGAATTGCTAAAGACACTCTAAAAAAGAAAAACGAAGTGGGAGGACTTACACTCCCTGACTTTGAAGCTTATTATAAAGCCACAGTTGCCAAAACAGCATGGTACTGGCACAAAGATAGACATATAGATCAATGGAATCGAATTGAGAATTCAGAGATAGACCCTCAGATCTATGGCCGACTGATCTTTGATAAGGCCCCCAAAGTCACCGAACTGAGCCATAATGGTCTTTTCAACAAATGGGGCTGGGAGAGTTGGATATCCATATCCAAAAGAATGAAAGAGGACCCCTACCTCACCCCCTACACAAAAATTAACTCAAAATGGACCAAAGATCTCAATATAAAAGAAAGTACCATAAAACTCCTAGAAGATAATGTAGGAAAACATCTTCAAGACCTTGTAGTAGGCGGCCACTTCCTAGACTTTACACCCAAAGCACAAGCAACAAAAGAGAAAATAGATAAATGGGAACTCCTCAAGCTTAGAAGTTTCTGCACCTCACAGGAATTTCTCAAAAAGGTAAAGAGGCAGCCAACTCAATGGGAAAAAATTTTTGGAAACCATGTATCTGACAAAAGACTGATATCTTGCATATACAAAGAAATCCTACAACTCAATGACAATAGTACAGACAGCCCAATTATAAAATGGGCAAAAGATATGAAAAGACAGTTCTCTGAAGAGGAAATACAAATGGCCAAGAAACACATGAAAAAATGTTCAGCTTCACTAGCTATTAGAGAGATGCAAATTAAGACCACAATGAGATACCATCTAACACCGGTTAGAATGGCTGCCATTAAACAAACAGGAAACTACAAATGCTGGAGGGGATGTGGAGAAATTGGAACTCTTATTCATTGTTGGTGGGACTGTATAATGGTTCAGCCACTCTGGAAGTCAGTCTGGCAGTTCCTTAGAAAACTAGATATAGAGCTACCATTCGATCCAGCGATTGCACTTCTCGGTATATACCCGGAAGATCGGAAAGCAGTGACACGAACAGATATCTGCACGCCAATGTTCATAGCAGCATTATTCACAATTGCCAAGAGATGGAAACAACCCAAATGTCCTTCAACAGATGAGTGGATAAATAAAATGTGGTATATACACACGATGGAATACTACGCGGCAGTAAGAAGGAACGATCTGGTGAAACATATGGCAACATGGATGAACCTTGAAGACATAATGCTGAGCGAAATAAGCCAGGCACAAAAAGAGAAATATTATATGCTACCACTAATGTGAACTTTGAAAAATGTAAAACAAATGGTTTATAATGTAGAATGTAGGGAAACTAGCAGTAGAGAGCAATTAAGGAAGGGGGAACAATAATCCAAGAAGAACAGATAAGCTATTTAACGTTCTGGGGATGCCCAGAAATGACTATGGTCTGTTAATTTCTGATGGATGTAGTAGGAACAAGTTCACTGAAATGTTGCTATATTATGTAACTTTCTTGGGGTAAAGTAGGAACATGTTGGAAGTTAAGCAGTTATCTTAGGTTAGTTGTCTTTTTCTTACTCCCTTGCTATGGTCTCTTTGAAATGTTCTTTTATTGTATGTTTGTTTTCTTTTTAACTTTTTTTTTCATACAGTTGATTTGAAAAAAGAAGGGAAAGTTAAAAAAAAAAAAAAAAGAAAAAAGACAAACAAGGAAAAAAAAAAAAAAAAGATGTGGTGCCCCCTTGAGGAGCCTGTGGAGAATGCAGGGGTATTCGCCTACCCCACCTCCATGGTTGCTAACATGACCACAGACATAGGGGACTGGTGGTTTGATGGGTTGAGCCCTCTACCATAAGTTTTACCCTTGGGAAGATGGTTGCTGCAAAGGAGAGGCTAGGCCTCCCTGTATTTGTGCCTAAGAGTCTCCTCCTGAATGCCTCTTTGTTGCTCAGATGTGGCCCTCTCTCTCTGGCTAAGCCAACTTGAAAGGTGAAATCACTGCCCTCCCCCCTACGTGGGATCAGACACCCAGGGAAGTGAATCTCCCTGGCAACGTGGAATATGACTCCCGGGGAGGAATGTAGACCCGGCATCGTGGGATGGAGAACATCTTCTTGACCAAAAGGGGGATGTGAAAGGAAATGAAATAAGCTTCAGTGGCAGAGAGATTCCAAAACGAGCCGAGAGATCACTCTGGTGGGCACTCTTACGCACACTTTAGACAACCTTTTTTAGGTTCTAAAGAATTGGGGTAGCTGGTGGTGGATACCTGAAACTATTAAACTACAACCCAGAACCCATGAATCTCGAAGACAGTTGTATAAAAATGTAGCTTATGAGGGGTGACAGTGGGATTGGGAATGCCATAAGGACCAAACTCCACTTTGTCTAGTTTATGGATGGATGTGTAGAAAAGTAGGGGAAGCAAACAAACAGACAAAGGTACCTAGTGTTCTTTTTTACTTCAATTGCTCTTTTTCACTCTAATTATTATTCTTGTTATTTTTGTGTGTGTGCTAATGAAGGTGTCAGGGATTGATTTAGGTGATGAATGTACAACTATGTAATGGTACTGTAAACAATCGAAAGTACGATTTCTTTTGTATGACTGTGTGGTATGTGAATATATCTCAATAAAATGATGATTAAAAAAAAAACAAAAAAAAAACTTAATGTTCTAAATACATAACAATCATGTTTGATTTAATACCAACTTAACTTCAATTGCATACGTATACACTGTTCCTATACCCTTCTGTCCTCTGTCCTTTTCTTTTTGTTTTACTTGTTACAAATTATCTTTTACATTTAATGTCCCAAACCATGCATTTATCATTACTTTTTATGCTTTTGGACTTTGGGGTTTGTGAGAAATAAAATGTGTTGTATTTTAGTTTCCTAGGCTGCTTGAAGCAGATACCATGAAATGGTTCAGATTGAACAATGGAAATTTATTAACTTGCAGTTGTGAAGCTGAGAAAATGTCCAAATCAGGGCCTCCTCAAAGCAATGCTTTCTTTCCAGAGACTGGTTGAATTGCTGATGGCAATCCTTGGCTCTTCTGTTATATGGCAAGACACATGGTGACATCTACTGGTCTCTCTCCCTTCTCTTCTTGATTTCATTGCTTTCAGCTTCTTGCTGTCATGGCTTTTTTTTTCTCTCTCTCTGCATTCATTCTGTTTATAAAGGACTCCAGTGCAGGATTAAGTCCCATCCTGAATGAGGTGGGTCATACCTTAACTGAAGTAGCCTCATCAAAAAAGCCTACTTACAATGGGTTTATACCTACAGGAATCGATTAAATTTAAGAACACATTTTTCTGGGGTACATACAGCTTCAAACCACCACACCATGTAACATAACAAAAGAAAACACAATAGTACTGACATTTGTAATTACCCATACTGTTATTTTTACTAGAGGTTTTTATTTCTTTAGGGCTGCAATCCACTGTTTAGCATCTTTCCTTTCAGTCTGAAAACTCCCTTTAGAAATGCTTGTAGGTCCAGTCTAGTGGTAACAAATTTACTCAGCTTTTGTGTATTTGGGAAGTCTTAATACCTCCCTCATTTTTGAAAGACAGCTTCACTGGATACAAAATTCTTGGTTGGGAATTGTTTTCTTTCAGCCCCTTAAATATTTTGTCCCCCTGCTTTCTTGCCTCCATGATTTCTGATGAGAAATTGACACGTAATCTTACTGGGACTCCTTTGCACATAGCAGATTGCTTTTCTCTTACAGCTTTCAGAACTCTCTCCTTGTCCTTGGCATTCAACAGTGTGACTACCATGTGTCTGGGCATGGCTCTTTTCACGTTTATACTGTTTGGGGTTCTCTGGCCTTCTTGAATGTGCATATTCATTTGTTTCATTAAATTTGGTAAGTTTTGCCATTATTTCTTTGACTATTCCTTCTGCCCCTTTCTCTCTTTCTTCTTCATGTAGGAATCCCATAATGTGTGTATTGGTACACTTGATGATGCCCCACAGGTCTCTCAGACTCTGTTCACTTTTTTTCCTTTCTGTATTCTTTCACTCCTCAGCCTGAATCATTTCAATCATCTTATCTTGAGGTCACTGATTCTTTCTTCTGCCAGCTCCAATCTTCTATTGAAATATTCTAGGAAATTTTTCATTTCAATTATTGGGGTCTTCAACTCCAGTATTTCTGTTTGGTTCCATTTAAAAAAAAATTTTTTTTTAATCAAGATTCTCATATTGTTCATTCATTGTTTTCCTGATATCCTGTCATTCTTTCTCTATGCTTTCCTTTACCTCCTTGAGAATATTGAGAAGCATCTTTTAAAGTCTTTGCATGGTATACCCAAAGTCTGATATTCTTCATTGATGGTTTCTGGATTTTTATCTTTTCCCTTGGATGGGCCATCACTTCTTATCTCATTGTTTGTCTTGTAATCTTTTGATGCACTCTATACATTTAAGTATTTTAGAATCCTGAGTTATGTGTTCTTGTTGCTCCTCAGCCTGAATCATTTCAATAGTCTTACACTCAAGTTCACTGATTTTTTTCCTCCTGACAGCTCCAATCTGCTGTTCCCACTCTCTAAAGTATTTTTTTATTTCAGTTAATGTCATCTTCAACACCAGTATTTCTGCTGGGTTCCCTTTTATAACTTCTGTCTCTTTATTGAGATTCTTATTTAGTTCATTTATTGTTTTCCTGATATCCTTTAGTTCTTTCTCTTTACTTTAGGTCATTGGGCATGCTGGTGATTATTTTATTTTATTTTTTTTAAAGTCTTTGTCTGGTATGTCCAAAGTCTGGTTTACTTCATTAATGGTTTCTGAAGTTTCATCTTGTTCTTTGGATGAGATATCATTTCCTGCTTTTTTGTTTGTCTTGTAATCCTTCGTTTTTCCTTGTAAATTTTGATATTTTAATGTGTAAACTCTGGAGTTTATTCCCTGCACTATCTGTTTCTTACATTTGTATCCAGTTAGTGATATGATAGAGATTTCCTTTGGTGCTGCAAGCTAAAAATATAAGCAATCTAATGCTAAAATTGCACTTCACAGTCTGTGCAAGTAGGCTGTTTTTTGGCTACTGATCTCCTTCAGGGTTTTGCCCTCCTACCAAGAAGGTCAGCTGGAAGCAAAAGTCCATGGTACTCTCTGTCTTTTCTGAGCATGCATCCTCTCCTGGGCATGCACTCCTGGCTTGAGGAACTCCCCTTTTTACTCCCCTCTACTCCCTTTGAAATAGGCCCCCAACAAGTGCTCCATTGTATATCTTAAATCAGTAATCTTTTGCCCCAGGCTGCTTCAATTTGATTGTTTCTTAGACTGCTTTAGCTTTCCACAAGCTGTTTCTGCCTCCAGGGAAAGTGGTCAGAGAGGAGTGACCTGGTTCAGTCCTTCAGGCTGCCACCCAATAGATTGGCACTGACATACAGGCACCCCAGTAGATGCATAGGTATTTCTGTTCCTTCTGGGACAGTGCCAGGGATGCACAATGAAAGTGAAGGCTGCTCCACATTGCTCTGGGGAGCAGGTGGGGAAGGGCCCAGCAAAGGTGTTATGAGCTCCTCCTACCATTTTTAAGCTGTGTTTTCTTGGTTTCGTGCTCATCCTGTTACTGTAACCCTTTAACTGTTTCTGAAGCTTTGAATAAAATGTCTCTGCCAGTTTTTTCTAGTCATTCAAAGATTCTGTGGGGAAACAACCCTGACACATCTTCTATCACCATCTTGGTCAAGTGTTAAGTCTGAAAGCCCCTTCTCATTTTTTGAGTCTTCTTCCAATCCCTATTTACAATTTAATTTTTAGTAATCTCTTCCTTTTTTTTTTCTGTATAAAAAAGCCACATGGAAAGGTTATAAGAAAGAAAAGAATGATGCTAAATTTGAAGACTTGGCTTTGAACCCTGACTTTCTTATTTATTAGTCATGGGAACTTTTTGAGCTCCAGCTTCCTCATTCATAAAAATGGGAAAAGTATTATCTGACTAATCTCTCCCACAGAGAGAACAGCAAAACATTATAGAAGGTGAAATTGCCATCATCCTTGCTTTCCTGAAGCAACCCAGTGGTCCAAGGCTTCATCTTTGCATTTACCTGCCTAAGTGCCTGGTGCAGAGCATGCACTGTGAGTACTTGGGTTTGCTGACTGGCCAGCATGACAGGTGATTGGCTGGCTTGCTAGGGCCAAACATTGGACATCTTGTATGCAGCCCTCCAAGTGCTGACAGGTACAACACACAAAACATGAGTGGTTATTGTGTTTACCACTATTTGGTCAACATTTCCAATATTGTTTCTAATGTCCTCCCATTTTGACATTTTCAAATAATTGAAGAGATTCAAATGGGCAGAAAGTAACAGTGAACTATTTGTAAGATTATTTAAAACAGAAATGGATGTTAATGTCATTTTTCTTCTTTATGTTTTACCATCAATCTGTAGTACAGTAAAAATCCAAAAGGCTTGGAATTCCAAAAGTAAATTTTGCTAAACATTTTTTTCAAGCAATAATGGGAAATGTTCTCAGTCAATAGTGATTGCTAACATTTATTGAGAGCTCAAACTGTGCCAGGTACTATGCTTTATAATGATTCACTTGTCTAATTGTCACAACAACCCAGCAAGATGGGTACCCTTAAACTCTTTTACATGTGAGAAAAGTGAGGCACAGACTGGCCTTATTGGAGATTATGGGAGTGACAGAGCTGAGCATTGATACTATACAGCCTGGCTGCAGTGCCCACACACTAAATCACTACACTAAGTTTTAAATTCCAGATAAGGTTTTTTCAAAGGGTGATCTGCAGACTTCTTGACCTCAGAATCACCAGTAATTCTTCTTAAAATGCAGATTCCTGAGCACCATTCCAGACCTATTGATCATTGTACCTGGAGGCAGATCCTAGAAATCTGAATTTTATTAAGGATTTCACATTATTCTTACACATATTAAAGTTTAATTACCATTTAACTAAATAATGCCTATTGTCAAACAGGCCAAGGGTCAGGAACCATTGGATGCTAGCTCCTGCCTGTTTCTTGCCCCCATGAGGACCACCAATAAGCTCCTCCTGAAATCTCAGCACCTCTAACTCCTGAAAACTTAGCCTGTACAGTCTCCAAGACCAATCCGAAGGATCCCTGGTTTAACTGAGGCAACAGCATCCAGTTGAAATCCTCCAGATTCTCTCAGACTTGGACTCCAAGGTTCACAAATGGTTTTCTGCTTTTTTCCTGAGACATTAATTACTAGCAGATTAACTTCCCTTACTTGTATGGTCTGGGGTGGTAGGGTGCTGCTCTTGTTCTGGCAAGATGCTCAGAGCTCTGTCCACAGTTTGCTGGCTTAGCTACTAAATCTTATGTGCCCCACATCTCCATTTCCACATTATTCTCTTGAAACTCTTCTCTGAGGATTCCAGGGCACATCTACTGGCTCATCTTTTCTGTTCACATGTCATACTGCATCTCTTGGCCTTTAACCTCGGGTTCCCTCTCTGCCACACTCCCAGCCCCCCCTGGCCCAGCATTGTCATAATGGTGACCATTTCTGACATGAATCATCACAAGAGATTTCCCATCTCAGGTACTGCCTGAGGAGGGACAAACTCCTACCAGATGTCTGTCACAGACTCACAGTTCCAGTCTGGAGAACCTCCCCAGAATCTCTATGCTTCCAGGGCTGGGTCTTGCTTTTCTTCCTCTTGAGTTTGCCCTCCCATCCAGGATTGTGGTCTTGTCCCTTAAGCTCATTTGAAATTCTGGCATTTGATTACCTCTCCACATTCACCTTTTGCTAGCTTTGACCTTCCATGACTAGCTGTAGACACTCTTTTAGTTGTCACAGAGGGGCTTGTTCTTTCTTGCTCCAGGATTATTCTTGCTCCAATGTGCTATTCCACTGGTCTGGAACATTCTTGGTCTTCCCCGTCTTTCACCTGCTAACTCCTTCTTAAGTTTCAGTTCTAATGTCCCTTTTTGCTTTAGCCCTCCTTGACCTCTCAATTCTTGATCAAATGTTGTGTGAAATACCCACTATTCTGTGCTTCCTCTATCATAGAACTCATCACATTGTAATGTAACTACCTTTTTACCTACACATAATCCTAGATTTTAGGCTTCATGATGACAAGACAGCTATCTTCCCATTTATACTCAGTGCAAAGTAGTTGTTGAGTGAGTGTTTACTATATAAGTGAATGAATGAATGAATGAATGATGCTTTTCTAGATGCTGGCTGAGTGCCTTTTTAAATCAGAGTACCTTCTGCTCTGACATGAATTGATGTCATGTTCTTTTCTCAGACCTACCCTCTTATAACAGTTTGCCTGACCTTCTCCATTTCAACACCAGTATTTATTGCTGCACTGTTTAGATACTGTATCTGGTCAGTGAGACTTCATTGAAGGAGCAACAGTTAGTTTTCTGGCCATAATGAATGTGTCTGTGTCCAGGGTCCACTTCCTCCCAACTTGCCCCTTCTTATTCCGGTTTATAACCTGTAATAAGCAATCTCCAAGATGGGCTGTCTCCAGTGATTCTCACCTCCAATTCTAGTTCACAACTGTGTAGCTCCGTTCCACACTGCATAGGCTGACTTATGTAACCTATAGGACATTGCAGAAATGATGGGGTATGACTTCCCAGACTAAGTCATAAAATATATTGTAGCTTCTGCCTCACTCTTTCTTGGCTTCCTCCTTCTGGGGGAATCCAGTTGCTATGTCATAAGGGCACTCAAGAAACCCTATGAATGACCTGAGGCCTCTTGCCAAGAGCCGGCATCAATTTGTTTTAAGTTGATAGGTTTGGAAGTTTGTTATGCAGCAATAGATAACAAATTAAATCTTTTACCTGGCCTCATTTCACTAGCAAAACCATTGAGACCACTCAGCCAACCATGAAAGCACAGTCTTAGAATGACAAATGTTGACATAGACATATGAAACCTAACTGAGAAGTTTAACAACATGGTGATTAAAGACAGCACTGTTAAAAAACAATGCCAAAGCCCAGGGACAGGAAAAGGGTTGCAAGTTTCTTGAATAGAAAGGAGATTGGGTGATTGGAGCAGGGATGGAGGATGAAGTTAGAGAAGTGAAAGGATCCAGGGGCTGCAGGGCTTGATAACTAATGGTAAGAAGTCTGTATTTTATTGTAAGGATGATGAGAAGGCACTGAAGGGCTTTAGCAAGGAGAGATGATTTGGTTTATGTTTTAAAATTAATATGCTGCTGCCATATGGAGAATGGGTTGGGGAGGGGAAGAACAGAAGGGAGAGCACTGGTTAAAAGGCTGATTGGTTGAAGATACTTGAAGAATATAAGCATGATCTCAGCAGGCATCAGCCTGAGACACAAAGACCAAGGGCTAATTAATGAGAGGATGGAATATTATCTATTCATGCTGTCTTCCTCAAATCCTGTGTAATTTCTATCATCTTAGCATATATATATATATATATCTTTGTATTTTCAACCTGAAATTTCTGTCTCATTGGAGAATGTCATATGTTTATTTTCTGGTGTGGTCACTTTATTTATAATCCAGATATAGACCAGAAATCGACAAAGAAACCATATAAGTAGATACTATATTGTAAGGAATTTGACCTCCAAAATAGAGGTTTGGCCTTTGTCCTGGCTTCTAGAGGTAACCTCTAAATCCTTGGAATTTCCCATGAAGTGTCTTTTATTATTCATGGTGGTCCAAAACCATGCCTGATAGTTTATATGCTACCAAGCTGACTTAGTGTGGGGGCTGGTCACAACCATGTGATTAGAGGGTTAAGGCTTTGAGCCACTGTCCTATCAAGCTGACCTCTGGGGAGGGGAGGGACACTGGAAATTTAGTTCAACCACTTGGGCATTGATTCAACCAAATGAAACCCCAGTAACAACTCTGGACACCAAAGCTCAGGTGAGCTTCCTGATTGGTAATACTTTTTTACTGATATGCTGGGAGGGTGATATGTTCTACCTCCATGTGGAGAGGATGCTAAGCTTGCATTTGAGACCCTCCCAGACTTTCCCCTATGCAGCTCTTCTGTTGGCTTTTTGTTATTAAAAACAAAAATATTAATTGGAAATACAGCCCTTTTCTGAGTTCTGCGAGTCATTCTAGCAAATTATTGAACCTGAGGGGATGGTGAGAACCGCCGAATTCGTAGTCCATTGGTCAGAAGTGAGGGTTGCCCTTGGAGTGCCCAAACTGTGGCTAGTGTCTGAAGTAAGATCAGTCTTGTGGGAACTGTTCTGTTAACCTGTGAATTTGACCTAACTCTGGATATTTAGAGTCCGAAGTGCTTTGCAGTTGGTGTCAGAAGTCACTGTGGAGACAAGCATTCTCACAGACATCGGGATGAAAAATTCTTCAACTTAACCACATCCTGTAGGATTTTTAAAGACTTAACTTATATTTCCTTTTAACCTTTTCTTCCTAGATTGAAAGTCCTAATATCTTTAGTCTGGCCTCACATGGATGCCCCTTTATTATGTCCTCCTGCCCATCTTTCTCTAGATTGACTGGTTGATATTCTTGAGCTGTATCTCTGGGCTTTGGCATGGGGAATGCTCTCTAACTGAAATGCTTTCCCCATCAGCACCTCACATGGCTGACTCATTTTCCTTCCTCCGATTTCAGTTTGACTCTCACCTTCTAGAAAGGCCTTCAACGAGAACTCATCAAAAGTGTTCTACACAAGTTATTCCTTATTTGATTATATGGTTGATTTCACTCAAAGCGTTTATCATTATCTGAAATTATCTTTTTCTTTTATTACTGGTGGTTATTGTCTATTTATCCAGGTACGTGCAAGTTTCCAGCCTGCCTGTTCATTGTTGCATTCCCGGCACTTAATGCAATGCCTGACATTTATTATTATTTGAATGATAAATAAATGAGACACAATAGACAACTGAATTGCTGTATATTTCAAGGAAAACTGCCGTAACCAACACCATTTTACAGACTCTTCCGTCCCTTCTTTCTCTCCTCTCCCCACCCCCAAACTCCCCTCTCTCTCTATTTCTCTCTGGCTTGAAATTATCTGAAGTTTCAGTTTTACACTTTGCTGTTCACAGAAAGTATGTGGCATAAATCTTGCATTTGCTCTTAGCTCCTGACTGAGAGACTGGTTGACCTGGACTAGCTCTGGCTTGCTGGCTGCCTCAGTTTCCCTTTCAGTAGTGAGCATGTACTCTATTTTGTAAAGATCTTTTAACAGATTTGGCTCAATGGTGTTTTCCTGTTGTGGAGTATTATTAGTGTGTGACAGAAAGTGCTGAGTGAGTGAAGGAAAGTGCCATGGTTGACAGCAATATAAATAGCAGTTTGGGGAACTGACACCCACAGGAGTGAGACTCAAGTCCAACCTGAGAACTAGATGTCTGCGCTTGCCAGGAACCATGAGGTTTCTGATAGCATTGCCCTGCAAACAATATTTACTGATTAACCAAACTGCAGGTTAACAAGACTCTGACTAAAATAAAATAAAACAAATCAACAAATAAAAATATTTTGTTAAATTGCTTTGTGTTAAATTTATTGTGATAAATTTTTATTGTGCTACTATTTTTGTGAAATTTTGTATATGCTTTTGTATTAAGATGAAGGAATCAATTTAATTTTCATTATTTTTAAAAGTGTGATTTTCACTCATATTTTACCATATATACGTATTACATGGGATAATTATTTTTTTACATAATGATGAATGATGTATTAAAATGAAAATCAAGGACTGAGAGAATGCCTATCTATTGTGGCAACTCAGAAATTTGAAAACTGAGAGAAAAAATAAAAAGAAAATAACTTTTTTTAAATGAACCTCTGTCTTCCAAAGACTTAGAAAAAGTTCCATAGACTTATTTAGTAGACATTACTTATGTAGAATAGAGTTTATTAATCAATTATTAATAATCAAAATTGAGGATATGTGTAAAATTGCATATCTACAATTCTGAAATTCAGTGGTCTGAAAACCGACCGAGTTTTTGTTTGTTTGTTTTTGTGACCAACTCATTTGGCAGTGAAATCTGACCTGAGCTGATGCAAGGCTGTTAATAAACTTTATCTCACTGAATGTGAAAGTCATACTGCAGAAATATTAATGTGTTTGATTTTGGGGTGCTGCCCCAGCTCCTCTCCTATTAGAAGTGCTATAAAAAATAGTATGTGCACTTCATTACTTTTAAAATAATCTGAAAAGTTTCAGTTCAGTAACACATGCAATTCCAAGGTTTCCAAATATGGGATTTAGAAACTGCAGTGTAAATAAATTTTTGAGTTGGAAGGCACCTAAGAGATAATATATTCCAACCTCTTCATTTTATGAATGAGGACTCAGTCCAGAGAAGTGCACGGACCTGCCAAAGGCCTCCCACTCGGTTAGTGGCAGAGATAGAAATAGACTCCAGTCCCCAGGTGCTCAGTCCCAGGCTCCTTCTACTCAACCCCTTTAATGGGCTGTTCCAGGTGGCTGGGGGTTCTAAACAAATGAATATACATAGGTGTGTACTCCCCTCAAGACACAGCTGCTTCCCTGTGGAGGTAGATGCAAAAATTTTTGAAAGCCAATGTCCTTCTCTTCTCAAATTGATTAACTATAACGTTATTCGACTAGTCAGCACAAAGATTGTCGTCATCAAAATCTTCCTTAGTTCCTGAAGTGCTACTCCAAATGCTTAAAAGCAAAGTTCTTGACCTTACCCTCCAGTTTAACTTCAACTTTTGATCACTTTCTATTTAAACCATGTCTGAATGTATATTCATTTTCAAGCAATCACCAGGAATTCACTGGGCTTTTCCTATGTGCTCAGGATTGTGGAAAAAAGGGGCTAAATCAATGGTTCTCAACCAGGGGTGATTTAGTCCCCAGGGAACTTTTGGCAATGTCCAGAGACAGATTTTATTGCCACAACTTGAGGCATGCTACTGGAATTTAGTCTGTGAAGGCCAGGGATGTGGCTAAACACCATCCCCCACAACAGGGAATTATCAGGCTCCAAAAGTCAGTAGTGCTAACATTGAGAAAACTGGAACTAAATATATACAATTATGCTTTTCTTCAAAGGCTATTATACTCTATGTGGAAACCTGACACCTAACATTCATGAAATTTGGAAGAATAATTAGATACAAATCTCAGTGGTCTAAAGGTTTGCAATCAGAAGACTGAAGTTCAAGCTTTCCTGCCAGGTTTTACCCCTGTGACCTTTGAAAAATCCTTTAAACATTTTGGGCCTCAGTTTCCTTATCTCTAAAAACAAGGCTCTTGATAACTAACCTACATATTTCACTGGGCTGCTGTTAGTATCAAATAGTGTTTATGAAAATACTTTGAGAACTGTAAAACATTATGTAATTATAAGGCAAAAGTACTACTATTTCTTTTTTTATAACACTGTTTTTTCGCTAATTATAAGGAGACATGTTGCCTATTTATCAGCCTAGCACTGAACTTGGTATAGAAGCATCCACTTCTATGTCACTGAGCAACATTATCATCCACTGGTGAACCAAGCCCAGTGTTTTGGTTTGCTAAAACTGCTGGAATGCAATATACCAGAAATTGATTGGCTTTTACAGTGGGGATTTATTAGTTTACAAATTTACAGTTCTAATGCTATGAAAATGTTACAATTAAGGCATCAATAAGATGATACCTGGACTCTGAAGAAAGGCTGCCAGCATTTCTTCTCTGTCACATGGGAAGGCACGTGGCCAGCATCTGCTGGTCTTATGTTCCTGGGTTCTGTTGCTTCCAGCTTCTGATTCTAGTGACTTTCACTGCGAATTGTGAATACTGCCACCATAAATCCCACCATGCAAATGTCCATTTGTGTCCCTCTTTTCAGTTCTCCCAACTATATACCCAATAACAGGGTTGCAGGACCATATGACTACCCCATGCTTAGTTTCCTGTGGAACCACCACACTGCCTTCCAGATGGGCTACACCATTTTACTTCCCCATCAATGGTGATTAGGTACATCCTTTTCTCCACATTTTCTCCAGCACTTGTATCCCTCTGTTTATTTTTTAGACAGTTTTATTCATACACCATACATTCCATCCTAAATAAACAATCAATGGTTCACTGCATAATCACATAGTTACGCATTCACCACCACTATCTATATGAGGACATTTCTATTTCTTGCACAAAGAAAGAGAAAGAGGAGAAAAGAGAAAAAAGAAAAAAGAAAAAAGAAAAGAAAAAGAAAAAAATGAGAACTGATATTTCTTCTCTTTCTTCAATTCAGCATCTGCAGGGTCCTTCTCCAGTCTATATCCTCCTCCAGAGTTTCAAACAATTTAGAATTGTCCTTCTTTCATTGAATCTTTGGAGAGGAGTTTTCAGTCACTGTTTATGTCACCGTGTTGATGACATCAACCCCTGGGCTTCATCTCTTAGATAGCATCTCCAAATGTCTTTCTGTCTGCATCTCCAAGTGTCTGGGTCTGTGTCAGCCCCTGAGCTCTCTTAAGGATTCCAGTAAACTAATCAAGACCCACCTTGAATGGGTGGGGTTGCACCTCCATGGAAATTATCTAGTCAAAAGATCTCACCCACAGTTGGATGGGTCACATCTTTATAGAAACAACCTAATCAAACAACCTAATCAAAAGGTCCTGCCATAATAAGACTGTACCCACAAGATTGGATTAAAAGAACAGGCTTTTGTGGACATAATAGATTCAAACCAGCACAGAAACAAACTAGCTAGATGTCATTTTACAAATTACAAGGAAATCTGGGCTTGCTTGTGTACTATAAACCCCTAACATGATATAATGAAGACTTCCTACTTGATCTTGATATCATTTCTTAGGGTCTCATATTTCACACTTATTAGCTTTATCTTATGGGTTTGCACTGATAGCACAATGTTAGAAGTTTCTTTTCTAGGTTTATATGGAGGATTACTCTGTAAAACCACATATCAGAATTAGACCTGCCTCTTTAACAGTTCCAAAAACTTTCCAGGAAAAACCTCTTTCTAATCCAAAAAAATCCCATCCTCTATTCTTTCTTCCATTGAGCTTTCTGCCATTGAGCTCCATCTAATGGCAATTCCTTGCTTTTCAACTGGGGTGGGGGCGGTGGGGAGGGATTCATGGTCTCCAGGTAAAGGGAACACTTTCCCAGGAGTTAAGGGAGCTGAGCTTGGGCTTTTCTCAGTAACAATAGTAAGCCTTGGGGTTTATCCTTTACTGCATCAGGATTTTACTAATTGGATTGATTTCAGTTCTGGGGACAGAGAAAGTCAAAGAAAGAAAAAGTGTCTTCTTACACTTAATCATATTGTGAAGCAACATAACCCCTGATATATGGCTTTGAGCCACATTCAGCAGTGGTTAGACCCATCCAGCTGTTCTAGATGTCAAGTCAGGTAAGGAAATAGCAGTCTTGAGACTGAAGGCTGCAGTTTAAGCCTCTGTAGCAGCCCTCTCTACTGCATTGCCCTATAATACTGAGGCAGTGGTGAAATGTGCAGAAAATGTACACAGCAGTGGGCATGTACCTCAAGATGGAAACAATGAGAATAAAGATATAATGCTTCAATGATCACTATGTGACACATAAGAGTGGAGAGACCCACAATATCTGTTTCGAGGGTGTCATTCAGTAGCAGCTAGATGCACGCTCTGCTGAGTCACTGGCCTTGGCAAGACGTGTTGGCCAGGACCTGGTAGGCAGGTGATAGAGGGAGAAAAGAAACTGCTCTTTAAACTAAACAGCAAGTCCTTTTTCATAAGACTCACTTTTCATTTTAGTCCAATGCCTTCCTTTCTGTATTTCGTTTATTTGAGCCATTCAGACAGTATTGTAAGTATATTTATTTATAAATGTCTTAATTGCAAATATATTAGTCTCCAGAGAGGAGACTGGCTCCTTCTTCCCTCCCACTTTCCCTCTGCTTCCCTACACACACACACACACACACACACACACACACACACACACACATGCACACACACACACACACACACCCCTACAGCTGCCTGGGGGAATATGTATGTCTACAGGTTGGAGAAATCAAAGAAGACAACAGCAAGAAAGGAGATAATACAGAAAAAATGAGCAGGACTCTATCAAGCTGCCCCACCCCCCTCCCCACAGGTCCCACGTCTGTGATTAAAGCCATCTGATTGTAGGAGGAACTAACCATGCACTCAGCATGAACTCAGGCTGCTATATGAGGTGGGCTTCTCCAGGGAACGTGCCAGCTCCCACCTTGTGCCTTTACACCAACTTGCTTAATTGGAAAGATTTTCTATCCTATGACTGAGCCGATAAATATTTCCGCAGAAAGGCTGAGAAAGGTGGGAACGGTACATCCGGAAACAGCTGTTTGAGTTCCAGAACCCCCATCAGAGCAGCTGGAGTTCCCTTTATTATCTCTTTGTTATTGAGATGAAGTTGCTCCCTATAGAGGATCCTGGCTTCTCAAAGGCATTGCATTTCAAGTGTCTTACTATATTTACCCACGGCCAGTGGGAGTGACTTTGCTTTCCTGTTAAAGGTGAATGGTTATTACAGTGCCCTGAACATAAAAGCCAGTCTAAGGGCTGGAGTGACTTTGAAAGAGAGACAGAAAATGCAGGAATAGATCTCCATTTCAATTCATTTGGAATCGCCCCTCTCCCCAAACCAAATGCTCCTTTGATATCTCCTCTGCTTTGGCTTTTGGCCATGATCTGTTTGCTAGTAAGGAAATTCTTGTCCTGGATCGTCTTCTCTTAGTAGAATGGCAGTGACTGTAAGGAAACTGGAAATTGGAGAAACAGAAGATGCCTTTTCTGTCCTCCTGTAATGATGACATTGTCTCTTCTGGGAGGGCCAGATTGTTGCCCAGGAGGAGTGTCATAGCATTGTGTGAACTGATCCTTCATTTATAACGTCACTTCTGTACCCCTCGACAGAGCACAGGCTCAAAAGGGACACATCTCATGCATGCCGCTCCACAACAACACCCACACTGTATCTTAGGTCTAACGGTGATAACAGTGGTTCATAATCCTCTTCCTTCCCTAAGCAGGGGAAGGTGTATTTCCTCAATTCTTCTCATTCATCCACCCACTGAGAAGATTTCAGATTGGTCTAGAAATAAAAAGCTCAGGATATGAGACATTTAAGCCCTGTCATTCCTCTGGCCCATGACTGCCACACTTCCAGCAGTGCTTGGGGTTACCTTGGCTGTGTGGGTCAGAAGCTCACTCAACTGCACGTAACAGAGACCAGTCCCAAGAATGGTTTAAATTCATAAGAGTCATTTCCCAGAAACCCTCAGTCTATATCATTGTCCACAATGGTATCCCTTTCCCGCCCCTAGCCCTAAGGAATTGAGGAAGTTTTAGGTGGGCACACTGTCACCTTGAACAAAATTAATAAGGAAGCAGGGGGATTAGATTTGGGGTAGGCAAATAGCAATGGCTGATATAGTTCTAGCACCTAACATGGTGCCTGGCACACAGTGAATATGCATATTTATCAAATGAGGCCCTAATATGTTAAGACAAGGCATGGTCAAAGTAGGAACAATTACCTTAAAAAAAGTCTTTTTCAGGTGTTACTCATGTGAACCACGCAAGCACTCCTGAGAAGATTTCCTGGATGTAAGAACAAAAGGCAAAGAATGGGTTTGATTCTTTTTCATTCTTACCCAGAAAGAGAGAGACAGCAGAATAAGGTCCTTAACATGTTTCTAGACATCCTTATAATAATATAGCTCCTCAGAATTGCAAGGACTTTGATGTCAGCTCTTGCCTGAACCATTTTTATGAATTCTAAGGACAATGGCATCATGCTAAAGATCTGAGACTGTTTCTGTTGCTTTATAGGAAATCATCCAAAAGGTGTATCATGTACTATCATTGTCTTTGGATGGTCTTTATTATTTAGTGCCTCAATCATAGATGAGTTTGCATAAAACAGAGCTCTCCAATGGTGTCTTTAACTTCAATGGAGCATTAAGAATTCAATCCAGCAGGAATTTACAGAGCACCAACTATATTTCTGAGACTGGAATACAGAGAGGAACCATAGACTATTTCTCTCCTCAAGTTTATAATCCATTGTAAGAGACATCTCTTTGATAGAGAAAGTTGGAAGTCACAGGCAACTTGTAGACTGGGAAGTGCCACTTGGCTCCTAACCAAGGTGTTCCAGTTTGCTAATGCTGCCTTTTTGCAAAACACCAGAAATGGGTTGGTTTTTATAAAGGGGGTTTATTTGGTTACAAAGTTACAGTCTTAAGGCCATAAAGTGTTCAAGGTAAGGCATCAACAATAAGGTACCTTCACTGGAGAAAGGCCATTGGCATCTGGAAAACCTCTGTTAGCTGGGAAGGCACGTGGCTGGTGTCTGTTTGCTTTCAGGTTGCATTTCAAAATGGCGTTCTCCAAAATGTCTGCATCAGCTTCCAATGACAGTTTTCAAAATATCTCTCTTTGCTGTAGCAAGCTGGCTCCTTCCGTCTGAGCTTCCTTATATAGTGCTCTAGTAAACCAATCAAGGCCCACACTGAATGGGTGGGGCCACACCTCCATGAAAATTATCCAATCAGAGTTATCACCCACAGTTGGGTGGGTTACATCTCCATGGAAACAACCTAATCCAAATGTTCCAACTTAATCAACACTAATATGTCTGCCCCCACAAGACTGCATCAAAGAACATGGCTTTTTCTGGGGGACATAATATATACAAACCGGTACAAAAGGATTCTCAGATTATAGTTCTGCCTAAATGATTTCAAAATATTTGAATGGCTATTTAAAAATTATAGGAATCATCTAGCTATTTTGTGTAGTAATGAAAAATACCTATATGTTTATAGAATTCAAATTCAGAAAGTTGAAAAGGAGTTATGTAAAAAAGCTATGTGACAAAAATCTTCAGAGTGCCCCTGCTTCAAGGAAACAGCTCCTTAGTGGATTGCTTGAGAAACCAGTTTTATCCACCTCCCACCTCCACTCTCACCCCTTTTGCCCACTATCATCAGGTGAGCAAAAGAGACTTA
This sequence comes from Choloepus didactylus, assembly GCF_015220235.1. Lineage (NCBI taxonomy): Eukaryota > Metazoa > Chordata > Mammalia > Pilosa > Megalonychidae > Choloepus > Choloepus didactylus. The sequence continues at coordinate 108,702,071 of NC_051309.1, read as the reverse complement.
AGCTCGGAAGTCACATGGAGGTTGTTACTCAGGACCTGAATACCAAAAATGCAGTCAATCAAAGCAAGACATATGGTTGTAGATGACTGACTAAATTGGAACTTAAAACGATGCCCTTGCTGCTATGGCACTCTGTGTACACCAATTAGATCAATTAGATATATAATTCCTTCCTAGATACTTTAATGCACATGTTTCAAAGAACAGACTTCACTGTTTTTTAAACCTCCATTAGCTTGAATGCCTCCAGGTTTTTGTTTTTTATCTTTCAGAGCTACAGTGTGTGTTCCAAATGAGAGAAGCATCAGAATCCAGCATGTTTTTTTCTTGAGCAGATGTGCTTCCTCTGTCTTACAGCATATTTGCTGTGGTGTTACTTTGTTTTATTTCTGGTTGCAACCAAGCATGGCAAGGTTGTCTATTGTATTGTGCATTTAATTTTAATTTTATTTTCTCTTTTGCTCTGATCCTGATTTTTCAAGGGAAATTAACCCACTAGCAGGACTGATTTTTGGTGCTTCTATGAGTGTAGCTCACACTTTCCTCTGGGAATGTAGGAAATAGAGTAGCCTCAGTATCTCTCAAAATCGGTAAGGCATTTGCAGGTAACCCATGCCTGTTATCAGACAGTTAGGAGGAAAGGGCCGCACGATGTAATGGGGTGAGACTGTAGGCTTGACATTTTAACTGTAATCACTGGAACGTCCTGCTCTCCTTTAACTTGGTGCTTTAGCAGAAACAAATCCATCATAGGACATGACAGACCCGGACAGCAGCCTCCCTGGCCCACTTAGTAGTTCCCTGCGTGAAGGACTTCCCTGTGTGGCCATTAATGAGCCGGAGCATGTCAGCACCTAACGATCCCTAACTGTCCCCAGAGGCCAAGATGTAATCACAGATGGGGAATGGGAATCCTTTACGACAGCCGTTTCTCCTACGAGGCATTTGTCGTACTTGTTCCGCCACATTTTACGAGAGTAAAGTGTTGCTTTTCATGGAAAGTGTAGGAAAAACTTATTTCCTTGTTTGTTGAAATTAGGAAGCAGGAGTTTATGAAAAAACAGAAACCTTCCAAATGAGTGATTTTGAGACTTATGTACCTCAAAAATAAGGCAATTTCAGTCAATGCTGTTAGAAACCTACCAATTCTGAGACATTCAAATATTTGCTTGCTACAGAGATCTCTTGAACAGAAACACTTTGCATGATGTCTTCTTATTTATGTAAGAGAATCAGTAATAGAGTTGATCAAACAAAAATCAGAACTGATTAGCAGATTGTACGTAGTATGTTGGTAATTCTATCTCAAGTTAATTGCTTATTTAAATGAAGTTGTTAGGTTTAGGAGGTACTAGCAAGCAAAATATATTCACAAGGTACATGCATTTATTGAGGCATACTACATTCCAGGCACCGGACTAATGTTTTAATATACATTATTTCATATACTTCTTACAACTCAAAATGTTATATTATTAGAATCTCTATTTCACAGATGAAGAAACCAGGGCTAAAAAGTTAAGTAACTTTCCCAAAGCTATAAAGAATGAGTTGCTGAAACTGGGTCTTTACATGCATAAGTATTATGCTTTTCAGCGATTTATCTAAGGTCCCAGAGCTGGTTGGCAGCAAATGCAGGCCTTCTAGTTCCTGGTGAAACCAGTTTGGATGCAGCCGCTAGAGATTCCATCAAGGACACACCACCATTTTTGGTGACTCAGCACTTTGCCTCTATTGCTGACTCCTCCTGCTGCCACTGAAAACACTCTGTTAGCCTTGTGGCCTCCAGGCTTCTGTTTACTGCCTTATTTCTACATCATTCAGGTTCTGTTGTTCGCCATTAGCTGTGTCCAACTCTGAGTTAAACTTCCTGAGAGAGAGGATCTGAATGGGTTTGTAATCTGCATGAAGTGCCTAGTGAGCATAATCATTGTTCATTGTTTTGGCTCTGGCTGGGTCCTAAGCCATTGGCTCAAGGGCCAGTCCTTGGACTAATGAACTGTGCTCACGGTTACATGGTCCTGTGGTGTAAAGCAAGGCGATGTTTGCATTAGGGATCATTTTATTCGAAAGGGTCTGTGGATATGGCTTCCCTTAGTACTCATTCTGAAAGTTAGTAAATTGCAATACCCTAACACAAGGACTGTGTCCAAAAAGGACATTTGATCCTTAATGAAAAGATATGTTTAATTGATGTTTTTTACATGTGAAGCCCACATGACAAATCACCCTATGTATTCTCCTCTACTTTTCTTGTTTCCAGAAGCTCTCTTTTCCCTGGATAGTTGGAAGAAAGAGAAGCTTTGAGTAAGTGCTCAATCTGATTTGTTAAATTTTTATTCCTGTCATGTTGTTACTGGGCTTCCCAGAACAGAAAGTCGCAAATCAGATTCCAAATAAACAATGAGACATTCCCCCACCTCACTGAAAGTTCCCTTGCATATGAAGCAGCTCAACAAATGATTTATAAATTGTTATTCATTTATAATTCTATAAACTGCTTTATTCTCAAAAGAATTTGACACAAAAAGGCAACTTTCAACTCTGTATTTCATAAATATCTTCAGGGATATTTAATTAATCTTAAATTACTTATATTCATTCATTCATCATGTATTTCTCATACTTACTCAACTCAGTACCTTTCAGGCATTGTAGGACTATTGATTTTGTATGGATAGTCTGATTTCCAAAGCAAAATTTTTGTGCCCAAATCCCCAAATCACTTCACTCTAGATACTTCAGTAGATGAGTGCTCTGAGAAAGAAACATGATTTCAGTATCAAAAGATCACTAAGTGCAAGAACAATGGTTTTAGTCTCCATTACCGTGGCAATGAGAATCCATGGACGTGAGAGCTCCTGGTTTGTGGCACACACACCTGATCCAGATTACTAAACAGCTGAGTTCCAGAGGCAAAGAAAAGTCACTGGTTCCTGTCTTAATCTCAGAATATGCCTTAAAAACAATTTCATGCCTTTAATTTTGACTCTATAGTCACTAAACAAATCTCTGGTCATTTTTCCAAATAGTTTTTCTAATGGAGAAGACAATTTGCAAGCCCGTTGACACAAGTTTTTAATCTTCTTGACAGTAGTATTTCTCATTATGAAGTAATAACTAGCATTCTAGTGTTCAAATTCATGTATCTTGGGTATGATTTGCTTGTCCCAAGATGTGCTTAAATCAGTAGGAAAGTAATTTCATCAGCTTACAGGTCTTCTGTGGCCAGAGATGGGACCATCAAGAGTGAAGTGGACATTCCTTCCAAGTCCCTCTGGGGTACTGAGCCTACATACTAGAGCATGTAGCAAATGTGACTGACAGCAGTCAGCCTCTCATTTCTGAAATCATCTGGTATCGTGCATTTATCCACCCCAGGCCCAGCCAGAGAAGACCTAGAAGTGGGCTGAGGTACTTTGCTATGATAACAAAGATGTGTCTCACACTCGATTAGAAGCATGAGACGGGTAAGGAATATGTGTGTCTTAGACCTGATGGCAGTGGGAGGTGAGAAAGCTGGGAGGGATGACCAGGATTTGGGGAAAGGGAGTTTCATTTTCAAAAGCCAAAATCCAGGGTTTGGGTTCAGAAAACCAGCCAGGAAAAACTCTGCTTCATCTAGTACCAGGGGCTGAGAAAGAAACTCTAACAGTCCTGGGCAGTTAAGAAGGGAACCAGACTTGCTGTTTCCACTCTGTACCACTAGACACTCTCTACAAGCTGTGGTCCTATTTCAAGATTTGTCTCATGAATTAAATCCAGTCCTCCATCCTTTTTGAGTCTTGCTTTGGGGGTAGGAAACAGAGTATCACTGAGGGCCACTGCCACGTTCACAGAGCTGCAGCTTATATAAGTTCTCATTTGGTTACTGCTCAGTGATGGCAAAAGTAACCACAGACAATATTTGGGATTTTTCAAGCTTCTCATCAGCAGCTGAATGACCATAACCAGATATATGGGCATATCTGTAGGGAAAATGCCAAGTTGCTTGAGGTAAATTCCTCTGTGTTCTTTGTCTTCCTTTCACCTTTTTGCATTGCCTTTGCCTCTTTCCAGCACCCTGAGCTAGGGTGGCCTCTGTAATAAGCACACCCCTTAGTCACATACTGCACCCTTCACCCCATCACCACAGTCACAAATGTATGGAAACGACTTCTTCAGTTCTTAGTTCATCTGAGACAGGATTATAGTCCTTGAATGTAGCATAGAATTAGATGGTGTAGAAAGCATTGATTTTCTTCACTTAGTATGTCTGGTGGTTTGAAGCTATACGTACCTCAGAAAAACATGTTCTGAAAGCTAATCCATTCCTGTGGGGGTAAATCCTTTGTAAGTAGGACCTTTTGATGAGGCTACTTCAGTTAAAGTGTGACCCACCTCATTCAGGATGGGTCTTAATCCTTTTACTGAATTCCTTTATAAACGGAATGCAGGGGCTGGGTTGGGGGGAGAAAGTCACAGAAGCAAGAAGCTGAAATCAACAAAACTCAGAAGAGAAGGGAGACACCAGCTTTATGCCATGGAGCCAAGGATCACCAGCAGCTGGTCTTTGGAAAGAAAGCATCACCTTGATGATGCTTTAATTTGGACCTATTCTTGGCCTCAAACTGCAAGCTAATAATTCCCATTGTTTAAGCCAACCCATTTCATGGTATCTGCTTTAAGCAGCCTAGGGAACTAAAACATCAGAACTAAACCTAATCAGATATATCATACACCCTACCTTGATCCAGCCCTCTCTGTGGTTGCTAAATCAAGTAACCTAACTTAGGTAGATGTGGATGAGCACTGCTAAAAAAAATGGTAGCAGCAGCATCCAAAAGTGATTCCAAATCTGTATCTGTAAGTCTGGGTCCCGAAGGCATGTTTCCTGTTCCCAGGCTGCTCATTCACTGTGTCGTCAGTCCCATCCTGTTCACTGGCCCCCCGGAAAGGAAGATGTTTCCCAGTGTGTCCTCAGGTTTTACTTCTTGAGCCATCACCACCTTCATTGACTCCATTTGTGGGAGGGCTGTATGACATTGAGTCCATAGATTCTGTGCCTTTAGCCCTGATAAATTTCTGTCCAACTCATGTATCAACTAGCTAGTGAGATACTAAGGTTCATTTCACCCTTCCAATAAGCTTAGCTTCCTCACCCACCATTCCAAGTTAGCACCAGGGCCTAATCTCATTATTTACCTGTCTTTAATAACAGATTCCATCTATTCTGACTTTAAATCTCTTTCTGTTAGTTACCTCTAACTATAAGAAACAGAATCTTTGTCTTCTTTTAGAAAGTTTTATTCCCATTTGGGTATCCTACTAAGTTCTCATTTCCTCTCTATAAACCTTAGATCATCTTTCATAACAGAGGGTCTTGATGAGTAAGCAACCCGCTGTTATTAGTGCCACTCCTTGCCTCAGGTTCTGCTGGAACTCATCCCTTAGGAAGCTCTACAATGTCATTTTCTAGAATCTTATACCACCACTGTTTTATAACAGCAAAACTATTTTACACTGACTATAAATATGACAGATTTGGTTTCAACCAAGAGAAAGTAATTGACAAATTTAAAGTGTCAGTTACCCCCTAAGATTCAGAGTGGAAGGAACCCCAAATCTCTCTTTTAGAAGTGATGTACTTATCCCACAAAGCATACCAGTGTGCCTCAATAGGATCTTTTCTAAATTATTTGCAGTCCTGAAACTGTAGCTTAAATATTTCAATTCAAATCATCATACCATGATTAAGGGAAAGTAAGAAGTTATTTTAGAATAGATCCAATGCTACATTAGATCTCTGGCTCCTTTTTATTGTTTGCAGTGTTGGTATGATTTAGACACTCAAAATCATTACATGAAAAGAACTTTGATTTACCTGTAATCATAGTCTAGACTTCTGAGGTTTGTCTTCTCTGGTTTGAAAATTTATTTCTATGGTTTCTTACAATTTTATGATTCTTTTTAACAAATAATATTCTGTATTGGGTACATTCTCTTTTTAAGATTAGAAGATCCATATTTGATGAGTCAACATAGCCAGGTGGCTAGTAAGAAGTGATTCTGTGCTCATCAGTATTGGCTGTAACAAGTATTCATGTCAAAGGGTAGCTCTGAGCATTTATACAGACACAATATTAATCAAAGGAAATGTGTAGCATGCCTTCTAATGATAAATCACATGAATAATTCCCTGACTTCCGTTTCAACAAATTGTAGCTGCTTGGCAATGCAAGAATACATATATGTAAACACACACATGTGTGTTATGGGTACAAGTCCTTGGTCAGTAATATGCATGTAAATATTTTCTCCCAGTCAGTGGTTTGCCTTTTCATTTTCGTAATAGTGTCTGTTTCAGTTTCCTAGGCTGCTCAAGCAAATACCATGCAAAGGGATGACTTAAACGTTGGGAATTTATTAGCTCATGGTTTTGAGGCTAAGATAGAAGTCCAAATCAAGGCATCATCAAGGCAATGCTTTCTCCCTGAAGACTGTGGTGTTCTGGGGTTGCCTACTAGCCATCCTTGGTCCTTAACTTGTCACACGGGAAGGTATATGGCAGCGTCTCCTGGTCTCTCCCTTCTCTTTTGGGTTCTGTTGGGGTCCAGCTTCTGACTGCTCCCTCTGTAACTTTCTCTCTGTCTGTGTCTGAATTTCATTTTGCTTATAAAGGACTCCAGTAATAGGATTAAGATCCATCCTGATTGAGGTGGCTCGTACATTAACTAAAGTAACCTCATCAAAAGTTCCTACTTACAATGGGTGCACTTAGAGAGGAATGGATTAAATTTAAGACATGTTTTTCTGGGGTACATACAGCTTCAAACCACCTCAGTATCTTTAGATGATCAGAAGTTTTAAACATTTTTGAAGTTCTAATTTATTTATAGTTACGTAATTAATTTGTGTCACCTGTAAGAAATCTTTCCCTATGTTTCCCAATGTTGCAAAAGTGTTCTCCTATGTTTTCTTCTAGAACCTTTATAATTTTAGCTTTTACCTTTAAGTCTATAAGCCATCTTGAATTGATTTTTTCTTTTAAGGTATGAGGTAGAAGTTGAAGTTCTTTTTTTTTTCCCCATTATTGATTCTCATTTGTACAGCTCCATTTGTTTAAAAGACTTTAACTATTGAATTGCCTTTGGTGCCTTTGTAGAAAGTCAATTGACCCTATCTGCATGTATAGGTCTATTTCCCACTCTCTAATGTGTTCCTTCAATTCTTTGCTTGGACTTATGACAATTCCATATCATCTTGATAACTATATCTTTATACATCTTAAAATCAGCTCATGTGAATCCTCCAAATTTTTTAGAACAAAATTGTCCATTTTTGCAAATAGTCTCAGTATTTTGATTAGGAATGTGTTTAATAATGTATTGATCAATTGGAGAATGTGGCATAATAATATTGTGTCTGTGATTCATGAACTTTCTATATCTCTCTATTATTTAGACCTCCTTTGATTTCTTTCAGCAATGTTTATAGTTTTCAGTGTAGAGGTCTTGGATGTCTTTTATTAAATTTATTCTGAAATATTTTATGTATTTGCTGCTATGTTTTAAAAAAGTTTATTTCCCAATTGTTTGCTGCTAGTATATGAAAATAAAATAGACTTTTTGGTTACTGACTTTGTATCCTATGACCTTTATAAATTCACTTATTAGTTGCAGTAGGGTTTTTTTTTTTAATCAATCCTTTAGGAATTTCTATGTTAACAGTCATGTCATATGAAAATAAAGATCATTTTACTTCTTTCTTTCCAGTCTTTAGGTTATTTTATTTACTTTGTCTCATTATACAGTTTCTCAACCTTGGTACTACTAATAGTTTGGGCCAGATAATTCTTTGTTGTAGGGGGTTGTCCTGTGCATTGTAGAATGTTTGGCAGCATCCCTGGCCTCTGCACACTAGAAGCCTGTAGCAAATCATCCTGTCCCCCAAGGTGTGACAACCAAAAATATTTCCAGACATTGCAAACTGTCTCCTGGATGGGGGTGGGGAGAATAAAATCACCCTGTTGAGAACCACTGCCTTATTGCTAGAACCTCCAATGCTGAAGAGAGGTGGTGAGAACTTAGGGTGAAAGCATTCAGACTTTTGACATTATGATGTTAGCTGTAAGTCTTTTTTGTAGATGATTTTTATCAGATTGAGGAAATTTAATTCTATTTCTGTTTAACAGTATTTTGTTATGAATGGTTGTTTGTATTTTCAAATGCTTTTTCTGCATCTGATAAGATGATCATATGGGTTTTTTCTTGTATTCTGTTATTGTGATGAAATGCATTGATTGATTTTTGAGTATTAAACCAACCTCATGTTCCACATGCTCAGGTTATATTATTCTTTTTATATACTGGTGGATTGAATTTGAAAATATTTTGTTTAGGATTTTTGCATAAATATTTTTGAGAAATACTGGTCTTGTTTCCTTTGCTTGCAATATTTGTGTCAGGTTTTAGAATTAGGATATGCTGTCCTCATAAAATGAGTTTGGAAGCAGAACAATTTTCAATAAAATTCTCTATTTTCTGATAGAATTTATGTAAGATTGGTATTATTTTTTCTTAATTTTAAAGAGAATTCACCAGCGAAACTATTTAGACCATGAATTTTTTTTTGCATGTGGGAACGGTTTTCATTATAAATTCAATTTCTTTAATAAATGTATTGTTAAGATTTTCTGTTTCTATTTGTGTCAATTTTGGTAAGCTATGTTTTTATGGAAATTTGTCCACTTCTTCTAAGTTATATGATTATTAAATTGGTTCTTAATTAGATCTATCTCATTTAATTTTGGTATATCACATCTATTTAATTATCTATCTATCTTTCCAAAAATAAAACAACTCTAAAATTAATTTCTAAAGCAAACTAGGAAATGGTTCTCCATTCCTTTTAAAGGAAATATACAATTCGAACAGGAAGTTAAGCAACTATAGATTCTTCAGGTCAATGTCTGTGGAGATAAGGCCTATATTATACAAACCCCAAAGTGTGATTCAAGGGAGTATAAAATCAGTATCAAATGAATGATTTAAACAAAGTGTTATGTGCATTCATAGCTATAGAAGCTATAAGGTAGCTGAAAATGAAGGCAGGGGAAAAAAAATACATGAGTGCGAGAGACAGAAGAAGAGAAACTTGGAGGCAAAGAGACATGAAGAGTATTTAAGAAATAGTAACTGAGCCAGTTTGATGGAAGCAGAAGTGTTCAAGACCAGGGATTGTAGTTATCTAAGGGATTGCATTTTGGGGGAAGTTTGTAAAGATACCGAAATGCCAAAATTAAGAAGTTTGGATTTTCTTCTTTCAGTCACTGGTTTTCAATCTATGCCCCACTCTTATTTTTTTCAAATATCAGAGCAGAACCTTTTCTTCAGATCAATCTTACATGGAAGACGAGTATAGAAAACAGACGGAAGCAGAGTACTTCATTAAGTTGTGCGCTGGGAGGAGGAACTCTGGAACCTGTCACATGATCCTTCCCTTGAGGAGGTTCCTGAGGCCCCTCTGTGGCACCCCTTAGGGTTCTTTGAAGCAGAGATACAAACTGTAACTTTGGGTATCTGGGAAGTCATCAACTGATTTTTGAACTGAGAAGTCAAGCCTTTTATTAGCTGTAAGCACTGGGGACAATATTGAACCTCTCTGAGGCTCATTTGCTCCTTTGTGACATAATACCTTTCAGACAGGACATTATGATACCGTAATATTAACTTCCAGAGAGATTGCAGCGAAGAGAAGCAAAGTACTTGGCACAGTGCTCAGTCTGTAGACATTCAAATAAGCGCAATCCAAAGTTAGTGATCATGAAGATGATACTAGAAACACAGGGTGTCACCGGACATCACCTTCCAAATTCCCAAATGCATTATGAGATCTGTATTTGAGATTGGATTCTTGAGTGGCTCTAATACCAGATTCCAAAGATCCCTGACACTCTGTAGCCACCATAATGAGTTGGCACCTCCTTACCTGTGTACTGTGTGCTAGCCTTGGATATCTAGAGAACATGGAATTCTTCGAGGCTCTTCTGAGTCTGGAGATAATCTAGGTTTGAGGCAAAAGCTCTGTGGTGGCTCCAGATTTCCCTGGCAACCTCCATGCAGAAGTCCTCCTTTGGTGTGAATCTGGACTAGACAAGGACAAAGCAAGGAGCTCCCACTTTTCTACACTCAGCATGGCACAACCCTATGTGTTTTCTACTCTAGAGGGTTCTCTGCAGTCAGACCCCTCTGCTCCAACTCTGGAGCTCTGGGGAAAAAACAGCTTTACCCTTAAAATTCCCCATTTTATAGACAAAATATATTTCACATTCCACATTTTATGGACAGATGAAGTCATTCACCATTCACTAATTTACTCATTAATTCAACAAGCAGGTATTGAATGCCCAATATGTGGCAAACTCTGGGTTAGGTAGGTTAGGTAGGCACTGAAAATACACTGACAGAACAGGCTGCAAACTAAACATCATTTAAATGCTAGTGATAGATATCACACACTCAAAGGGCATCCAGTGTGGAAAGTCAAAGCTGACTTCTAAATGTGCTTGTTTCTTTCCAAGGTGGCTTATGTGGCACTGCCAAAGCCATCTGCTCTGGAGCAGAAAGACTACTTAATAGGCAAGAGCAGCTGCCACTCTAGGCTTCAATGTGCTCTTTCGGTTCCCGCCAGGATGACCTGGTGTGACCACCCTTTCTAGGTAAAAAGGATTCTGTCTCCATTTGACAATAAATCCTCAACCTGAGAAAAGAGAGGTCATGTCAACTGGGCTGACTTTAAGTCACAGGGGATAGAATTTTTACGACAGTACTACCAAGCAAAGGCCAGCATGTCAATGACTCAGGTGAGCCAGGTTGGTTTGGTTTAGGATCTGATGTTTCATTATCAATGTTTCAGCACCAAGGATGTGAAGGACAATATTTCTGAAATACTAATGTATGTTAATTTTTTTCCTGATATTTTGAGTCTCGTTAAAGCAAAGTGGCTTATCCCTAGCCAGGCGGTGCAGCCAGGGGCAGAGGTAGAGTTGGGCTGGGGAAGAGGGGCAAATGAAATCTGTTGAGATCAAGGTTTTCCACTCTTACAAAATGAGGACTTGAAATAAAAATTAATTTTGCTACAGAAAAACAAATTTTAATCTCTCTTCTGCACATGTGACTTTGTGAGATGGGAGTTATAATTGGATACTTTTTGGGCATTTGGTCTGAAATTAAAGCATCCTAATGCTAACTGCTCAATAGTGCACAACTTTATCAAATTGCTAAATAATGAAAGCAAATATAAGGTCATTGTAAGAAATGTGGAAGATGCAGAAATGCCTAAAGAAAGAGACAAAAAGATTTGTTTGTAACGTTTGTGTGCATTTCCTTCCAGTATATTTTCCGAGCATTTACAAAAATGTTTCATTGAAATTATATTTAGAAAAATATTTAGAAAATAAAGTGAGAAAACCCCAAAATACTAAGCCTATAATTCTAACTAACCAGAGATAATTAATATTAATATAGTTATCCCTGAAAACAAGAGCAAATATCTTACCTCTTAAGGTCTCATTTTCCTTATCTGTAAAATGGATATAACAGTAACTTCCTTGTGGAGCTGTTATGAGATATTTTATGTAAATGTAAAATGTTTTTCACAGTGTCTGTCATGTCATAAGCATTCAGTAAATATTTTTAATTGAATACATATTTTAAACAAAGCAGTATCGACCTCTACAAATTGTTCCATTACCTGCTTTTTAAAAACCTGAGTAATGTATCAGTATCATTTTTCCATGTTGATAAACCTAAATCTACAATGTAATTTGAATGCCTATAGTGTTTCTTTCTGCAACTATATCATATGTATGAGACATTTAGGTTGCAAATATTCTATCGTGTGTATATACTGTAATTGATTTGGCACTTTATGTTGTCTGTAGTTACAATTTGGTATGATCCTGCTGCCTAAGGAAATTAGATCATGTTAATTGCAATAAAATATATTTATCAGACTCTTTCAACTCTCTTTTGCTGGACTTTCAGTTCTCCTCAAAGATTCCTCCACTCATGTCTAAGAGTCCCCAAGAGATTCATCCATTCATTAAATCAACAAGTATTGTTGTACAGGCACTACACTGAGAAAAAATAGACAAACCTGCTGTTCTCTTGGCATTTCCATTTTACTTGGGGAAACGAGACATAAATCAAATAATCACCCAGGTAAATCACAAACTTTGTTAAGGGTTATATAGAAAAAGTAGAGAGTGTTTTGAGAACAAATGACAAAGGAATCAGATCTTGACTGAGTCTTATGGAAGGGTCTCTGAGGAAGTATCTGTTTGAGATGAGATCTGAAGTGAGAAGTTCACTAGGTATGGGGGAAGGTGTTCAGAGAAAATGAGGAAAAGTAAGAGCAGGCAGAGGCATGGCAGGAGGGAGCAGGGAGAGCTTGAGGACTGGAGAAAGCCCAAGGGGCTGTGAGTGAAGTTGGCAGATAACCCGGAAACAGCACCACAAAGCTGTGGGGGAAGGGTACTTTGCGTGTTTGAGGAACATCAAGGAGTCCAGAGTTGCTGGGATGGAGTTATCGAGAAAGGGAAATGGTAAGTTTCAACATCACTGGGAGATTTTGGTGAAAATAGAACTTTCCAGTTTTTGTCATCCCTTTCTCCTTTGGACACAGACTTGCAGGTGGAATGGAGGTCAAACCTGGGTGACTGACACCCTTCACTCAGAGGTGTCCCAACAACTGAGGTGCTGCTATTGGACTAAGCCTGAGTGCTGAGTTTCTTCCTTGGGAATATATTTTTTCCTGAAGTTCTTTGGTCAAATAGACCCTGCAGCAGTGATTCTCAATGGGGAGTAAGAACCCCAGGGGACATATGAAATATCTAGAGATAATTTTGTTTGTCAAAACTTGGGGGGTGCTACTAACACCAATGGACAGTTGCCATGGTGCTTTTAAACAATCTTCAATGCACAGCACAGCCCCCTCCCCATGCCCACCCCTAAACAGAATTATCCCACCCAAAATGTCAATAGTGCCAAGGTTAAGAAACTCTGCCCTAAATTGCAGCATCTGGGTAACGAATTGGGCCAAAGCTGTAATCCTTTACAACATAACTTTTCAATAATAATGATATTATAGCAGCCGTATTGCATACATCATTTTTTTGAACTCTTTTAACCTCAAGAAATATCTTATTTTTCTTCTCCCTTCTTCTTCTCTCCATATCTGTGCCTGGGGGAAGAGGACTAGGGAGCTTATGTGAAAAGTGTCGCTTAATTTCCTACCTCTTACAGCACAATTTCCAAAGCCCTTTCAAGTACTGCCAATTGCTTGTTTTATTTATGTGAGTTGCACCATTACTTTATGAGATCAAGTCAACTCAATCAGTCTTCAATGACTGCCTACCACATGCACAGAACTCCCCAGCCTCTAAAAATCCAGCACAGTGCCTGACATTACATATATAAGGCCTGGGCCCATGGGGATGGACACATACATTACCTAATTTGGCTCTTATATTAGCCCTATAATGGAGGGAACTATATACATCGTTTTACACGGGAGAAAATAGAAGCTCAGAGAGTTGAGTCGTCTGCCCAGGTCATATAGCTAGTATGCAGTAAATTGTCTTAGTTTCCTGGCTGCTACGATAAATATCTCACAATGGATTGGCTTAAACAATGGGGATTTATTGTCTAATGTTTTCAGAAGTGGAAAGGCTTGCTTCTTTCTGGGGTCACTAGCGTTCTGACTGCTGTCTGGTAATACTTGGGGTTCCTTGGCTTTCCCATCACATGACAATGTCCTTTCCTTTTTCTTCCAGGTTCTGTTGACTTCAACTTCTGCTTCCCCACCAGGCTTTCTCTTCAAAAGGCTTCCAGTAATATGATTAAAGTCCATTCTATTGGGTCAAACCTTAACTAAAAATAACATCTTCAAAAAGTCCTATTTACAGTGAGTTCACACTTACAGGAATGGATTTAGATTAAGAAAATGTTTTCCTGGGGTGCATAATTCAAACTACCACATAGAGTTAGGATTTGAACCCGTTATGGTCTGACTCCAAGACCAAAGACCTTTCCTGGACACTGTCACTTGCTCCCTGTTGGGGGAACTGGGAACCAGGACTCTTTTTCTTCCATTAAGAACAGTGTTCCAGTTGGGTCTTTCAATTTGGAAGGCTCCATTATACTCACTCCCAGCTTCCCCCCAAATCAATAATCATAGTCCTGAATGAAGGGAAGATTATTAATCAACTGAATAAGGAGCCCTCATAATGACTTGACTCCGGCAACACCAGAAAGCTTCTGTGAGGCTTCATAAACAGCAACTTCTACTTACTTGGCTCCTTCACTGAGATGATAAAAACTAGCAGAGATCAGTCAGGAATAATAACGTTGGGGAAAATTTCCTGATGTTACACAAGTTCGGTTCTGCAGATTGCTCCCTGGGAAATTGAACAGATTCTCATGGAGCCTGAGGTTAAAACTGAATTTCTCAGAAGATGGAGAGGCTTATTGCCAACAGGCCTATTGCTAATCCTGAGAGAAATGGCTAATCCTCAGATTCCTGTGCCCTACTCACCCCCCAGGGGTACCTATTGTACCTCCCAGAATGTCAGAAATTATTAAAAAGGTGTTATACCCTTCTGTATTGTTGTAAATGTTTGTTCCATTATACACACATTCTCTCTCTAAATGAAAACCTGAGCTCACTAGCTAAATAAACTTTGGTGTAAATACATAGTATATATGCTGTGGTATAGCCTAAAGCTGAAATACATAAAGCAAGTTGCAGAAGAGGATATATAATGTGATTTCAACTGTGCCATAAAAAGAAACATATTTTAAGATGCATAAAATATATCTGGACTGAAGCAATGGATGTCACAGGGAGAGGGCCTGAGGAGGTCAGGGGAGTGGTGGGATGTAGGACACTTTTGCTTTTAGCAGTGTTTGAATACCTAGTCTGCTTTCCCAGGTGAAAATCCACAGTTGACAAGACGACATTTAGGAAGCTCATGGCTTGTATATAATTTAAGGCATTAAGCTCATTATTTATTTACTAAAGGTTGTGCTTCAACTATAGGTCACAGAGACCTTTGATAAAATAAATTACTAGTCTTTAACAAAACTTCTTTACATATCAGGGATCTACAGTCAGATTTCAACATGGTTGTGCCTTCCACCAAAGAATATGGCACATCTTTCATGCACTAATGTACTTCTCATTTTAGGTTGATGTCTCCCTGGTTGGTACATCTCTGTTGAAACCTGGCAATGCTGATTTTGCTGTAAACAGCTACAAGTATCACTGGGCAAAGATGGCTTTGGCTGCACAGTGTCCTGTCACTACCCAACAAAAACGAGATAAGTCATTCACTGACTGATCACAGTTGAAAGCAGAATCAGTAAATCTTTGTAATGTTGGGCTTGCCAAGCAGAACTCTCTGGCACCACAAATGTACAGACTAGTTAGGGAAAGAGCCTCCAGGTCACACTATTCACTCCACACTCCCGACGATCTTTTCTCTTCTCATCCAGCATTTTTTTTTTTTTTTTTTCTGTGATCATACTGCAGTCTCGGCTGAAATTTAAGAAAGACTAAAAATCAGGGACACCTGTTGTATTTGGAAACTACCAAGTCGTTTGTGTACTAGTGGCCATGAGCCTGACAGCTGTGTAAATCCAAGGCAAGTCAGAGTGTACTTCAATAGAAGTGTCTTCTCTGGAAGAAAACATGCCAACAGAACCTCAAATTGTGGCCTGCTACACTGGGTTTGTTTGTTTGCTTTTGCAAAAAGAATATTTTCTGGTCTGTCTCTTTATATACACACACACATACACATGGGTATATGATTGGACTAGTAGTGAATTTAGAAACACCATTTAAAGTGAGGAATCATACAAATAATATGTATAAATGTATACATTTTAACATTTGATTTTATCTTAAAACACAGAAGTGTATTTATTTTCCAAGGTCCATGGAGGGCTAAGGCTTGATTTGAATATGAACACACTGGAATTCTGTTGTTAATTCTTTTGTGTGAACTTCATTTCCAGTGCATCAAAAATGATTTCCAGGTTGGATTTCTTTAAAGTGGAATTAGAACCCAAAGATACTTGTGAAACAATCTGATACCATCTAGATTTTTACAACCTTTTCCCAAATACTTATCACACCCATACATAATTCTACAACAATATTTTTAGTGACTCACTTTTATTAAGTCTTTCCAAAGCATTCTCCGTGGAATTCTAGAAAAAAAAAGACTTTCTTTTCACTGAACTTTATTGACTTATATAATTTGTAATTAAACTAATGTAATCAAAATAGCAAGTACAACTGACACCGACTAGTTTGGGGAAAAAGTCCAACTGATCCTTGGAAAGTAAATGGCTCAGCTGGAGGGAGCAGAAGGGACAGGTGAGGGGGCGTGTCCTCCACGGAGGGCCCAGCTCGCCACTGAGTATAACGGCCAACACATTCCAGTGAGGGAGAGAAAGGCGTGGATGAGCTCTGGGAGAAGGTGAAGTGAAGTTTGGTTCATGAAATCTATGTGGTTTAGTACCTCTTTTAGGGGGTTTCAGTTATTTTTAAGCAGCATAGCTCTTTCTTCAAATGAAATCTTACAGAGAAGAGCAGAGTATCTGACAAAAGTGGAGATACTATTTCACACACACTAGAATGGTTATTGTTTAAAAAGCAGAAAATAACAAGTGTTGGCAAGGATGCAAAGAAATTGGGACCCTTGTACAATGCTGGTGGGAATGTAAAATGGTGCAGCCACTGTGGAAGGCAGTATGGTGGCTCCTCAGAAAGCTAAACATAGAATTACCTCATGACCTGGCAATTCCCTTTCTAGGTATACACCCAAAGGAGTTGAAAACAGGGCCTCAGACAGATATTTGTATACCAGTGTTCACAGCAGCATTATTCATAATAGCCAAAAGGT